>NC_029774.3:128760755-128897648 GCF_000817695.3 Arachis duranensis
ATTATATAAAACAATTATCATATTATTATTATTATTACATTATATATATATATGAGCAAAAAAAGTCCAATTATTTTAAAGTAAAATTGTCTTTTAATATTTGATTAAATGTTCTTGTATTTAGTACTTTTTTTTTGCACTTCCTCTTAGTTAAAAATATAATCATTATAATCTTTTAGTTATTATTACTAGGAGTGTTTACAGATGGGATATGGCTGAAATTTCGATCCAATCCGCACTAAACTCATTAGATCAAATTCGATATTAGCACTTTTTATGTTTGGATCAGATATCAAATATATCCATAAAATAAAAAATATTAAAAAAATTTATTTTTATAAAAAAGGTCAATAATTTTTTTTGCTTACTTTTTTAAACATATTTACTTCTATCTGATTAGAGTGTGGATCCGATTCGATCCAATCCAATTACAGATCAGATCACATCCTCAAATTACAGATCAGATACGGATAAATATTGTGGATTAATATGAATATGATCTAATCTATGAACACTCCTAACTACTACTATAGGTTCAGTATTGCAAAAGAATGCTTCTTTTATTATAAATCATTATTAGATCTTAATTACCATTAAAACAACTTAATTGTCAACAAAGAGATAATACTTGTTGGTCTCTGAAATTATGTTCATATTTCAATCCATAGTTGTAAAAATCAAACTGGATCAGCTGGTTCGACCGAAAAACTAGTGAACCAGACTAGAATCGGATCCTGGTCCGGTTTGGTTTACTTCTTAGACCGTTTAAGAAATAAAACCGGTGTGAACCGATAAGAACTGGTGCAAACCGGTCTAACCGAACTGGTCTACTTAAAAAAAATTTTAAAATATCTCCACAAAGTCTCGAACCAAGAACCTTGGAGCAAAAACAACCTTTACTTGCCACTTAGCCATTGTACTTCTAAATATTATATTTGACAAATACTAATTATATAGTATACATAAATATATAATTTAATTTAATTTTTGTTTTTTCTATTTTTAAAATTAATTATATTTTAATTATATACCATTATTAATATAAATATAATTTTCACTAAAAAATTATTAATTTACTTTATCTATTTTATTGCTAGTATTGTGATTAAGGTTATTTGTTTTGATGTTAGTATTAAAATCTACTGATATTATAGTTAGATGATAGGCTTTGTGAATTAATTATTTTTTTATTGTGTCAAAATAAGATACTATTGTAGTATTAAAATTTTATGGTTTTTTTATATTAGTTATTTTTATAAGCTGAGACTTGATTCTTCATAAAATGTTAGTGAAGATATGTATTTCAAATTTTAATTTTAAGTTTTTAACTATTTTATATTTTATATTTACATGAGACCGGTTTTATCGGTCCAACCAGTGAATCAGTAACTTGACCGGTTCGATCACTGGTTCGGTTCTAACAACTATATGTTTCAATCTAATTTCAAAAATTTTGATTTACTCAATTTAGTCTCCCAACTTAATAGTTATGACTTATGACTCACATTAGTTCCTAATCTTATTTTTGTCACTGTCTCACAAAATCGTTAACGACATGCTGAGATGGACTAACGACTGCTACATTATACATTCTAGCGACTATTTAATGTGACAATTAAAATTTTTTTACCTTATTTTTTTTAACTAAACACTTAAAACCCTAATATGAGTCACGAATACCAAAGTTAAAAAATCAAACTAAGTAAATTGAAACTTTAAAAATCAGATTAAAGCTTGAATATAACTTCAAAATAGAACTTTAACTTATGTAGTGATTAATTTAAATGAGAATCAAATAAATCAAAATTCAACATAATTTTTATTAATGTTTTCAAATTCGAAATTTCTATACGAAAATTAACTAGGATTTTTCTTTAAATTCAAAATTTAATGAAATAATGACTTTAATTATCTTAACCAATGTCCTACTTAATTACTTTTATATCTTAAAAAAATTGTATATGAGAAAAAAATAATTAATTTGTCTACTTTAATAAATAGTTATTTTACTAAAATGAAAGAAACTATTTTTTAGAATCTTTTAAGAACTAATTAATATTATATATATTTTGTTACACTACATTTAGTTATAAAAATTTTATTTATTTTTAATACTTATATTAAAAATATATATATATTTATGTTAATCTATTACCTTTTTGTTTTAATCCAAATTAAACATTTTTTATTGTTTTTGGAAAGAAAATCTTTTGAGAAATTTAATAATATGTGATGAATAATACCAAATAAATTATACAGAAACAAATTAAAACACAATATGAAAACATCTTTAAAAAAATACGTTTTAGGCGTCTTTATTTGAGTGGCCTCCATGACAAAAATCTATATCCAAATCAGATAAGAATTGAAAGGGTAAAAGTTACTATCATTAACAAGGATAGAATCACGGTCATATACTACTCTAAAGTCTAATCAAACTATGCATGCATTACCTCATTACTAATCTTAGAAATCAAAGGCACCTCATGAGTTCTTCTTCTTGTTAACCTTCTTCTTGGACTTACTAGAATCTTGGCTCTTACCCGCTTCATGTCCATGGATCATACCATGCAGCTCGAAACCAATGAGGTAGCAAAGATAAGTATCAATGGTGATGAACATTGTCTTCTCATCCGTATACACATTGTAATAACAGCACGAGCTTTCTTCATCATACCAGTTCAGCTTCTCTTCCGGCCTCACCACGTCAAAGTGCTTCCCCAGCACTGTCTTCGCCAACTTGTCAAGATTGTAATGCCACAGATCCACCTTCTCCCCTACCTCCTTCATCCCTTCCACCGCCATCGCCCTAAGGTCCAACGCCTTCTTCAGCTCGATCCCGTAGTGCTTCTCCAGCTTTGCCTTCACCTTTTCGATCTCCATTCCCACCGTGATAACCCTAGTGTTGGCGAAGAAGTCGCAGAGGGGCCTAAGATTTTGCTTCGCCTTGTAAGAGTCGGCTTGTTGGAGAAGAGGGTAGAGGAGGTAGTGAGAGCCAATGCAGAGGGAGATGAAGTCGTAGCCGTGGTCCTTGACGCCGCGCTTGGTGTACTTGGTAAATTGGTGCTCGGCGGTTACGCCCACGATGGCCGAGGTGTTTTTGGGAGTGGACTTGAGGAGGTTGGTGAGCCACTTGGAGAGCGTTGGTCGTCGGCATAAACGGTGTAAAGATAATGGCGGGAAGTAAGGTCATAAGTCTCGACTTCGATGATCATGCTGGGTTCAATGCTGATCTCGAGAACCATTGTTGTTAGTGGTTGTAGGATCAAGGACTTGCAACAGTTGTCGGATCGTCTTTTTGGAGTGGCCGGGGTGGTGGAATCTGCAAAGATACTCCACAGTCTAAAAGGTATAAAGTATGAAGGATGAGTTTGTACCTGCTTATGATAGTTATCTTATCTTATCTGGCTTATCCTTACAAAAGAGATAAGATAACTATCATAAGCTATATAAAGGAGATAAGATAAGCTATATCTTATTTGGAGGATATCTTCATTATTCTCTAATGTAATGGAGGAAACAAAATTCTTTTCAATAATTTATTTAACGTTTAGTAGAATAAAAATAAATTTTATTAGAATAAATTTTAGTACGAGTTTAATATTTTTATTCATCGTAAAATATTTATAGAATTACTTGTAAATAAATTTTGGAAAAAATAAAAAAACCATAATTTTTAATTTTATTTTTTAATTAATATTAATTTTTTTTACCGTATATAATTATTCAATTATTTTTTAATCATATATAAATAAATTACTCTTAATAAGACTTTTTTTGTGTTATTCAATTATCTTTTTAAAAAAATAATTAATTATTAAAATAATTAAACTTTTCACAACAAAAAATAATAAAAAAAATTATGAACGAAAACTATCCTGATAATTTTTTTGTATTTTTATTCATATTTTATTAGGGTAAAAAATCATAATAAGCCATCTGGCTCAAAAAATTACGTAAATACGCCAAAGCAAAAATTGTTTCAGCAATAAGCCAGATCGCATTTTTATATAATTCGAACCAGCTTGGTTCGAACTCTATTTGTTAGTAAATCGAACCAGGTGAGTTCGAATTAGGGTTTTTTGATGGTAATAAATCGAACCAGCCTGGTTCGAATTAAGAATGAAGGTAATTCGAACCATGGTGGTTCGAATTATAGAGAGAGAAGGTTTCCTTGTAATTCGAACCGGGCTGGTTCGAATTACAGCAATCATAGTTCGAACCAGGCCGGTTCGAATTAGTGTGAGACTGACTGAGCTGTGTATCTATGGACGAGGCAGATCCGAATCGGCCAAAGAGATGCGGCCTATATCGCCAACCCGGACACAATCTAATAAGAAAAAATAAACACTAAACTGTTTCAAGATTCATTGATCATACAAAATGAATGTCCCAGAACACAAATTAAAAAAAAAACATAGGTAAACAGACTATAACATAACAAAAAAAGTACAAACCACTATCATACATGATTGAACTTTAAAGAAAAAAATACATAATTAAAGAAGCCATATTCATTACTACTCGCAACAATCAAACTAAAAGTCATGTGCACTAATGTAAATAATACTGACACTAACAACATGGGAAATAATCTAAATAACTCTAAGACTAGCAAGATGCGCACTAATGTAGATAATGCTAACACTAACAACATGCATACTAATGGTGTCCTTGTAAAAATGTTGATGAATGTGATATATTTTTTTATGTAAATAATCTTTTAAAAAAATCTAATAGTTAATTTATTATCTTTTTTATTATAGTCCAAATTAAATGCTTTTTATTGTTTTTGGAAAAAAATATTTTGAGAAATTTAATAATATGTGATGAGAAACACTAAATAAATTATACAAAAACTAATGCATGCACAAGCCGAAATTTAAACTCTCGACACTTGTTTAAACAGACCAATGAACTAATCACTAAACCAACCCAACTTAGTTAATATAAAAATATCCTTAAAAAATATTTTAAACGTATTTATCTGAGTGGCCTCCTTTTTCTTTTTCTGGTCACAATTCAGATTGTGAATTTTCATTCAAAGCTATTGTAAATAACGAATTGAAATAAATAATGGAAAAGGAAAACAGCTAGACAGTGTGGACGTTGGATTTCGGGCATCTATAGAATCAGCCTCTATTTGGCCTTTATCCCTTTCGTGTCAAATGCCCTTTCACATACCCCACAATAAAATTAAAAAAAAAAAGTTAGTTAAATAATAATTTAGTTAAATTTATTAAATTATTTAATAATTTTTAATTATTAATTTTATATAATGATAATTTAATTACATTTATCCGTTAATATTACAAATATAAAAAATATATAAAATTAATCTCACGTAAAAAAAATAAAAAGATAAACTATTTATAAAATAAAAGACTTATTAATTTGACAATATAAGATTTTAAATTAGAGATAATGTCAAAATTTTCCAGGATAGTCCGAACTATCCAAATAAAAGTCAAGGTTTACCGTTTACTCGATTGGTTTGTATTTATAATTTAATATTTAATATTTATTTATTTCGGTAATTAAGGGGGGAAAAAATGTAAAAGGCGGGCGTGGGGTTTTGAGGTGGTGGAAAAGGTTGGTACCTTAGCTGCAGTTGAAGAATGAAGAGGGAAAGAAAGAAAGAGAAGTCAAGTTCCTTTCAGGTTATAACAATTAACAAACGGTGTCTGTATTTGAAGAGAGTATATAAATGTATAATCAGCACCTGACTCCTCTTACAGTTTTGTATATAAAATGAATATTTGTGTATGGTGGGGTACTTGTCGCCTTTGCAACCAGATAGAGATAGAGACGGTTACAAAAATCATTCATCACTTCTTCTTTCTCACCTGAACCTGCCTCAATCAATCATTTCTCTTTTCGGTAGGGTTTACTTCCTCACACTGATTGGAACTCTTCTTCTTCCTCTTTGCAGTTTGCCTCCTGTTGCAGGATTTCACTGCCTCTTCATTTTCCTCCATTCATTCATTATCCATCTAAGGTTTCTGTTCAATCATTATTCGTATCCTGATTCACCTTTTTTTCTCTGTTTCGTGGTTTCATCGCATCTGGAAGAAACAGTATCATCTATGTGATTTGCGATTCCAGAGAAACTTAATTTCAAGTCTTTGATGTTTGTGCACGTTACTAGCTAGCTTGCTAGCTTCGTTACCTTCCTCTCGTCAAGTGTTTTGAGTTTCAATTTGATCCTGCCGTAACAATCTTCACCTGGATTTGGAGGGATCTGTTTTACGTGTTGGAAGACTCCAGAAACAGTAAGAAACCTTCTAAAGGTTTTACTTCTGTTATTTTGTAGTATAGTATTGGGAATGGCCTTCAATTTATGATTGTTATATTCTATGTATGTTTCAGAGTTCGCCACGGTGCACAGTGTTATAAAGCTTTTGAAGGCAGAGTTGAATTGTTTCCCTATCATATCTGTGAGTTATATTAACCTTTTCGAGGAAATTGGATTTATCCTTATGGATCAGTGAAAGTCTGCAAGTCATGGAAGACGGTGGGAGGTAATACTGGAAGAAAGTCACAGAACTCCTTATATATCTAATCAATCATCCTGTTGTTTTATGTACTATATGATAGTATGATGCTACTGTTTCTTCTTAATTGTAGTTTTGAAGAAAAGTTGTTTTCTAATGGAGATGTCTACGTCGGTAAGATCAAGGGCATACTGCCCCATGGCAATGGAAAATACACATGGTCAGATGGAACCGTATATGAGGGTGACTGGGTAGATGGGAAAATGACTGGGAAAGGACTGATCATATTTCCTTCAGGGGCAAAGTATGAGGGTGAATTCTCTGGGGGTTTCCTTCATGGTTATGGCACATTGACTACATCGAATGCAGGCGTTTATAGAGGTGGCTGGAGAATGAACGCTGAGCATGGAATTGGACGGAAGGAGTATCCCAATTCAGATGTATATGAAGGCTTATGGAGAGAAGGAATTCGTGAAGGCAGCGGGAGGTATTCTTGGAATAATGGAAATATATACGTTGGGAATTGGAAAAATGGAACAATAAATGGCAGAGGGGTTATGAAGTGGCCTAATGGTGATATCTTTGATGGTTCTTGGTTAAATGGACATAGACATGGATCAGGTGTTTATAGATTTGCAGATGGAGAGCTTTATATTGGGACATGGAGTAAGGGCTTGAAGGATGGAAAAGGAACATTCTATCCCACTGGCAGTAAACAACCATCTCTAAAGAAGTGGTGTAGTTCTCTTAACAGTGAAAATAATGGTTTGGTGTTAAATACAGAAAAACATATGGCTCAAAAATCGAAAGTAAAACGTAGCCTTTCTGAAAAGATTTCAAGAAGTAGCAGTTCAAAAAGTTCACATAACCTATCTCATAGGAGTAGGACTTCTTCATTGGATTCAAGTTGGGGTGTTCAAGATCCTGCTGGTGATTGCATATGTCATGATTCCTTAACCAAATCATCCCAGTCCTTTAAAGAAGCTCAATCTGATGCACCTGGTAATAGTACTAAAGTTTATGAGAGGGAATATATGCAAGGGGTGCTGATTATGGAGAGAGTTCGGAGTTATTCGGAAGTATCTCATACGAACAAACAGCAAAATAAGTTTAGTGTGAAGCAAGTAAAGAAGAGCACATGTATAGACATTTTTGGAGGCCGCAGAAGCCATTTTCTGAAGCTTAATTTGCAGCTTGGCATCAGGTAATTACTTGGTCTAAAGTCATCCTATTAACCATTTCTTGATATCATTTTTCTTTCTATTGACTTGTTTAAAAATCATGAGCTGCAGTGTGTACAAAGTGATGTGACTGATCAATTGGATGAGTTCAACACACTAACTAATGACTTAGCACAGTTGACTAAAAAAAAAATGAAAATTAAATTTTATCATCTTACAGATAAAATGGGTGATTCAGCTTAGTATTATCATATTTTGTTTCATGTGAAAATTATTTTGAAAAAGTTTGGCTGAATTATCAGGTACACTGTTGGCAAAATCACACCAGTGCCTGCACGTGATGTTCGTTCATCTGATTTTGGAGAACGAGCTAGGATAAGGATGTACTTCCCTAAGGAGGGTTCACAGTTGACTCCTCCACATTCTTCTATAGACTTCTACTGGAAGGATTATTGCCCCATGGTCTTCAGGTATTCATTTAACTGTGTGCACACCATGCTTAACCAGGTTATATTGTGAGCACCATAAGTCCGCTCCAGTTAACCATATATAGCTTCCCTTTCTGCATCTTATTTTGTTTTATTATTTCTCTGCATAGTTACACAAGAATATATTTCCAGGAATTTGAGAGAGATGTTCAAACTGGATGCTGCAGAGTACATGATGTCTATCTGTGGTGATTGTGGTCTAAGGGACATATCTTCCCCTGGAAAAAGTGGCAGCATCTTCTTTCTTTCTCAAGATGACAGATTTGTGATAAAGACACTGAAAAAATCAGAGCTAAAGGTTTGCGGTCAGTTTATGTGTCGAGTTCATCAATTGTTGTATGAACTTCACTTTTTAATAGTTCTGCAGTTGGAGATATCATCATATTAGATAGCACATAGACTGCAGAGTGATACAATAGAGTGTGACAAATTTGAGGGACAAACTACATGAAATCTAATGCCAAGTGGCTAACTAGGACCCCAATTGAATGGTGATTTTCAGGAGAAATGCATTTATTTTATGATTTTAACAAACATGCATATTTAGGGAGAAATAATTGATTGCATAAGTTCCTATTTAGGTGGGCCGCTATTTTCTTGTGCACTAATCTGTTGACAATTTTTAAGGCAAGGTTCATGAAGTCCAACATCAGAAGTTCCTTTTATGTTAAAGATAGAGAAGTAGATGATACATTTATGTTATTATCTCTATGGCAATCAATAATGAATTGATTTGTGCATTTAAATGTCCATGGTAATGTACTTTTGGTTCTCTTCTTGTAGGTTCTGCTCAATATGCTTCCTAAATACTATTACCATGTAGGGCATCATGAGAATACTCTTATTACAAAATTTTTTGGGGTACATCGAATAAAACTAAGGGGTGGGAAAAAGGTACACCAAATATCTTTCTCTAGCTCTTTTTTCTTCCTTGTTTGTTAAATGGCAAAGCTATAGAAATTTCCTTATTTTCTCAATTAGGTGCGTTTTGTGGTCATGGGGAATATGTTCTGCACAGAATTGCATATCCACCGTCGTTATGATCTGAAGGGGTCTTCTCATGGAAGATTTACGGAAAAGGATAAAATTAGCAGCCATACAACATTAAAAGATCTTGATCTAAAATACGAATTTCATATGGATAAAAAATTGCGAGAATCACTGTTCAAGTAAGTTCCTACTTTTTGAGAGGTACCTCTGTTGAAGTGAAATGATAAGCAACACATTTTTCTTGAATAATTAAGGAGTACTTGTAAAAAATTTCAAGCTCATATAATGGCCATGAAACCCAAAAGTTAGCTTATAAAGTGAGGGATGCCAAAGCTCATATAAAGGTTATCTAGGTCTTGTTATCTCTAGGTGATATGGGACTCTAACAAGTAGTATCTATTCATATATAGTAAGTTATGATGGATTTACTTTCATATGGATACCTGGCTGTGGCATGTGGTAGCATTGAGTTGTGATTGTGACTAGTAGTGTCAGTGTGTATGAACTATGAACTGAACTATTTATCAGTGGCAACTGCATTCAACCTCTCATTGACTTGGGATTATTAACTTACCTTCTATTTATGACTGGATTTCATTTTTCTGGTGCAGACAAATTTCTCTAGACTGCACTTTCTTGGAGTCTCAACACATAATTGATTATAGCCTTCTGCTAGGATTACATTTCAGAGCTCCAGAGAATCTAAGGGCCTTAGCAGAATATCCTGGATCTTTACAGCAACAGGATAGCTTATCTTCTGGAGAAGGTAATTGTTAAATACACTTTCTATTTCTAATGCCAGTTTTCTAAAATGTGACATAAGAAGTTTCTTTTAGAAATTATTGATTAAATTTTTCTACAGATAGGACAAATGTTTCACTTAATCTATATAGCCAACCATATCCAGGGGGAAAAAGTGTTTTGTTGGTCGCATATCTAGTGAACATATATAACCCCATCTAGTGGAAAAAAGTTTTGCTGGTCATATTTCTAATGAACCTATAACATCTTTTACATCTATAGCTTTTTGATATATTTTATAGCATGTAAATATCGCTCTTAAGAATTAGGTGAGCCTAAGCTCATTAGGCAGGATCCGTCGAACGTTTATAAAGGCAATCTCAGTCATATCCTTAAACAAAGTGAGACTTTGACAGATCTGATGAATCATAAAGTCATGATTTCTGTTTTGAGTTGTTTTACAAATTCGCTACAAGGTTCTTTTTCCTGCTTTTTCTTTTTGAAAAATCCTTTTGCCTTCTATTGAGAGAATTTGGGCCTGCTTTACGTACACTAGATTCAGTCAAGGAAGGGGATGAGTTGATTCTTCCTAAAGGGTTGCTGTTGGTTGCCCATGAACCGGGCTCTGTGAACACTGCACCTGGACCCCACATTAGAGGAAATACGTTGAGGGCATACTCCATTGGGGACAAAGAAGTTGATCTTTTACTTCCTGGTACTGCAAGGTATCTTCTTTGAATTAGTTGTTCTTGTGATCTACACTCTTTTGTTACTTTTCCCATTTCAGCATTCATTAACCCAGAAATTTACCAGTGTTTTCTATAATTTCTTTGGTCATAGAAGCATATAAAAAATAATCAATTTTATAGTTCAGTTTATATTTATATCTTAACAAGAGATATTTGCAGTTTTGCGTGTAATGGTGTGGATGCCACTAACTTTGTGCCATGTTGCACATACCACATGCCAATTAATTTGTAAATTGATGACAAGGACTAAGCATTAAAAGAATGACCAAAATTAACACAATTTTAGAGGGATTAAAAGCAAAATAACCTATATTTGTAGAGACTAAAAACTTATTTAAACCTTTATATATGCCGTATTCGTGTGTTATTTCAAAAAGTTGATGTGTGTCTCTGTGTTTATGTCCATGTGAATGTCTATGCTTCACTGATACCATATCATTATAGTCAGAATGAAAGCTGAAAATATCCTTTTTTCCGTGAATTCTGTCTCGTCCTCTATATTCAATGTGATGTCAATTACTTTCTTATCAACTCTAAGTAAAAATGTTATTGTTTCTTGTGTTTATGCTTTGTAACTCTGCAACCTGGCTTGATTAATCAGGTTGAGAGTGCAACTAGGAGTAAACATGCCAGCTCAAGCTACGCGCAAGGTTCAGAAGGATAAGGTGGAGGCATCAGAAATTGAGCTTTTTGAGGTCTATGATGTGGTGCTGTACATGGGAGTAATTGATATATTGCAGGAATACAATGCCAGAAAGAAAATTGAGCATAATATTAAGTCGCTACAATTTGACCCCATGACCATATCAGTAGTAGAACCCAAGTTATATGCTGAGCGTTTCATCAATTTCTTGGATAAAAAAGTATTTCCGGAGACTCCCTGATATATATATTGCTTTTTTATTATATCCATGTTTGTAAATTCTTTTGATCTGCGAGTCATATCTTTTTTGGGAACTGCAAAATCATATATGATTGAAATTCTGTGATATTTTATAACGAAAACAAGATATTAAGCCGCCTAAAATCCTAAAACTTTGAATAAGATATACCATTGAAATTCTGCAAATATAGCTGAATGTTTCATTATGAATTCTGGTGCAGCTCTAGTTTCCCACTTTTTCTAAACCAGCAATATTAAAGAATGAAAGCATTAAATACAACAATAAAGGTTAAAAGAAGTAAGAACCAGATGAACCTTTCCAATTTCCATGCAGCGGTTGAATTCATTGCATCCTCAATGTACTCTTGGAAGCAATGTCCATTTCTGGTTGTGACATCCTCTCAAGCTCTTCTTCAAAGCATCGAAGCTCATCGATGGCACTTTCCATGACACATTCAAGGTATTCCTCATGATCATCATCTTGTTGCATGGCAGTTGTTACCTTTGCTTCTTTTTCTTCTTGCACTTCTTTATTCTCTTGCTCAATAAGTTCCACACCTGCCCATGCCCTGTATGATTCGATCTCAAATAGCCTCATGAGGTCTTCACTTGTGGAGGGATCAGAGCTCCTTTCTTGTAATGCTTGGTTTGAGAGGAAGGTGAACTGGGAAATGAGGGCTTCCATTTTTCTTCCTATGGTGAGGTAAGTCTGAATTGAATAAGCAATTCTAAGATTGGTTTAGTGCTTGAATTCACAGGGTAAGGAATCCTATCTTATATCATATCATATATATCATTATAAAGTATGGGTATTTTTACTTTTTATAATGTCGAGAATTCGCGAGAGAGTCACATGGTTCCAAATGCATATTGGACCAAGTCTTATGAGTAATAGCTCTAATGGGACAGCAAAATTAGTAAGATAGAATGATTAAATCTAATTATTAGCTCACACTTTATTCAGTTAGATGTTGAAGAAAAGGGTTAGATAAAGGAGAAAATTGACATTGAAATCCAGCTTTTTTTTGTCACCTTTCTTGGGTTTATACGTTCATAAATATTTTATACTTATCCTTAATAGAACATAGAATCAATTTAACTAAAACTTATACTAAATTTAAATTATATGGTTTTCTTATATGATAGTCGATATACCTCATTATTTTATGTGATAGAATTGAGCCGTTGGAGCTCTTTTGTTAACTTGCTCTCATTTGGTAATTATCACCTTTATGCATGGTGCAGATTAAAAGTATTATTTTTTTCCCTTATCAAACTCATTAGCGAAATCTTTGTCACTGTCTAATAGAAAGTTTAGGGTGGGACCATAGGTTTGAAATTTTAATGTTGTTACGTTATTCTGAAATGCAAAGAATGGATGGATGCGGACATTTTGAATGTTAAGTGTAAGAATGCTTCCAAAAACAAAATCACATGTGGGACACTCGAATACATGTGTAGATTATGACAGCCCTAACGTGCACTTGTTTTTGTCAGGGACCCGGGCCAAAATTGGCCCAGACCCAAAGCAGAAGATCTGAGCCCGACCCGAATTTCAAACCTGCAATTCCATCTTCATCTTGCGCGAGACCAAAAACGACGCCCTTCATTGCGACGGCTTCCCTTTGCAAACACGACTAGATGACCGGAAGAGCTCTAGCGAGGTGGACGGCAGCATCTTCGAACTCGAATCTCTTGAATCAATGGACACAGTGTTTGGCAGATAACGTAAACCACTACAAAGTGTAGCAGTTTACCTTGGGACATATGTGAGAAAGAATTGTTACATTTCTATAGCGGTTTCTGAACAAACTGAACAATGAAAAAACTACAGCACTTCTACGGCTGTTTTTTCATAAATGGCCAACATAGGAAACCGTGTGAGTCTATAACGGTTTCTTCACATGAGAAATGTCTATAAATACTAAGTATGGTGTAGCAGTAGATAGTCATTTTTCACAAATTCACAAATGGATAGTAAAGACAGTTTTTTAATTCTAGTTCATTATTCTGAAAAAATTCAAAAATGCAAAAGACACATCGTTAAGTTTACTAATAGTGAGTGTTTTTATTCGGTCATCAAATACGTTATCAAAGTTAAAAACGAGTATATTGCAAAAAAACGGGAGTGTATAGGACAAAATGGGTGAAAAAGTTATTTTACAAGATTCCTATGTGTTAACTGGTGTGAAGTATGAAAAATTTGTATAGGGTCGGACAAAGATATGCAGGTTTTGTTTCATTGTCGATGTAATTTTCCGGAAGTGAAAATATACGAGTTGTATGTCAAGTTGAAAGATGGCATTGAAAGTTCTGGGATAATGTGCCATTTGTGAAAAAACAGAAGAGCCGCGGTTTCTTCATTGTTCAATCTGTTTAGAAACCGCTATAGAAGTGTAGCGGTTTCTTTTCACGCGTCCCAACGTAAACCGCTACATCTTGTAGCGATTTACGTTCAATACGGGATTCACTATACTTTTTCAAATTTTTATAGAAATATAAAAGTTGTATTTCCGTCTGCAATATCCAAAAGTTACATTCTGATAATATTGATTTTCAAACATTTTATTTATGTCCAAATATTAAATAGGGCAAATCACTTATATAAGTCAAGAGGAGAAAAAATTTACGCAAATCAGCCAAATCAAAAATTGGTTCATGAATCAACTAGTCCATCTTTTTATATAGTTCGAATCAATGTAATTCGAACTTCATCTCCATGTAATTCGAATCATACTGATTCGAATTAAATACACACGCACACACCCACTAATTCGAATCAACCTGATTCGAATTACACTCACAAAGTAATTCGAATAAGGGTGATTCGAATTACACCCACGCACGCGTTTCTAAGTAGTTCGAATTTGACTGATTTGAATTACATAAGCTATAATTCGAATTACACTGGTTCGAATTATACAGGGCCAAACGTGTATAAATATGGTGTGAACGTGAATTGATCTCATTAGAGTGAGAAAATGGCTACTGAGGAGAGTTTTGTAGTGTTGGTTCATCACAGAGGATCGATTAAGAGGAAAACACGATCTGGTGTGAAGTTCACCGATAAGGATCCTCTCAGTATTTTTATGAGGCATACAACGAACTATGATGACCTTGTGAATTCTATACTATAGAAACTTGGTCTGCAAAGCGTGAAACAGGTTAAGAAGTTATTCTATCGCATTCGGATCTCAGTGCTACAAGAAATCGTGAAGTATGATTGTTTCACGATCGGGAGTGATGAGGACTTGCAGGCATGTTTCATTGTCATCGGCAGTTTCCCGAGGTTATGACACCTAAGCTGTTGGCGAAGTTGGTTGATGTGGTATCTAGCTCGGGGGGTTCAAACCGGAATACCCACACTATAGGCACGGTAGCCGGTTTTAGCTCCAGACCTATTGGTGCATCTTCGTCCGTCCTTGTGAATGAACCTCTGGTCGAGCCTATCGCCTCCCCGTCGTTCGCTGTTGATCTCAACTGTAGTGGAGGCGGAGAGGTTGGAATAGGGGATATTGTGCCGACTTCTTTACAGTGTGCTGCACCAGCTAGTCTGGGCGATGCATTGCTGGATGATGTTGACGATGATGATGTGGAGCCGGATATCATTGCTGATGACAGTGGCGATGATATTGGAGCGAGTGAGCCAGCTGGGGCTGGAGGTGGTTCTAGCTCTGGCACACAACAGTACCCTCCGCATTTTTCATCTGCAAGTACGGAACGTACCTCTCGTCGAATCGCATGCCCTGCTGCCGTCGCATGCTTGAGATGCATCGCTGGGGCTGCACATATGATGGACCAAATAATTAAAACCACTTACAAAACCACTAACAAAAACCACTAACATAAACCACTTGCAAAATCACTAACAAAAACCACTGACAAAACCACTTGCAAAACCACTAACAAAACCACTAACACAACCACTAACGAAACTACTAATATAAACCACTTGCAAAATCACTAACAAAATTACTTGCAAAACCACTAACAAAACCACATACATTATCACTAACAAAACATAAAAAATCAGTCACATACAATGTTACCAACGTCATTTATCATCAAAACCACTAACATAACATATGGAATAAGTTACCTAATCCTACTTAAAAAAAGGTTACCTACTAACCTCTTCGTTGATGACTTCGGCTTTATGAGCTACTCCATCCAAACGATATAGTCTGTCCGGATTATCCCCATGAGCTGAATATCCTGCTCGAGCCTTTGTTGGAACGAATCTGGGTCATTTTCTCTGGGATTTACTGGGGTATGATAATGGAAAAGTGGTTCGAATGAGGTTGGTTCGAACTCCTTTTATAGCCGAAGCATGAGTAATTCAAAACACCCCAATTCGAATTACTACTAGAGCTAACAAATAAGTAATTCGAATAAGTCAAATTCGAACTACTTAAGAACGCGTGCGTGGGTGTAACTTGAATCACCCTGATTCGAATTAATGTGTGTGTAATTCGAATCAGGTTGATTCGAATTAGTGGGTGTGTAGCGTGTGTGTAATTTGAATCAATATGATTCGAATTACATAGGGATGAAATTCGAATTAGGCTGATTCGAACTATATAGAAATGTTTCTTGGTTGATTCATGAACCAATTTTTGATTTGGCTGATTTGCGTAAATTTTTCCTCCCCTTAGTTTATATCAGTGATTTGCCTTATTAAATATGAGAATGGATAACCTATTTAAATTTGTGATGTAATGCTTAGAATTAAAAATCTCTTATTATGAGATTTGAATGTAAACCTTAACATATTTTAGGGGTAAAAATGGTGCCCAAAAAGGCAAGAACCAATTGATCATATAATTAATAACTTTTGAGTTTTGACTATACGTAAACAAAAAAATAGAATAACAAAAATGCTATGCTTATACTAAAATTATAGTCTATGTTTTTATATAAATACATAGTTTAATTTATTTTCAATATATTTTTAAAAAATTTTTAAAAATGCTATATGCATTTTAGGAATATTTGAATTTTTTTTGTATTTTAACCTATATTTTATATTAATAATTAATTTTAGTAACTAATTTTAATATACATTTAACATAATTAAATGTATACTAAAATTAATTATAATTAAATTTATAATTTTTAGAGAAAAAGATAAATAGGTCCCTAACGTTTTGCTCTGTGGACATTTTCGTCCCTGACTATTGAAAAATACCTTTAAGTTTCTGACTTTTACAAAACTTGGACAGATTAATCCCTCTGTTCAATTGTCTCCGTCAGATCCAACGAAAAAGTCTGATGTGGCTCCCGTAATGCTTGTCACGAGTACGCGTCGCCTAGCAGACTTCCCTCTCACGCGTACGCGTCACCATGAATTTAACAAATCCTCATTTCTTCATGAATTCTCCACTTTGCATGCTTTTTTCCATTTCTTTCAAGCCATTCTTGCCTTCAAAACTTTAAATCACTCAAACAAACATATCAAGACATCGAATGGGAGAAAAGTAAATTAAATTTAGCAATTTAATAGCCTAAAAAACATGTTTTCAGTCACTAAGCACACTTAGGAGAAATTCACATAACCATGCTATTTTAGTAAATAAATGTGAAAAAAGTTAATAAAATCCACCAAATTCAATACAATATAAATCATAAAATTAGTTCATCAACTTTTCCACACTTAAACATTAGCATGCCGTCATGCTAAACTCTTGTAGTTCATCAACTAATATGCAAAATGCATCTACCTAGTTGGTTAAAATGAATCAATCTCCAAGAACATATATGAACAAGTAGGACTAAGATAGTATGATGATTTATGAATTCCACTAATTCAAATCTCAAAATGAAGTATAAATATACTTGCAAGAAGAAAGCTCGTGAAAGCAAGGAACAAGGGATTGAGCATCGAACCCTCACCGGAAGTGTTTGCACTCTAATTTCTCTAGTGTTTGAGGGTCGATTCTCTCAATTTTCTACTAATCTTGCTTTCTAAAACTTGCTCTTCTTCTACCAATCAACATATATTCAATGCATGGATACACATATCAAGAGGTCTTTTCAAGGGTTGTAATAGGGTTAGGGCTAAATTTAATTTACTTTTCTCCCATTTGATGTCTTGATATGTTTGTTTGAGTGATTTAAAGTTTTGAAGACAATAATGACTTGAAATAAATGAAAAAAAAAGCATGCAAAGTGGAGAATTCATGAAGAAATGAGGATTTGTTGAATTCATGGCAACACGTACGCGTGACAAGCATTACGGGAGCCACGTCAGACTTTTTCGTTGGGTCTTGGACGGAGGAACTGATCTATCCAAGTTTTGCGAATGTCAGAAATTTAAAAGTATTTTTCAATGGTCAGAGACGAAAATATTTGCGGGACAAATAGTTAAAGACCTATTTGTCATTTTCTCTAATTTTTATTATGCAGCAGTCATATTATCTTAATTTAAAAAGATTAGACATTTATATTTTTACTATACAAACTTTCTATTTTAGAGATTAATTGAGAAAATATTTATCCATTTAATTTGCTTTTTTTTAGTAATACAATTATTTGTACTCATAAATTTTATAAATATTGACAAAAATATCCATAAAAAACTAATTTTATATCTATGAAAGATGGGTTTTATGTAACAAAAATATTTAAATCTTAGATTTTTGTTGACGTTTTAATAAAATTTTTAAATTACACCATCCTTTATTATCAATATCAATTTCACCACTATCTCATCTTTTTCAAATCTCAAATTTTCACATCCCTCCATTACCACCATTATTAATTCATTATCTTTGGACAAAATCTTGTACTTTTTTTCTCAAAGGGTCTTTATCACTCTCTTCTTTTCGAGACACTCCTAAAGAGAAGAAAATCTTTCAGCCCTATTTTGGATACCTTCTCGTGAATAAGATTGAAGATAAGAACTATGCATATGAAGTTTTTGTGTTGTTTTTCATTCACTAAAACAAATTAAAAATAAACACAGCAGTTCACTCTAATATCATCGTCTTGGTTGGTGGTTCTATTCGCGGCGAATGCGACGGCGGCATGGAAGCCGCCGCAAAATGCCAAGAGAATGAACATCTCCAATTACGCCTTTGGCGACTCAAAGAAGTACGAAGGTTCATCAGAGTTCATAAGATCTGGTACCATATGGGTTCGTCCTCACCACCAACATCACTATCCACATAATCTGGTATGGCCACTGGGAGCGCAACCAAAAGAAGATCATCCCCGAGTTCATCAACCCAATCTCTGTCGTGAATGCCTCTCGCCGCTCCATGGCGGCGAGGTAGCGCATTGTCGAACTCTACATGGCCCAAACCGGCGCTAATATCTCCAAAACCGTCTGGCTCGGCCAGGAGAAGAACGACTGCTTCTACTCCCATGACAGTCTCTCACGCGCCTCTCAATCCAATCCGTCATCAACAGTGCCATAGCCGCCATAACTAAATCGCCGCCACAATAGGAGGATGAGCAGTTATGTAATGGAGGGATGTAAAAGTTTGAGACTGGGAGAAGAAGAGATGATAGTGGAGTTAACGTTTAGGATAAAAAATAGATAATTTAAAAATTTTAGAGAAAATACATCTCTCCTCTTATACGAGATGCTAAAATGACATTTTCCTTCCCTCTATTTATAAAATGTATATTCTCCTCCCTTATAATTTTTAAAAAACCTCATTTTTAATTCATTTTAATTTTTTTTGTGTTAACTAATGTTAATTTTATCTATTTTCAAAAAAATAAATTATTTTCTACAAAAATTTTCTTTAGTAAAATTTTTTTTTTTATCATTAAATTTTGCTTAGCAAAATACTCTTTAATAAATTATTTTTTTATTAATTAAATTATATTTTTACCAAAATATTTTTTCAAAAATTAATAATTAAATTTAACAGTAAAATATAAAAAAATTGTTAACAAAAATTTTGATAAAATTATAATTTAATAATTAAAAAATTATTGAAGGCTATCTTAGAAAAAAATTTAATTATTAATTTTTTTTAAAAATATTTTGATAAAATATAATTTAATCAATAAAAAAATAATTTATTAAAGAGTATTTTGGTAAGCAAAATTTAATGATAAAAAATAATTTATTTTTTCTTGAAAAATGGATAAAGTTAACATTAATTAACACAAAAGATTTAAAACGGATTAAAGAGGAAGTTTTTTAAAAGTTTTCTGGTTTCCTACGGTATCTCTCAACCCGACAGTTCAAGGACTAATCCGTCGCGGTACTGAACTTCATTTAAGGTTTGCCGCTGGCCAATGAGTTGCTGCATGCACAAGGCAGGATTTGAACCCTCCGATACTTGCTTAAGTGGACTAGTGAGCTAATCACTAGACCAACTCAACGAGGTTAGTTTTTTAAAAGTTATAAGAGAGAAAAATATACATTTTATAAATAGAGGGGATAAAAGTGTCATTTTAATATCTCACAAGAAAAAAAATAATATTTTCTCAAAATTTTATTAAAGTTTTTAAAAATATAAAATTTAAATATTTTTGTCAGATGAATTTAATTTTTATGGATATAATATTTTTTAACGAATCCTTTTATCGGTGTTTGTAAAATTTATGTGTACAAATAATTATTTTTTCTTCTTTTTTATATATGTAATTCTATTTTATCTGGTGAAGCAAATAGAGCACATTAAAGACAGGATAATATTCGTACATAAACCAAACACATATTAATATTCTTTGAAAGTCCCAAAATAAATAATTGTTATATATATATAAATCGAATTTAATGAATTTGATTTAGGTCTTTTAGTACTAAATCGAATTAAAAAGATTTGAATTAGTAGCGTTTCATGTATTTACATAAATCGAATTTATTGAATTCGAATTAACTATTATACTGCTAAGGGCCCATTTAAAAAGTTTCAAAAGTAATTTTTTTTGAGCTTTTGAGTTATAAAAAGTAGTGATATTAATATCTGGGTACAATTTTTAAAACCAAATTGCGGCTCTCTAAGAAGGCATTTAGGAGTTTATAGAGAAGTTAAAAAAATGATTTTTCTCATAATACTTTACTTTTTATCACATTTCTATAAAATAAGCATTTTTAAAACTAAAAATCCAAACACAAAATAACTTATTTATAGCTACTTTTAATATAGTTATTTATTGTTTAAGTTTTTTTTTTTTGTTGCCCACGGTATCCCCCATCCTGACAGACTAAGGACTAATCCGTCGCGGATCGGAACTCCATTTAAGGGTCTGCTGCTGGCCAATGGGTTGCTACATGCACAAGGCGAGATTCGAATCCCCGACACTTATTTAAGCGGACGAGTGAGTTGACCACTCGACCAACCCAAGTTGGTTTATTGTTTAAGTTATTTTTTTTCAAAATGAGTTTAATTAAGCTGTTTACTCAAATTAGGCCTAAGTCAAATCTACTTAATATTAATATGTGTTTGGTTTATGTGTGTATATTGAATTTGGATCATCTAAATTTTAAATTTTTACTTTAGAAAATAAAATGATATCTCTTACAATTGAGTGTTTTTTTTCTCATATTTTTTTAATCCCGTTTATGAAATAAATGATAATAAATTATATTTTATCCTTTAAAATAAAATTTAAAATTTAGAGGATTTAAATGAGTGTATATTGCCCTTAAAAGACAGTTGACCGATAATTATTTTCACAACACAAATAAATATAAATAATAATTGATATTAATGAATGTAATGAGAGAGAGAGAGAGAGAGAGAGAAGCAGAAGGAGAAAGAAAACTGAAATTAAAGCACCTAGCTCACTGAATTAAGCAGGGATAGTGAGACACAGAGATCGGAGGAGTTTTGAGCTTAACCCTAATTTGTGACGCTCCTTAACACCAACATTGCATTGTTGTAGAGACTAGAGAGAGAAGGGGCTATGGGGAAGATGATGCTGTGCACGCTGGGCATCTCCCTCTGCTTGTTCTCCATCATACCTTCCGCCTTCGGAATCTGGCTCACCTTGCCGTCTTCTGGCACCAAATGCGTCTCCGAAGAAATCCAAACCAACGTCGTCGTTTTAACCGATTACGTCGTCATTCCCGATGGCTCTTCCCTTCAACCCTCCATCGGTGTCAAGGTACACACACATTTCTTTCCTGCGTCGCTCTTTAAATTCCAGATCAGATTTCTTTCCATTATGAGAATTCGAGGTGGGAGTGTATTGTGTTCCTATTCATGAACTTGTTGCTGTCGATTTGCCTTGGCCGATTGGTTGTTAGGGGGAAATTTTTATTTATTTGTAGAATTAGTTGGTGTCCATAATGTTATATAAAAGCGTAAATGTTGACTATGGCTATCATCACGTTTAGGTTTGTTATTACTAGTATCAGTTAATGACCTAATGCAAACTTCTCCAAATTTGTTGTTTTATCATGTATGCTTAGTTCTGCAGCTGGAGAGGCTTAAAGCTTAATCATTGTTCTAATCATACCCTCAAATCTGCCCCTTATTTGTGCATTCCTCCTGTTGAGTCCATTGAGAGTTATTGAATTATTGTGAAAATCATGCACTTATGCCAATAGATTAATTTCTGCCGTTGAGACTAAAATCGCATTATCTTGATGATAGAACATTTTTTTCTTTTGGGGTTTCCAATTGATGGAGTTTCGTGTCAATTGTCAAACCCTGAACATACTTCAAGTTCATAAAGCTAGAAAACTGTTAGTGTTACAAGAGAAGTGGCATCATGATATAACTGTTATGTTGGTGCTTGGATGACTATCTTTTCACATCAGCTTGTTGAATAGTTTTATACTTGTCTGTTTGTTTTTAATAGTAATATGTTATATTTTAGGTGACATCACCATATGGAAACAATCTTTATTACAAGGAGAATACAACACATGGTAATTTTGCATTTACAACTCAAGAAACTGGGAACTACCTCGCATGTTTCTGGATTGATCCCCATTATCAGGGAGCTAAAGAGGTCAGTGTGAGTCTTGATTGGAAAACTGGAATTGCAGCCAAGGATTGGGAGTCGGTTGCCAGAAAAGAGAAGATTGAGGTAAATATCCAAGTGACATCTATAACTTTTATCTACCTGTGAACATTGTCTACAACATGTATATGAGTTTCACAAGGCTGGCATTTATTCAAGGCATCATAAGGAAGGAGTTTAAGCATGAGTTGAAAATGTTTTTTAGATATATATATATATATCGTTTCTTTTGATTTCTCCTTTCTACTGATTGTTTTTCCCGTACATTGATACTGCATAGGGAGTTGAACTTGAGCTGAGAAAGCTAGAAGGAGCAGTAGAGGCCATCCATGAGAATTTGCTTTATTTGAAGGGCAGGTAACCTGATCATGTCAACATGACAACATCTCCTGCCCCCAAAAAAATATTTTATTTTATTTTTCGCAAAATATCGAAATTTTTTGTTTTGATTTTGTTTCATTTTTTTTTTTTGAATTTTTAACTCAGGGAAGCAGAGATGAGGGCTGTGAGTGAAAGAACGAATACCAGGGTGGCATGGTTTAGTATAATGTCCTTGGGCATCTGCATCGGAGTTTCGGGTTTGCAATTGTGGCATTTGAAGAGATTCTTCCAGAAGAAGAAGCTAATCTAAACTGTGCTAGTGTTAGCTTAATATCATTAGTGAAACAAAGAAAGGTATAATAATATATAAGCATTTTCATCAAGTATACTCACAAGTTGTAGCTGGAAAGATTTTGATAACATATGTAGCGTTTCCAGATCTTCTTATACACAAGTTCCTTTTTTATTTTCAAAATTAATGCTTTATAATATATGAATATAATATAATTATTATACTGGATTATGTTACATGATATGGTTTATGAGAACTGTTAGACAGAAGGGAAATAACACAGCACAAACCCTTTAAGGGTCAGAGTGAGAGCATGACAACAATTGCAGACTTCACTCTTGTTGAACCTCATTACTATGATGCTAACCTTGTAGATGGATTCAATTTGCCTATAGCAATAGCAGTAAAAGTGAAACCTGTTAATGGCACTGGAAATTGCTTTGAGGCAGAGTTGGCTGGCATTAGAGGCAGAGCATTGTATTGATTAAACAAAAAATACTACAGGGCCACCAAAAATCAGTTACCAAATATTTTTGTCTATATACATATGTTGTTTTATACGTTTTTAATGTATATTTTGTATTGCGCCATGTATTTTATACAATTAGTTAATTTGGTAATTGATTTTTAGTGTACTCATAGTATAATTGATTTACGGTTATTTTGAGCATTCTAATGTTTTCCGGCCATAACTATCCAGTAATCTTGTAATGCTAAAACAAATGTTGATTTGGCCACCATGGAAAACAATAATCCTAATGAAATAATTGCAAGTTATGTTATTCCGGTCCATAAGGAGTTCTTAAAATAAGGTACTTTTTTTTCACACAACACAAATGTATGAGACTAGTTTATGCTTTCCGTTAATTAGTATCAAACAACCAAAAGGCTTATGATTCACGTGAATGAGGATGTTTTGCACTCCATAAAAGGCGTCATGATTATGTAAGCCATAAAATATGATTAATTATTCTACTTAAAAGATGAATTTGTATGTCAAGACTCCTAAGAGGATAAATTGATTGTTAGAAGAATAAATGTCCAAGTTTGAAGTGGTGATGAACACTTGAACAGTGATCAGTTGACAAAGTAATAACTACAAACTGAGTGGGAAACATGGCCAGCACATTTTGCATCCTCCTTTTGAAGCAAGTCAAAAAGGACAATGAAATCACAACCTCAACCACATATATAATTGCCATAGTACCACTACCACCACCACTACTACTCCTCCTGCTGCTGCTACTACTATAGTACTATGTATATGGTATCTGTGACCAATTGAGGCAAGATTATAAGTTGCACAGTGTGTTGAACAGAAGAACAGTGGATTTCTGTCATAAAAGTTACATACTTCTGTTAGACAGATTATTTTTGAACACTTAATATATATAATATTTAGATTGAGTCTCCTATGATTATTATTATGGTGGTTGGTGATTATACAACTTATTTGGCAATATTTAATACCGTTTTTAAAATTAAAATGATATTTTTACTACTTGATATAATTTTATTTTTAAATTAAAAAAGTGTTTCAAATAATAAAAACGTAACTTTATTTTTAGTAGTATTTTTTAAATGTTATTAAATAATAAACTCTGTGTCCATAGAAATAATTAACATGAACCCATTAATTAGTATATAGTATATAGCTAATGCTCATTTTTTGGAGATTTGAAAAAAATTCGGTGTACAAATTTTTCTTTTTAAAATACCTTTCATTTTATATAATTTATAAAAATAAAATTATTAACTCATGACTTTTTAATTTTAGTCTAAAATACTTAATAGTTAATACCATCTCGACTAAAACTGAATTTGTTATCATTGTTATTCAAAGTTAATTTATAAAAAAGTGCACACTAGAATATAATAAAGCAAGAGGCACTCACTACTAGTGAGTTGTGTGGAAACATGAAAAGGAAGAGTAGTAATAACTAATAAGTAAAGATGGTGCAACAACAAGAAGAAGAAGCCCTATTGCATGCACGCTTAGGCTTATATAATATAGCATATATAGCACATTGAATAATTACCACTCCCTTCTTTCTTTCTACAAAACAAGAGCCGCTCTTTGTGTCAAAACCCATCATTGGATCCAAATACTTGTTATACTTATGCCTTCAACACTTCTACCTTTACCATTATTATTCATCACAAATAAATCCTATGATCTCCAATCTTCTTCTTCTAAAGAGTTTGGTGCCCTCTAGGGTTTGTCAGAGGCATTGTTCCATAGCCATTTTGGCATTCTGTCCACCTCCGATCCGATCCGATTCAATCCATTAATTTGTAGGAGGTGGCCAGTAGGCCAAACGGGTTCTGTGAATATGTATTTGACAAACCCCATCTTAGAGGGCAAGCTTTAAGGCCTTCATCTTTCTTATTTCTTCTCTTTGAATAAGTGTTAGTGTTTTCTTCTCTATCATCTAACATATATACATGAGTTTTCATGTAGCATTTTTTTCAGAAAATACTACTTGATTTGAAGCTTGAAGATCAGAGAATATATGGTAATTACTCCAAGGTATGCATTTTTTGGTTTGTCACTGTGTTTTTCAGCTCCAAAAGTCAAAGATTAATTCATTATAAATCCGAGTTTCATTTAAAGATTTATCGTTGTTCATTCTAACCCCCGATCCATGCGCTTAGTATATTGTTTCTATTTTCTACTATAGAACGATCTTAATTAGGACAAGGTAATTGAAAGTCAATAATTCATATTAACTTTGACACGTAACTTGTTGATTATATATTATTGGTCTGAAAAATTAAAAGTCAACCAGCCACCACACATGAAACTGATGACTGGCATTGTCATAGAGGAGGTTTCTTTTGTATTTTTGTGTGTGTGTTTGTCTTGCATTGGATGGGTTTGCAAAGTATGATAGCGAAGTCACACCTTTTTACATGTTTAAACTCCTATTAAAAGCATGATAGATGATGGAGGATCCACATGTTTAAATTCAATTGGCCCATTGCTACATTAGGAGCATTGGATTCCTAGAAGCATTAGAGTACAATTTAGACCTAATTAGCAATGCTGTATTTGAGGCCAAACCAATTCCAATTATAATCATCATGAGTGGTAGTTGTGTTTATTAGTTTCATGCCCTAACAAAAACTCATCATCATGCCAACACCCACTAGCACCAATTCTATGCAAATATAGGAGGGGAATCTCTTAGTGCTCTTTCATTTCCAGCTGACACATTTCTATCTATATATACATCATTATTTATCTCATCGATGCATAATTCTTAGTCTCTTACAGGCTTTCAAAGCATACAAATGATGAACAGTAGTAATTAATTAATTTGTCAGAATATATAGCTTAATTAGCTAAAAATAATATAATATAATAATTCAATTCAATTAATTAATTAAGCTAGCTAGCTAGCTAGTAGTTGTTCCTATGAAGTGATTTCTCATATTGCCTCCTTTAATTTATTTTTTATGTGACAAAGTTTAACTTTGATAATTTTGCTGGTAGTTTATTGATATCTATGATGTGTGTCATCACCAAGCCCGAAAGAAATTAATGACCGAGTTTGCTTATGTTCAAGTGTAGCTAGCTAGAATGATTATGTATTTTCATTGCCAATTACTTCTCCTAAATTTTGTTGGTCAATAATATCAACTTTTGTTTTATATATTTTTTACTTTTGGTATTGAAACGGGGGCAAAAGTCCACTTTTCCCGGCCCTGAAGAGTGAAGTGTTTTCCCTTGGGCCAACCAACAGTGAAGTGTTGACTGTTGAAGGTCCAAAAATCTGCATCCGCTACTGTGTACTATATAGTAGTGACTGATGCATCAGATTCATTATCAATACATAACAGTAATAATACCATTATTGCACCGTCTTTTTCCGCTCCCATATCTTTTCTGAATTAACGGTTTAGGAAGGTGTTGAAAGAAATTTTAGAGTAATCCTAAGATTGGCTGTTTGCACTGAAAAAATCTTTTAAGATTTTAATTTTATCGTAAAAACTTTTGAAATTGAACAAATTACACGCATCATGTTAGTTCTCATTTTATTTTCGTCGAATTATTTGTCATACTGTGAGTATCTGATACATATTACTCTTGATTAGACGAAACGATGCTGTTTTAATTTTGATGTTAAATATTTGATGAAACAACGTCATCTAACCTTTAATGTATCAAAAAACATCTTATGAACCACAAAAAAATGTATAACGATTAAGATTAAATAGTGACGTTTCATCAAGTATTTAGCGTCAAAACTAAAGTGGCGTCGTCTCGTTTAGTCCAATATGAAAGAAATGTATCAGGTTACTTATAGCATAAGGAGTCTCAAAGACGCTTTTGGCATAATTAAAATTTGAATTTTTTTTTAAGTAGTCAATTTTAAGAATTACTTTAAAACTTAATCTGAAGATGTTAATTGCAATATTAGAGCACATGATTTTTATGGTAGTCAAATTAATTAATGGAGTAGGTAAAATATAGAACAATAATAATTCATGCCCAAAGCAATTATGAATCTAAGACAATGAGGGTCACTTCGTATTTGTAGTCGTCATCTTCTTAATTTAACACGACATAAATATATAGTTTGGTATTGAGTTTAGAAAACAATAATTATATTTTTTGTGATGACAAACATATATTTAGTTGGGTTGAAAGTACAAAAGTTTATTTGATGTGAGTATTGATTGTGCAGGCCTATATGATAGTTGAAATTGATAAAATGAGTTAAACTATTTTGGGTTCATTGAACATTGAATGGAGTCACAAGTTGCTGTTTTTTTTTGATCCAACAAAAACATATATTAAGACTCATTGATGCTGCACTATGTCCAAATCAGTTCGGATAGCGGTAATTTTGAGAAAAAGTTGCTAATCTTTAACCAAAGAAAATAAGAGTTTATAAGCTATTGAAGCTACAGTCTCACCATCTCAAGCCCAAGTTTGATTGTGCAGCCCAAACCAAGAGAACCAACAGGCCAATAAGTAGAACTATTTGCAACCAAAGTTGCTGATTGGAACCAAGTTCACAACCCAGTTCACTTGCTTCATGAAGAGAAAAAGAAAAACAATGTGATGCAGGTGGAGCTTTGTGGTTTTGCGTAAGGATCAGAGAAAAAAAAGAAGGGTTCACTTTTTCTATTTACCATCAAAGAAGAAAAGGGGAAAGTAAATCTTGGAAGCTATGTCAAATCAAAATGGAGTTAAAATTAATATGCTCAAGCAAACAAAATCAGAAGAAATAGGTAAAAGATTTCTATTAATATGCAAGTCAATTGTTTGTTGATTTCACCTTCTCTCTGCACAAGTATTTAGAGTAACAAGAAGACAATAAAGACTATTTTGTTCTGCTATAAATCAATGGTTGATATTGAAATTTGGAGTCAAAGCACCAGATTAAGGTTTGAATTTGACAAATTCATTAAGGAACCCAAATCAATGAAGTTGCTACTACTCATCTCTCTTCTGCATTGCTTAACTTTGATCTTAATCTCTGATTTTATAGTCTGATTGATGAAAAGAAAGGAAAGACTTCAGCTGATTCAAGATCTAATGAGTTGACTTAGTTTAGCAAACCTTAGTCTTAGGAATTGTACTTCATACAAAAAGAAAAATCAATTTTAGTTTTGAATAAGGAGAGTTGACCAAAATCTGAGTTTCATTTAGAGATTTTCTACTGTTTTTGCTCAATGTTTTGGACAGTGTTTCTAACTAAAAAGAATATTCTGCCAAAATGGAGAGCTACATATGAAAAAAATGAACCCAGTTCATTATATAGCTTCAAATCTGTTCTACATCATGTCCTTCATAATTTATCATTGAATATTTTATTTGTATATTTTATCTTTCTTAGTTTCACTGTGGAAAAAGGCATATATGTGATGTATTAAGAAAAAACCATTGAAAGAAAAGACAGAGTGGTACTTGGAGAGAAAAATCAAAATTTATATCATGCCTCTTTTGATTGTATTTCTATTTTATATCTTATACCTGAGATGTATCCCTTGTTAAGTTGGATGAGCACTTAGTGTGTTGTGAGTCTAAACAGTGAACCTAGTCAAGTCAAGTTTAAGTAGAAGTTTGATTTGTCCCTAATAAGATTATATTGAATCCTTGAGAATTGGTGTATGTAATACTTAAAAAGATAGTGAAAATTCCACCATTGTTGTGGTGAAGACTGGATGTAGACTGCATTGCACAAAGTAGCTGAACCAGGATACATGGTTGTATCATTTTCTTCTTCCCTGCTCTGATTCAGTTTGCACTCGTTATGAGATAAAATAAAATTGTCTCTTGCATAAACAATCTCAAAGTCTGAATAGAAGCAAAGTTTTATTTTTTGGATTAAAGATTAATTAATCAATTTAAAAGAAAGCTATAGATTCAACCCTTTTTCTCTAAGCCATCAATAACTTTCATCATACATTCTAAAATTATATTTATTTTATGTTTCTCAAAAGTTGAGACAAAGATATAAAGACATTAACCCTAAAATAAATACACATGTATATTGACATATTTGTGTTTGTACGGGTGGCAGTGGAGTGAGTAGGGACGGGTTTTTGTCCTACCCGATCCTGTCCCGCCCTCCTTTCACTTCACTACTACCCGCCCCACTCCTACCTGTGAATAGTATATTGCTATGTCCTAACCCATTTTCGTGTGTATTCGTTCCGTCCCTATAAAAATTAAATAACACTTTAATGTTTACATATTTATATATAAATTAAGATAAAAACTTAAAATTCATACTTAAATTAAGAATTTTATGTATAAACATATTCATAAAAATTTGTGTTTTAATAAATAAACAGTAAATATGTATTACTTGTCCATCGAAAATTATTATTAAACTTTTAATTTTAATAAATACACAAAAATATATTAAAAACATAATTTTATTTTTTTCCGATAATTTTAAAAAACTTTAACTCATCCACATGTTAGCTAAATATATATAGTTTAATCTTAATACACAACGATTAGATATGTGTATAAAATTATTTTAATATTAAATTTATATACCCGTGCATCAAAACTAAATCTATAAAGTCACAAAAAAAAAAACTAAATCTATAAAACAAATACAACGTGGTCTCATCGATCCACCGTGTTGCAATAATCCTCCCAAAATGACTGTTAATTACACAATGCAATATAAAGAATTTAAAGCAATTTAATTAAAAAAATATATAAGGAACTAATTTTTTAATCAGACAACTTGTACAACTCATTTAATTATAATAATTTAAGTTTATTTTAATAAATTATAATTTGATTACTTTGAAAAATTAAGATTTGGTATTAGCCACACAACAAGAACGTCATTTACAAAAATCTCTTTGCTTATCTATCATCCGGTATGCATTCAGTACTTGTGCTTGATCAATTGTGTTAAAGAACTCAACACTAGAACAACTTCTTTTCCGCATTTTCAGCGCTTTGCCGTTCGTGCCGCCGTAAGTGCTGTTGTTATAGTGCAAGGCTTCCGACAAAGAGCATTGGTCATGGAGTTTTTATTCACCGACTACCACCGCAGCGTCTTTCATCGCGCTGTGGCCTTTTCATCCCACGGCTCTTCTTCTATCGCGACGCAGTCACCGCGGGGTTCTATTTACGACACGCCATCAACTACTCTGATCCATGATGACTTTTTCACTCGCGATGCGCAGCTTTCATGACTTCCTCCTCGCAACGCGCTATCGTAAGTCCTCCACCGTTCACGCAATGCTGCCCAAGACGTCGTTACTGGCCATCCTGCGGCTCTTCTTCTCTTCCTCCTATTTGATTTTGAATGATTCTTTTAACTCGTTTTTTTTATAAGAAAAACTACCAAAAATATCGATGAATTTTACGAACATTAACAAAAATACCCATAAACTAAGGAAATTGACCTATTGCCGATACTAAGTAACAGCCAAAAATTTGTATCCATTTTTCATGATATTATGCATGGATCAGATATATCATGGCGAATTCTTCAGATTCCATTGTGGAAGAGCTATACCCATGAAAGATGGGTTCCGTACAACAAAAGTATCCAAATCCTAATTTTTTGTTAATTTTTTAATAAAATTCTCAAACTACCCCACCCTAACCCCATTCTACCGTCACTCCCTCTCTTCCCACTTCTTTGTCTCTCCTCACTTTTTTGCCTCTCAAAAATTCTTATAGAGTCACATATCTCTCCTCCTACCTCCTCACTACCGTCCGTCACCCACCTACCCTATCACCATCAATCTCCTCCCCTCTCACTGCTTCCCCTCACTCTTAAGGTAGCTACAACACCTTCGTCGCGCGCCTATGACCCAACCTAAGGAGAACTTTGTCGTGGCGCGCTTGACCCAGTCGAGGAGAACATCGTCGTCGTGCACCTGAGAAGAGAGGGGTCGTGGTGCTGCTACATGCAGAAAGAGGGTTCGGTAGACTTGTGACTAAATCGGTTGAAGTCCGATCCTCCACCACCATTGATTTCGGTCTGGTGTGTTGTAAGAGTAATTTTGGACTCCATGGCAAGAATTTTAAAGGTGTAGGTTGGGTTATAGAAGGTTAAAAAAGGTGAGTTGAGGTTGAAGGTGTAGTAGTGTAGGAATTTTATTAAAAAAATCAACAAAAAATTAGAATTTGGATACTTTTGTCTTACGAAACCCATCTTTCATAGGTACATCGTTAATTTTCTTAGTTTATGAGTACTTTTGTTAGCATTTGTAAACTTCATAGGTATTTTTTTGTTGTTTTTCCTTTTTTATATATTTTTTAAAAATTTAGATAATTCTTTTTATTAGTTTTGGATGATTTTTTTATATTTTATATTTTTTTAGGATTTGGATGTTTCTTTTTCATATATTTTGTATGCTTTTTTTTTTGTAAGAATTTACATTTTCACACTATAATTGACCTTAATAAATAATTTTTAAATTTAAGTCCTAAGTTTTTTATGAAATCTTGTTATATTAACTAGGATGAGAACACTACTTATATATTAGCAAAAACACACATATGTCCTGGTGCAGGCACACTCACTCACAGCTCATTAATTAACTCCACCCTCTTCCTCTTGTTTTATTGATTCTATGATGATGAGATATAGAGAAAACTAAAAGAAAAGAAAAGGGATTATTATTGATATAATAATAATAATGAATGGGTGTGCTTGTGTGTTGTGATCTTTACCGAGAAGGAAAATGAATGTGAAAGAGTATGTCATGGAAAGACAGGTAACTTGACCAGTGACAGAAATATGGCATAAAGGTGTTGTAACCCTTCCTTTAGGCCGAGGTTCCATTTTTGGCAACCACTGACCAACACAACACACACTATGCTACTCTTCACTCTCCTCACCCCTTAACCCCACCCCATTCTCCTTCTTTGCTTTCCAATTTTTTATATTATTCTACTCTTTTTTCATCACTACATACATACTACTTATATATGTCTCATGTATATACTAACTCAAATATATCATCATCTATCTACTCTTTTTACAATTTTGTAAAAACATGGTAAAATTGTTTTTACGTGAAATTATTAGTTAAGAATTATTAAATAATTTTATATGTTTGATTAAATTATTATTTTATAATTTTTAATTATTAATTTTAATTATAAAAGATATATATGATATATATAATTATGATTAACGATTAAAATTCAATTAAATACTTAGCATACTTGAAAACTTTCCTATATAATATACACTTATACAGCGTTGAAAGTATGGCAGACAAGAAAACGACGTACAGTTCTTTTAAATGCATGTCAAAAAGAAAAAGGTGCAACTACCAACTTTAATTTGAAGGCATGATGATGATTACCGCATTAATTAATTAATGAAAAAGAATTAATAGTTGATCTTCTTCCATTGTTTGGGTTGGGGAAGAACCAATTTATGTTATTTTCAACCAATGATGACCAACATTAAACTCCGGAATTTTGTTTTTCATCTACAAATTGCGTTGAAACGGATCAGACACTAGTGCTTTATCAAGCGGCGGAGTTTAGTTAAGACAAAGGGACCATGACTCTTTAAATTTTTGATAAAAAAATTAGTAATATTTTTTTAGAAAATAAAAAATAATTTAATTTATTCAAATACTTTACTATAATTTAAAATACTAAAATCAATCTTCATCTCTTATTTTTATTGCACAATAATTTTTAGTTTTAAACATTCAAATTTTGTTGGATTTGGACTGAACTGAATATATTTATATTTCGCAGCTCTCTATTCAATAAGTAACACTCTCTCTATTTTTGAGTTCAAATATAGAAAATTAGATATTTTTTATTTATATAATTTAATATTATTTTATATTTTACTATTTATATAATTTAATTTTTTAATATTTGTCTTTCTAATTTTTTTTACATATTTTATAGGATATATGTTCAATTTTTATACAAAATAATCATGAAAAATCAAAGAATTGATACATTTTTAAAAGGAATGCTAATATTTAAGAAGGATAACGTATAACTTTTACAATATCAACACTTGTAGATAGTTCTTCTATTTTAGTGAATCACGAAAAAAGTGAAATACAACCTTCAAAAATTTAAAGAGTTGCATCTGATGAGTTTGACCTTAATTCTTTGGAACGAGACCCTAAAAAATAGTTTCAAATTTGGCAATATCATCCAAATTAAAGAGATAAGATTATATGAACTTATCTTAAATAAAGCTATATCAAAAACATCTTAACAATTATCTTTTATTTGAATTCCAAAATTTTATTTCAAGCTCTACTACCGATTTTATCCATCATCCCATGAATATGAAGCACGCAATTGTGTCTTTCTGCAGCTTCAAGATCAGCATTATAATTTTCGACAATTTTTATATAGAGATAATAGAAAAAAAATTAAAAGATTAATTTGACTTTTAATCTTAAGTCAAACAAATTTTATTATCGAGAATTTAATTAACATAATTAAAAAAATAAAGACTCAATCCGCATTCTTTTTATTTTGTTGAAAAACAATGTGATCACTTCTCTAAAAGAAAAGGACATTTTGACAATTTGACTCTCAATATTATTATTTTGAGATAATATAAATTTTCTATTAAAAAATTCGTCAAATGTTAATAAAAATTAATTAATTTTGTGATACTTTATTTTGTAATTTTTGAAAATTTAAAACCCTCGCAAACTATAGTTTTTGTTGGAAATAATGGTTTTAAACTCTATAGATTATAAATAAAATTGTCACAGAATGATCATTTTATTAATATTTCACTGAATTTTTAACAAAAAATTCGTATTATCTTAAAAGAATAATATTAGAGATGAAGCATTTCTTTTTTAATAAGAGATACAACAATGCTAGGGAACCAACTCTATATAAGTAAAGAATCAGCTAACTGATAATCGGATGTTGCTACTAATAGGCACACGATAGTTTTGGATATAATTTCTATGTTTCATGTGTTACGCATTAATAAAACATAATTAATTATATGGAATCAACTAATGAATGATCAAAGCATCTGTTATGTGATTCTCTCCTAACACTAACGTGGTCGACAATAATTTAACAAACAAATTAAATTATAAATTAATAAAACTAATTATATTAATTATGTTGTTCCATTCTTGGCTGATTATTAGTTGGTTCCATATACTTTTCCTAAGAGATAACATCGTTTTTCGTAAAAATAAACTAGTACTAAATTCAGTAAATTAAATATTTACTCTTAAAAAATTGTAGCTATATTTTTTAGTATTTTTTAATCTAATACTTGAATTGAGGATCATTATGAAAAAATAAATTTACCGTCAAGTCTAATCAACATAATTAACGTTTAACGTTTTTCAAATTTTTTAACAATTTAATTAATATTAATTAAATATAAAAAAGCTGGGTTATGTTTGTATGCTGCTCTCTGTATATAGAAAGGAACAGATGATGGTAAATAAAGAAAGAAAAATATATAATAGCAACATTTATTATATTACTAGATCCATATATAGTATAGATCAGTGAACCATATTACATACGATATGAAACCTACACCCTTTTATTTCTTACAACTTAACCGAGTTGCTACATATATATTATAAGTGATGCAGTGTAAAATTAAAGGATAGAAGAAATATGATGGAATAATGAGGAGGATGGGAGGATTAGGCAGCGTTGACGGCGATTTTCATGCCGGACTCGCAGTGGCCGGGAAAGTTGCAGATGAAGTAGTTCTGTCCCCTGACAAGCCTGATCTGATCTTTCCCCGATCTGTACACTTTGGCTCCTCGCGGTGTCCTGCAGCTATCATACCCTCCTCTGTTCACTGCCACCACATTGTGTGCTCTTGGGTTGTAACTGAATACTACACAACCACGATTTTGTTAATTAAATAACGGGTTATGCTACGTGTACATCAAAAATTTTTATCAAACGATTTTGATTTTAAAAACAAAAACGTTCAACATAAAATTTGTTCTATTCGAGTACGCACTCTTAATTAAATATGTCAAATTATCTAATAATTCTTACCGAGAGTGTCGCCGGCTCTAAAGCGCTTTCCTCTGGGCCAGCCGACGGTATTGAAGGTCCAACCAGCTGCATCTCCAACGGTGTACGTGGCAGCATCAGCCATCTCGACCACCATCAAGCACAATACAAGTGCCACCATTATTGCACTGCCTCTTCCCACTGCACCCATGTTATTAATTAATAACACCTAGGTAACTTGAAAACTTAGTTCTAGAGAATACTATAGATATAGATAGATATTTGACAAGCGTTTCAGTGTGCATTTTGGAATGAAGAATCATGTAAGGTTTTATAAGTGAGGATTTAGGACTCTGTCTTTAGCTTGGTGGGTAGGTGGTTGGATAGAGGATGGTAAATACCATTGCAGGCCCCCCTAAATCCGTTCATTTTTTTATTGTTATTAATTAATATCAGAATTTATCTTTGAAAAAGGCTATTGTTTAATTTATGTTTAATATATATTCTCTGTACTTTTATTTTCAGTAATTTTTAATTATTGATTTTAATTATAAAAAATATATATAATTAAAATTAATAATTAAAATTTATTAAAATATCAGTATACTGATATATTTAAAAGTATTATTTATATATTTTTAATGAACTAAATAATAATTTTGTTTTTTTAGAGAAAAAAAGATTTTAGAATGAGCTAGATACATTAGATACATGAAATCTAGAAACGGTGGTTGAAACTTGAAATAACATTATTTCTTCTGTCTCCCTTTCTACAGTTAGACATTGACCAAGAGACACATGGTGATGTAGGCAGATAACAGAGTCAACGCTGATGCATGCTTTGGATCAACATTACATTACAAAAAAACTGTGTTGTGTGGTGCTTAATTTTTCAACTATATGATATAAAAATAAAAGGTGAAATAATCCACTTCTATCTCTTTTGATTATGTGTTAGACACCGTATAATTTCCCTTAAAAATATTAAAGGAAGAGCAATAAACATAGATTGCAGGCCCTCATTAAGGGGCAGAAAATCTGGAATTCTTGTAACAAACACATTCAGTATGCAACACTTCCTTTGGTATTATAAACATTCAGTATTCAATATTATTTTGTATGTGTTGGCAATTCCCTGAGCTATTGTGAGCTTGACATCACATTTTACTTCCATTGCAAACAACTTTCGCATCATATCAAAGTAAGTGTTTAAGATTCTTTATACTTGACCAAAAAAAATTACTTTATACCAAGTCTTCGTTTTGGAGATCTACAAAATTTTACTATACGGCGGTATAAGATGCCATGATAGTGGTCAAAGTTACTAAACCATACTATTAGTGTGTATATAACTATATGGTATATAGTAGTGGATTAATGAATTGGTTTGTTTAGTACACAACTTTAATTAGTGGCATGTCATGAAATTTTGAGTAATGCCTAACCCATTAATTTCCCGACATACAAATATAAATACCAATTATTATTTTTTAAGAATTGTGTGCCAACCACCCACCAGGCCTCTCTTCAGGCCCATCCCTTTAATCCCCCCCCCTTTTTTCTCAAAAAAAAAAAACTTTTAACATTAAATTTAAATTTAAATTGATTTCTCTTAAATAAATAGTAATAGTATTACTATTGATTTTTCTTTGCTTGGAGAAGTCCTACATATACATTGAATAAGGATCACCATCACCAATATCAATATGTATAGATTATAGTCCACAATCTCGGCTGAATTTAAGTATGGATATCTACCAAGTTTGGATATTTCACGAAATTAATATCATATGTTGTAGATGTTGAAGACAACGAATACACACACTAGTACTGAATCACAAATCAAGTTAACAATTCAATATATTTAGGATTTAATTAATATATCTCATAAGAATATATGTTATTAACATCAGGGATGGAGTTAGATGAAATATTAAAAAATAACTAAAAATATTTATACAATAAAATAAGATTAAAATAAAATTTAAAAAATTAAACTGAAATTTACATATAATTTACATATAAAAAATTAAAATTAGAGAAACCATTGTCCCCTTTCTCTTTATGTAGTTTCACCCCTGATTAAAATTATTTTAATATAAATTTTTAAAATTTTTTTTTGATAAATGAATAAAAAAAATACATTTAAAACCTAAATTTTATATGTTTTGTATAAAAAATTCTTTAGCAATCTTAAAAGCACGGTTTTTTTTAAATAAATAAAAAATTATTTTATTTACCAAAATATATAATTTGTAGTATTTTAACAAAATTTTATCGTATTTCTTATCTCTTTTATCGTATAAACGAATAAGAATGCATGTATTTCATTTATAATGAACGAGATAGGGTAATATATGGGAGATGTGCATATTTCATTTACAGTGTAAATGAGATACGTATATTTTTATTTCGTTTATACTGTAAACAAGATAAGAGATAAATTATGACGTTTATACTGTAAACGAGATATGTTACAACAAATTTTCAATAGCTATACAAAGATATGCAACTTTTTGTATTATCCACAAATATTTCACTTCTTCTTCTCTTCCGTTTTTCTTCCAAAAAATAAGTCAAAATGTCTAGTAGTAATGGATATGTGGTTGTAAGTGTGTATCCCAATTGCCATATGAGAAACAGTGACATTGGAATGATATTTGAGTGTGATAATTCCATTTTTTGCGCACTCGGCGAGTAAGTTTTTGTCCAAGCTAAAGAGTTTATAGCGTTGGTGGTAGCGGGAGACAAGAGATCGGAAGGGTGGATATAGGTTGCTAGCATAGACGGAAAATTGAGTTTTTCAGTTTCGTCTGTTTTGCCTCCATGGCGACGAGCATGTGTGTCTCATGTTTGACATCCATGAAAAAATCATGGCGGAACAAGTGATATAACTTTTTGCGGAGGTCGGTGATGTTGGTGGTAGTGAATTTGGCCACTCAAATTTTGTGTAGAATGACCCATCTCTCGCACCACCACGCTACACGATGCTAGTCTAGTGGAAGAAATGGACGTGGATGGCGATGACTCCGACGAGGAGTATGTCACGGATAGCAACGATAGTGGTTCTTCTGAAGATGATGATGAGGAGGAGTTTATACCGGAGATGTCGGTTGAGACATCAATTCGGTATCTTCTGCCTGCTCTGCACACAATTCTGACCTTATCAACTTACTCAGTCACTATCATACATTGGATCTAGACGCGATGCATGAGAAAACTCCATTTTTCAACACGAGTAAAGACAATTACAACTTAGACGGTGGTGTGGAGTTTCGAGTTGGCCACATATTTAAGAGCAAAGATGCAGTAATGCAGGGTGTGAAGAATTACAGCATTCGCAGAAATACTGAGTACTGAATTGTAGAGTCAAACCGATTAAAGTACCATGTGCATTATCAACAATATGCAGCAAGATGCCCTTGGAGTCTCCGTGTTACCTTCCGACAGAATCTCGGATATTGGTGAGGTCAAGTTTAACTATGGTGTATTTTCTCATTTATCATTGTTATATTTGATATAAATGCCAACCATGTATGTGTTATTTCGTTAGATGGGTGTGTAGGGTTGAAGGGGTGCACACATGTTTAGCACCCACCGTGTCTCAGGGCCATCGACAGTTGGACAATAACCTCTCTGCAGTGCCATCCTATCATTGATACAGTCCAACCCATCTGTCAGCATCCCTGTTTTACAAGGTGCAATTAGACAAAGCTATCATTTCAAATCCTCGTACAGAATTATATAAATAAACATTTACTTAACAAATTAATTTCACTAATACCTAAAATCATTCCCCCTGTTAGTTAACTCTTGCTAACAATACATTCATCCACCTAACATATATTGTATACTAGTTCTATTGAAGTATCCTAAGTATGGCTACACATATATGCTTTAACATAAACATAAAAATAACAACACTAACTTCGAAGTCAGTTGCTCAAGCAATGTGTCATGTCGCATTCAGTCAGTTGATGTCTGCATCATGTGCATTTACGCGCGCCATAATTTACGAGTTATTCGATAATACGATTAGAAAAAAGGTAGAAGTTAAAAGTTGAAGAAATGAGACAAATATCTATCCAAATGGTGCTGTAAATAAATTCTATATATAGGTCGCCTCTTCTCTTATCTCGTTTATAATGTAAACGAAATAAGACCGTTACACACCACATGTACAAATGTAATATGGCTATTTACACACCACGTATACAAATGTGATCCGACTACTTTGTTTACATACATTTTTTTTTTGTTTATATTGTAAACGAGCTAAACGATAGGATAAATTTTCGTAAATATATTACAAATTGTATATTTTGATTAATATAATATTTTTTATTTATTAAAAAAAAAACCCTAAAAGCACCCATATATTTGTTTACTAACTTAAAAAAGTCAACAATATTTATTGTGATAATTCTTAAATGCCCACTTTGACAAAAAATCTAAATATTTAATGCGATCTATTTAATTGTTACCATATTTTCAAACCAAAAAGTAATGACATGCATGTCTTTTCAAACTATTATATTTTAACTAGAGTAAACATACATCTAGATTGATTCTAAAGGGAAAGAAAAAGTAGATATTTTATTTTTCAATAAATTTGTTTTATCTTTTAAATTTCGGAGAATTACTTTTATCACATAAATTAGTTTCTTTGTCATTTAAAAAAAATTATTTTATTATAATATTTTAGGACACGTGTTAATATTACAAAAGAAAAAAATTATTAAAAATATAAAAAAATAAATTTTTAGTGTATTTATTTTAAATTTATTAAATGAAAATATTTAAAGTTTTGTACTAGTTGTAACTGATAAACTTATTATGTGTCCTAAGACACATGTTAACTACACCCTAATATTTTTAACCTAATTATATTATATACAACAAAATTTATTAGAGTCTTATTTGTCTAATATATATTAAATTTTTTTATTAAAAACTATAAAAGGATTAATAATCTATTTAGAGAGACTAATTTTTAAAATAATAAAAAATATTAAAAAATGAACTATCTAATATAAAATTTACTCTTTTAATTAACATTATAATTTAAAACAAAAATTTGATTTGCTTTTAATATTTCAGGATAATAACATGACAATTGGTACATTTAGAGTTACCCCTCAGATTTAATCAAATGTTACTATAAAATATAAATTAATAATGAATAAATAGTTCGAGAGGAGCTTTGCTTTTATTTTTAGGGAGAGTACAGTGAAACCAAACAAGGGTAGTACATGCTCGAAGTCCAAACGGCTAAAGTAAAAAATAAAAAATTGACATATCATTCTTAATGGGTCAGGCCCGACTTGGTCAGCCCAAAACTATAAAGAAGTGCCCCTAAAGGCAAGTGGATCGACTAACTTAGCCACGTAAGAACTCAGGTCTCACAGTCCAAATCCGGTAAAAGAATAAATGTATTAAAAATTTAAATTTTTTATATTTTTAATATTTTTTTTTGTTTTGTAATCTTATTATCTTAACATGTGTCCTGACATGATAGATAAACTGTAAACAATATTCACTTTTACTGATATGGTGGAAACCTTGATGCTTATTCCCTAAGCATTTTCACTCAACCCTCCTTAAGGACATTTAAAAACTCAAGGCCAATAAAACCAAACCTCCCCTTCAAAGAAGAAGATAACAGCAATGGAAAAGTTTCAGAATGAGATTTATAATTTTTGGAGGTTTCATGAGGAACCAGTAGATGATGAACCACAAAAAGAGATCTTGTTGCATCATAATTTGATGATGAACAAATTCATACATTGCAATGCTTTTTTTTTTCAAAAATATTATTCGTACACCAAAATCAATCACTAAAATCAGTCACTAATATATTTGTGTATAAATATATACATAGTTTAATTTTAATATATATTTATATTCTAATATGTAATTTATACTAGTGGCTGAATTTAGTGATTGACTTTCGTGTACAAATAACATAATTTTTTTGGTTAAATTTTTGTTTTGGTCTAAGATAGTGGTTATTATTATGAGAAGGGCACGATATCAGGAAAGCCCTTAAAGAAGGATAGAGGCTTATGGGCCTAGCCCAGACCAATAAGCCCATTTAAGTCAAACGTGACCTGGCTACATCAATCTCAAATTCCAAAAAAAAAAAAATATATATCCTATTACCACCAAGGAAAAAAACAAACAGAATAAGAAAATCTCATTATTTATTTATTTATGGCTCTTTGTCAATTCGCTCATATTTTTTAAATGAATAATTGAATTCTGTTCGTTACTCCACCATTTATTCTACTGTATTGAGAGAGCTTTTCAGAATTTAAATATCCAACTTTGTGAGTAAAACTTGCCTAAAACTCAATTCACTTTTACTAAAGTGAGACTCTTTAGATTTTGAAAAGAGTATGTTCTATATGAAAAACTCATGTGTTTAAGTAAATTTCATGATTGTTAACGTGCTATATAACCACTTTTTAATGAGTGTGCTTGCAAATCCTTGTATATTAAATTTTGCTCATACATAATTTTATATAAATAAAATAAACATAGCAATATTAACCAACGCTTCTATAATCCACGGTCAAAATTTACATGCAGTTTGTCTTTTAGTGAAATTATTAATTAATAATCGTTAAATAATAATTTAATTAAATATGTCAAATTATCTAATACTTTTTAACTAATAATTTCATATGAGAGACATATGAGCCTCAACATGATCCAGAGTTAGAAAATGTGAAACAAGTTTTCTTACCAAACTATGTTTTCCTCTATACCTATGGTGTGCCAAATTATATATGTATCGAAGTGGAATGGTCAAATAATTTTTCTAGAACTGAACTTCACTGTTCCAAGTACTCAAGTCGTTGACCATGTGATCTAAAACACTATTTTTAGGGTTCAATAACTTATGACTTTTGACGAGTATGTATATACGCAAATCATTCTCCACTAATAGAGGAATCTAGTGCTTGTCTCTTTCAACATTTCATTATTGAAGGAATAAAATTTGGGGGAAACAAATATTAATTAAAAAAAATGTTTGGTATGTAGTGCAGTCATAACTTCCTTTCACCAGTGCTTTGTTTGAACTTTGAAATGAGTTTGACAAAAGCTTAGTTGAGATTAAACTTAAATAGCTTGGATCCCAAACTAAATTAGAAAAAATGCATATGGTGTGTGACCGTGTTAGTTAATTATCAATTTGTCTCTCTCAAATTTGTTGAGCGGTACCAAATGTTATAAATAATAAACATTCATGCATACATTAAAAACCAACTATTAAATTTATTATTTATATAAAATATATATTAAAAATAAATTTAAAAATTACATGTATTTAACAGAAGCCCAACACAATAATGTGAAAAAAAAGGAAAAAAACAACAACAAAAAAAATAACTAAAGAGCAATCAACTTATTGTGGTATTGCCATTAACAACCTAATGAGTTAATATTAAACCACTAGCTCCTTATAGCTCAAAAAAAAATCTAAGAATAACAATATATATTTATACACAAATATATACTTACTGATTTAATGAATAATAATTAATTTTAGTGTATAAATAATATTTTTTAATAAAAAAAGAGAAAAATTAATAATATAAGTCTAATAATTTACATTGATACATTCACAGTTTAAAAGATTTTAAGATTCATAAAAATTAAATATATGTTAAAGAAATTTAATTGAACTTATTCCTATTATTGTTAACTTTTTCTAAATGTGAGTTATTGAATTATGTAAGAATTTAATTTCAAAGTTCAAATGTTTGGTGGAAGACTAGAAGCTATGCAAATAATAAATACACATCAAAATTTCAAGGTCTGCCTAATTTCACAATCAAGACAATTAAGTAACCTTCTTTCATTTAATGATTCCTCTCGATAATGGTAATTGACCCATTTCACCATGATATATAAAATGGGCACTCTTCTAGGTACCAAGGAAAAAGAAACTGCCACCTTTCTTTTTACTTATAGTTATACTGCCACCCTCTTTTTGTGAACATATACAATAATGTTTTTAAGGAAAAACAAATCATAATGTATCCAAATTAAAGAATTCCATATGTGTGAATATTATTTTATTTTTGGGTATGGTATGAATCTAGAAAGTGTTGGGGGTTCATGTGCTTCACAATGATTGATAATGAGGCAATTCTTGTTTGACTTTGGAGACTTTAGGCATACTTAATTTAAGGAGAGGATTGAGAAAATGTAGGCTTTAAAATAGGGAGCATAAATTGTAACCGACAATATGAAAATTCTTTTTTTTTTTTTTTTTAGTAAAGACAATTTTGTTCACTATATCTATATACTTAAAATAATTCATGATACTAAAAAAATGTAAGCAAGTTTGCGTTATTTTTCCTGTAATAATTAAACAACTGGGTCAGCTAATAGGGCCATGTGTTTTGCGTCGGTTTCGAAAAAGGTATACCTAGGTATCACAGTTTCGGTTTTCAGAAAAAAATAAAAAACATTAAAACAAAACATTTAAGATGAGAATGCTAATATTTTTGCTAACGTGATATTTAATATTTTTGTTAATATTATAAGTATGAGAAGTATATGAAATTAGTCTCACATTAAAAAAAATAAGAAAAATGAAAAATTTATAAGATGAGATACTCATTAATTTATTATCTTAAAATTTGGAGTTAAATGTGGTGTATTCTCATTTTATATTCTCTCACTTTATTTTTTTTCTAAGTCTACCCAAAACAGCAAAAATCTACGCATAAAATTAATTAATTCCTGAAGAAGCATTCTTATTATCATATATGTATCGAATGAAAAATAGAGTCATGAAATAACTCAAATAAATTAAATTAATTAAACATACAAAAGTAGTTCGTGGTCATAAAAGGATATATGAAAATGAAAGAGCTAAAGAAGCCCGACCCGGATTCATTTCATTTGGCACCACCGTCACTCACATTAATTAACAATGAGAATTTAAAAAAAAAAAGAGAATAGAAAAAGAGTGATCATGCAAACATCATGATAAAAGATTAAGACCAAATAGTATATATTTTCAACAAGAAAAAGTATAGGGAGCCAATGGTCTAAACGTACAATGTGTACAATGGAGGTTTAGGAAATATTAGAGATATGACCATTAGTGTTACATTGTTCTGTCAGGTTACGTTTTTGGGATGAGTGGGTTCATGATATGGTATTAGAATTCTAGATCCGAAAGGTCAAGGGTTCGATTCTTGGTGAACTGATGTTCATTTTATTTATTCATGGACCAAAAATTTAGTCCATTATACACATTGTACACTTAGACCATTGACTTCCTAATACTACCCTTCCAACAATAATTGTAAGAATATTCCCTTGTAAAAAGGCAAACCACATGATCATAGCCTCATATATAATGTTGGACATGCATATGCCTTTTAGAATATAATAAAATCAATTAATCTGTTATATGTACATTATAAATCACTCAATATAAAATATATATTAAAAATATATAAAATAAATATATATAAATATTAAAAATATGAGCTGATTATTTTTTTTATGTGTATGAAATATTCCTGTAAAGCAAGACCTGATCTTTCAAAGTATTAGCCTTGATTAATTTATAATAACAAGCAGCATAGTTTTCATGCCACCCACCTACAAGCCAGTGTTCGTGTTTAAAATTCTAGAAATTTGCTTTTTAAATTGTATTTACACCCATTGTCAAACGTGCTTTTTTTACTTTTGATATTAGAGATAAGATAATGTCTTGCATTATTGTTGGAATATAATATGTTTAATTAGGATGTGAAAAATATAAATTAAATAATCAGATTTGTCACTTAAAATATAAATATGACTTTTAGATTTGCGTATTTTAATTTTTAAAAATTGTTAGTACACATTTAAATTTGTGTATCTCGTTCAAATTGAAATTCAAAACATCAAAAAAAAATTTTCCTTAACAAATTTGACCCTCAGAATTTTATAAAAATTTCAAGAAGTCAAATAAAAACTTTCAATTTACTTTCATGATTCATATTAGAGTAAATATCGTTTTTGTCTTCACATTTGGGGTAAGTTATAAAGTTGTCCTTAACATTTCAATCGTTTTATTTAAGTCCCTAACGTTTTAAAATTTGTTCAATGTTATCCTGTCATTAGGGATCTGTTAATAGAATTGACAGTGGGATAAAATTGAGACGATTTTAAAACGTTAGGAACTTAAATAGAACAAAAATATTGGTAATAAAAAATGATACATAGAAATAAATTTTAATTTTATCTTTTAATAATATCAATTTTTTACTGTATATAATATTCAATTATTTTTTAATCACATCTAAGTAAACTACACTTAATCACACTACTTTTATTCTAAATAAATTTTTTATATTTTTATATTAACTTATAACTTTAAGTGTAAATTTATAAAAAATAAATTTATTTACAATGAAAGTAATGTGATAAGTGTAATTTACTTAGATGTGATTGAAAAATAATTGAATATTATGTACAGTAAAAAATTGATATTATTGAAGGATAAAATTAAAATTTATTTCTGTGTATCGTTTTTTACCCCAATATTTTTGTCCTATTTAACTTCCTAACATTTTAAAATCGTCTCAATTTTGTTCCGCCATCAATTTTGTTAACGGATTCCTAACAGCAAGACAACATTAAGTCAATTTTAAATTGTTAGAGACAATTTTAGAACTTACCACAAACGTTAAGTACAAAAATGATACTTTATTTCATATTAAAAGAAAACACACTTACCATTCTATAACACTGCATAACAGGTAAAAGGCCTCTCTTACTAAAAAAATAGCCTCAAACATGTCTTAATTTATTTTTAAAAAGGTAAAATATTAAATTGGTCTTTTATATTTGGGCGTAATTCTATTTTAGTTTTTAAAATTTAAAGTGTCTTATTTAAATTTAAAAAAGTTTTATCTAGTCCCACCGTTAGGTCAAAGTTAAATAATTAACGAAATGTACTACATGAAAGTAATACAAAAATAAGGTCGATAATCTGGAGAACAAGTACAAGTTTCAGAGGTACAAAATCAATCGTGGATGCATCAATACATTTATTTATCATTTTTCTTATAATTTAAACGAAATATTTTCTCTAAAACTAAGGAGAATGATAAATAAATGTATTCCACAGTTGATTTTATGCTTTTAGAACAAGTGTGTTTACTGTCATGTAAAACATTTCGTTAATTATTTAATTTTGATCTCACGGTAGTACATTAAAACTAAATGAATTTTTTTTAGATTCAAATATGATAATTTAAATCTTAAAGACCAAAATAGAATTACGTCTAAAAATAAGAGACCAATTTAATAAAAAAAATTATGAAATTAGAGATTTTTTTTGTTAAACTATAAGAGATTGCAGAAAAGGGATTGAAGGGAGGAAAAGCTGGGCCCAAAAGTGGACTATACTTAAAAATTTAGTATTTGATTGTTAAAAAGAAAGTTAAATAATTAATATTTAATTTAAAAGTATAAAATTTAATAAATTTTAAATAAATTATAAAAAAATAAAAAAAATTAAAATACTAAGTAATAAATACCATAGAATCAGTTTTCAAGTTTTCGTGCTACTTTTTTTTTCATTTGCTCCCACTTACAAAATAGATACAACTACAAAGGGCAAGGTGGTGTATCAACCTAGGAATTATTTTCGGCCGCCATTATGATTTACAAGTAGTTAGGTTGCTTTCCCATTTTGAAGTAAGATTTGGTGGTATGGACATTGCTTACAAGATTAAACATAAAAGTTTTCCACCCCTAATTTTAAAAACTTATGTCCTTTAGTCAAATTATTTAGTTATGATACTATAGGGATATTTGTTAGTAAAATTTATTAAAATATTATATATTTTTATTTTTACTAATTTATTAATATGCACTAATGTATTTACTATTCCAATGTTTATTTATGATATAATTTAAAAATAATTAAAATTTAATATAATTGATTTAAAATTTAAAAATTCATATACAGTTATTTTTATATAAAATTAATAATTATTAAATAATAATTTAATAAAAAAGGGGGTGTTCCTGTCCGGCAGGAAGAGGGCAATGGCTTCACAAAATGGAGTCGGTCGACACAGAGCCATTGCAATACTCCCTCGCTTCTCTCTCCTCCCTTCGTTTTCTCTCTCTCTCTCTCTCAACCCCAACATTTTTGGGACCCTCCTTTCACCTTCCATTTTCGTATGCGTTTTCTCTCTTTCTCTTTCTTACACCTTTTCTACCTTCTCCTTCTTTTAACTTTTTCTGAGATATTATTATCGCTAACTTTGAAAGCTCCCGTTTCCATCTTCCTATTGCTTTTGCCTTCTTAATGTAAACTGCTGCTGCTACTCCAACTATCTCTAGCTACTTCTTTTTCGTTTTCTGATTAATCATGCTTCGCCAAAACACAAAGGATTTTGTTTCTTGTTTTTCAAATTTTGATTTTGAATTTTAGTTGTACTGAAAACATGTGATTGTGTGCTTTTGTTTGTTTTCGTCATGTCTTGGATCTTGCAACTCAAACATTTTGTAACCATTTTACTTACCTTCTTTGTTGTTTTCTCCCAATTAAAGCTCTGGCACAAGATTGATTTGCATGTGAATTATGCAGAACTTGCCTTCTGCCTTCTCTCTGTTTTTTCAATCAATCGTTTCACTGATTTCTTCCTCTGCTGCTTTATTTGGATCTTCAATTTATTGCTGGGAATTGCAGCCACGAGAAGCTTTTAATCATCTCATTTTTTATGTTGTTTCTTTTGCTTTCAATGTTGACCTTTATTCGTTGTCTCTGTGTCTTTGTCTTCCATCTGTTCGTTAATTTGCTTGGGTGACTTTTCATTTTCAACTTCTTTTCGGGTTGTTTTCATTGTACGTTGACAATGAAATTTTTTCCTTACATGGCCTTTTTCTTAATGCAGCGTGTCTCTGAAGACCTATCAAGGAAGTGAAGCTTGATTTAATCATTCATATCAAGTGAAAAGACCTTATTCTCTGCAATAAATAATAAGGATTTTGCAAATGCTAAATTTTGTCCGGTCCAGAAGTCAGCCAAGGGCAGGAGCTAGACCTTTACCAATGGGAGGTAAGATTATGTCCTCCAAATTTGAGCATGAATGGTGTTAACTTTCCTTTTTCTTGAATGATGCTTCATGCTTGGTCACTCAAATCATTAATCAATTTGAAAATTGGAGCGAAGGCTTTGCCTTTTCAACACCTTAATCTAGGATAGAATGAATGCTGGTATATGACTGCACAGTCATAAGGTGTTTGCAGATTCATTAGTTCTAAAAGTTCTGTAGTTTATTTCATGCCATTGGATTTGTTTAGCTTATCATAGATGTGGCCTCTTCAATTTAATTTCTCCTGTTTATGTTTTTCTGTCTTTTAGGCTTGGATTATGCTGACCCAAAAAGGAAAGGCAATTTTCTTGGAAAAGTTTTTCTTGCTGCTGGATTAACAGCATTATGCATTATCATGATCAAGCAATCTCCATCTTTGAGTTCCACTAGTCCGGTAATCGCTAGTCATCTTACACATGTTTTCTTTGAGAGCTTTTTATGTCTTTGCTTCTTTCCCTTTTTTTTGTCCCCTCCACACCAGAGATGTACATATTCATTATAGTTTCATAGCTGTTTGATTATTACCCTTTGAAATATATCTTAAAAGTGGTAGATTGTTGATAGAGATGAATTGATGAATGATATGAACTATTTTAATTTTTTATCCATAAAGAGTGAAGCTTGGTTATGTTTAATTACCGTTCACAACTTTTGTCAGCCAGATAGTTGAAAGAAGGAGAAAAGGGGATACTTTGTAAGGGAAAAATTAGAAAGACAAGATATATATTTTTCAGTTATAGTTTTCTTCTTTCTTTGAACTATCCTGATATAGGAGTTTGCCTTCTCTAAAGCTAATTTTCTTTATTTATTTAAGCTAATTTATCATTTTCGTTTCTGTTTTCCCCCTTTTCCAGTTTGCCATTCGCGAACCTGGGGTAACTCATGTTTTAGTAACAGGCGGTGCAGGCTACATTGGTTCACATGCTACGCTTCGGCTTCTGAAGGAAAATTATCGTGTCACTATAGTAGTATGTCTATTAATAAAAATGAAATATTTCTCTGACAAAATCAAATGCACTTATCAGTGTGGTTGCAACAGGCATAACATTGTTTTTTCCTTTTTGGCAGGACAATCTGTCACGAGGAAATATGGGTGCCGTCAGAGTTCTTCAAAATTTATTTCCAGAACCAGGAAGGCTTCAATTTATATATGCTGACTTGGGAGATCAGACATCTGTATCCTTACCCACTTTCCTCATCACTAGAAATATTTTGTTGTCATATTTTTAACTTTGATTGAAACGTATGTGGAGAATACCCAAGAAAGATTTTCTACTTAACTGGTTACCAGGTTAATAAAATATTTTTGGAGAATAAGTTTGATGCTGTGATGCACTTTGCTGCTGTTGCATATGTTGGGGAAAGCACTGCGGATCCTCTCAAGTAAGTACTTCTGGAGTTTATTCAAGCACTTCAATCTCAGTTGAATGTTTGCGTTCTGCTTGTAGTTTGCTCCTCCTTCCAAGTTGCACAAGTAACATGTCTATTTAGATACCGATTGACTTGTTTAGTGGCATATTAAATATGGTATGAGATTTATCATTGTGCCGGCGTTGTAAATGTGTTCCTGATAACATAGTCACTATAACAACATTTTTATTTAAAGCTGTTTTGCTGTTGATGTTGGTTCTAATTTAGATTTAATTCTCGAGTTGTATCAAATTTGAGTAGTATCAAATTGTAATACTTGCGATAATGCTAATTGATGGTTATGATTCATCTACTTCAGTCTTATTGAATATATATTTAATCGTTTCTTTTTTTCATATTGTCAGGTACTATCACAACATTACATCAAATACATTGTTGGTATTAGAAGCTATGGCTAAACATGATGTGAAGACATTGATATATTCTAGTACATGTGCAACGTATGGTGAACCTGAAAAGATGCCCATTACGGAAGAAACACAGCAGGTGATTAAATTATGAGAGATTATATTTGCACCACTCTTTGATACACCACTAAGTGTATACCTTTCTTTTATGGTATAGAAGACATTTTTCATTTCTCTCATTTCTAATCAATCACTTTAATACCAAAAGTGCAAGGTATATAGAGAGGAGTGCATATAACATTCCTCTAAACTATGGAGGTTGCTTGAGAATATTTTACGTTTCTCATTGTATCTGTATTGGCTTTATCGCTTTTGTGATAAAATTAATGTTCTAATGTCAGGTCCCAATCAATCCGTATGGGAAAGCCAAAAAGATGGCCGAAGATATCATCCTTGATTTTTCTAAAACTTCAGACATGGCAGTAATGATTCTGAGGTTTGTATTCTACATAAATCCTCCCGGCTCTTTCCTTTTAAATAACTTGCTCATACTTTATTCAGCGTGGTCTTCCTTGCTTAGGCTAGCTAGAAGTGATTCTGAAATGTATGGATGCCTTGAAAAGTGGGTTGCGAACAGATGCGCAATGGTTGGGTTATGGGTCCATGTAACTAATGCAGACCTTTTTTATCTTTGGCTTTCTGCTTTTTTCTTATTTTCACGCCCTAGATTTTAGGTTTATCTATGTGTGTTTAGAAGATTGTAGGGAGCTTGTGGACCTTTCTAATTAGCATGTATCAAACAGAAAACAATTAAAAATAATATTTTTTGGATTTATTGGCATAACAAAACTGACTACTGCATGTTATTTGGGCTATTGGTAACAGTTTGAGGTGTCTCTAAGTGAAATATAGGCCGTCACTGGATACTTAGGAATTATGTATGCTGATCATTAATAATATGTTTTCATATGGGAAACCGCCAGATACTTTAATGTGATTGGATCAGACCCTGAGGGAAGACTAGGTGAAGCTCCAAGACCTGAACTACGAGAGCAAGGCCGAATTTCAGGTGCCTGCTTTGATGCAGCTCGTGGTATTATACCTGGCTTAAAGGTATATCTCGCTTAAATTTCTGAATTCACATATAAAAGGAAAACATCTTATTGTTTAAGTCTCATAAACTTGTAATTGTTGAATGCATGTAGTACTTGAAAGTTTTCTCATTGCATGTTTTGCCACCCTGCAGGTTAGAGGCACGGACTATAAGACAGCCGATGGAACTTGTGTGCGAGATTACATTGACGTAACTGACCTTGTCGATGCTCATGTCAAGGCTCTTCAAAAGGCAGAGTCTGGTAAAGTTGGGATCTTCAATGTTGGCACTGGAAAGGGTATGTTAACAACTCAGAATACAATGCTTCAATTTTTTAGTTGCCTCAAATGTTCATTCCCCTGTGGTGGTTATGTTTATCAGGTAGATCAGTGAAGGAGTTTGTGGACGCGTGTAAGAAGGCTACAGGGGTGGACATTAAAGTCGAATACCTCCCTCGTCGCCCTGGTGACTATGCTGAGGTATACAGCGATCCGACAAAGATTAGAAATGAGTTGAATTGGACTGCTCAGCACGCGGATCTTCTAGAGAGTTTGAAGGTTGCATGGAGATGGCAGAAATCTCATCATAACGGTTATGGTGTTTCAAATGCAGTGGTTTGAATCATTTAGAGATCTAACATAGCAGAAAACTAGAGAAGAAACCCCAGCAGCCTCATATGTCAGCTGCACTTACTAGTTACTATTGCTATCTTAGAAGAGGGGTTATCGTTACTACATACTTATTATTATTATTACTAATTTTTTTCTTCTTTCTTTCTTTCACTCTACAGTGATTTGGTATTCAGTAGGTGGTTGTTAGGGAATTATTAGTCCATTCGTTATATGTATTAACCACATAATATGATTCAATAATATAAATGCCCAGCCAATGGTATAGTTTTTTTTCACTCTCTTAGCTTTTGATTCTTACCTTCTCAGTTGTATAATAACAATAATAAATTAATACTACATTGCTGCTAGTAAATTATATGATTGTTCATTAGGTGACACTACTAGTTTGAACTTACAAATTTTTTTTTTCTTTAAAAAAAAAACGACAAGAATAAAAGGTGGTCCTGGTCCAGTATCTAGAACCTAGATGTACCTACTATTATTGCAGATTGTCGCTTTTGGGACCCATGAATTTGTGGTCCAGTATCTTGTTGGCAATTATTGGTTGACTTTAATCATAATCAAATCCTTATGTTGCCACAAAAGTCCTTATAGGAGCACAATTAATCGAAGCATTGATTGACACAACCATTATTATGCTTTATAGTTTGTATTCTTGGATTTATGAGATTTATGGGGATGTACCGTGAGTTAAATGGTACAAATATTACGGCAGTCACAAATTTAGGACATGATAATATTCACATGTTCATACAATGTACACTGAAGGTGATGCATTAATTATAGACCCCATAGATTTTACAATTGGTAGAGACTTGCATGCATGAAGTTGATGATTGAGAATTGTTAGATGATTTAACACGTTTGTTTAAATTATCATCAAATAATTTTTAATTATCAACTTCATATAAAGACAACTATACGTGAATTTTCACCTTAACAATTTTTTCCTTATTCTTACCTTTTAACCAAACTAGGCCTTAGAGGTGGCGAATTCGGATGGGAATTCCATTCGCCGGAAGAGGCACCAAAGAACCTAAGACTTGCTCATGAGGATGCATAACTTGCCAACTGAATTTGGTAACGAGATTGTGAATGAAAGTGAGAATCACAAACCTTGTGTAATCCTTTCCGGGGCAAGACCTTGCTCCAGCACCAAATGGTATATAACTGTATGGAACAGGGCCATTCTCTTCAAATCTTGATGGATCAAAACTTTCAGCCTCATCAAAGTATTTTGAGTTCTTATTTGTTCCCATCATTGCCCAAAATATCTGTTAAAAAAAGAAAAGGTAGTATTAATTTTTTTTTTATTTTTTGTGTATCAAGTTTGTTAATGTAAAGAAAAGGGTACCTTCCATCCCTTTGGAATAGTAAAACCTTCAAAGGTGATATCTGTTACTGCCTCTCTGAATGCTCCTGGTGCAGTTGGGTACAGTCTCATGGTTTCTTGTGTAACACACCATGTGTATTTCATTTTTTGTATGCTGTCCCAATCTAGTGCTGCACCTGCTCCTTTTGATTTTGTAATATCAGCATGCTCTGATTCAATTTAGAAAGAAACCACAAAATATTAGTATCTCTGTCATTGTGTTAGAAAGTGTTACACAATTACTGTCCTAAACTATTGAAGCAGCTACACTATATTAATACAGTTGCTATGTTATATTACCTGATACAATTTTTTGGTAGATATGAGGATCCAATCCAATGTGTTTGATCATGAAAGCAAGTGTGATTGCTATTGATGTGTAGCTAGAATTCATCAATCCCATTATGATGTTACTTATTTCAATTTTTGGCACATATTTTCCATCCTCAACAGCACCAACTAAATGTGCTAGTAAATCATTCATAACAATTCCCTTTGACAAATAATCAATCTTCTTATTGATCAATAATTGAATCTCTTCTCTGATTTTACTTGCAGCCTTCATTGCCCTGTGAAATGTAGTCCCCGGAAAATTCGCCGGAACAGCATAAATTCCAGAATACAAATCATCAAACTTGCTGATAAATTTTGCCACATGGAGTGGATCATCAATTCCTAAGTAGAACTGATAGGCCAGTGAAAGAGCAAAATTTTTCACCAAAGGATAAACCTTTAGTTCTGTTTTTCCTTCCCAATTTCTCATGAAGTGTTGGTGCATGATGGATTCAATGTTGCACCCCATGTACCTAAATAGACCTTCTGGTTTCAAGAACCCTAAGATCTTCACTGGAGCCGCAGCTACAACGGCCGAGTTTTTCGCACGCAGCTGATCATGATCAGGAAGATTGAAGAGCATTCTTTGTGTCCTCAAGTACCAAACTTTGACATGTTTTGGTTCATTGGTGGAGATAAATTTGTTTGCACTAGGACCATAAAGAACCACTGTTGGTTCTCCTAGTAACTTGGTCTTGAAGATATCTGAGGAGTGCTTTTTCTGTTTCTCTTGAAGGAAATGATCAATTTGTTTGAACAGAAATTGGTAGGTTTCATTCACTATAGGCCATCCAAAACTACCTTGGGGCAGGGTTTTGGTGGCATCAAGATTTTTTCTGTTCAGAACAAAGATGGATATAACTAAGGTGATCATAATTAGAAATAAAGATTGCATGAAAAAATCCATTTTCAAACTCTAGCCAATTTCATTGAAGGATGGATTTTGTGTTCCAATTTCATTTAAATTGATCTCCAAACAAGACTCCATCTCTAGCTGACATCATAAAATTTCTATATTTTCATTTTTTTTAACTTCTGCTATGCTATAAGTTGATCAAGATTTAATTTTAATATAATATCTACTCATTCCTATAAACATGCTGAGAGCATGGACCTTTTTATTGTTTTTTTTTTTACCTGTTTTCTTTGTCGACATTATATACAACCAAGCACTTTGGACATGCTATCATATATAGGAGACTCAAATCCACGATCTCTTAAATGAGTATAAGAAGATTATGCTATTTGAGTTATAACTTATTGACGCAAGTATAGCATAAATAAATTATAGAATCGTGGGAGCTATATTGAATTTAAGATCATAATAAAAAAACAATCCCGCTAAGTAAACAAGGGAAAAAGAAAACTGTGATTTTAAGTTCTATGATTGCATGGAAAAAAAAATGTTTAAGTTGTTACGTTAGTATTTATTATCATTATTATTTTAAAAAATTTCGGAATCATAATGACTTCGTGGTTGTATGATATCATTGAAATTGAAATTATATGGTCCTTTTAATTGTTTTATTGTATATCTATATTGTAATTTTATAATTTAGATGATGTCGTCGTGGTGGTCCAGTATATATACATGTATGGTCCAGGAATATTATGTCGTTACTAACATCTTATGCGAATAACCTAAATTCAGTAGCAATATCGTGACATGTATTATCTGTATTTATCCCCATAGTTTCTCAATTGTAACTGTCATGGCTGTGTTTTGCTTCGTCAATTATATTTTAATTAAAACTTATATTAAAAATCAAGAAGGTAGGATTATGGTAACTTTTAAAGCACATATTAAATGTATTTTTAAAATAATATATTATTATTTTTTACGACCAAAAATTTAAATATATAAGCTAATTCGATATCTATAACTCTACAAGGCTGCGTTTGTTTTTGACAATAGGACAAGAAAAGATCCTGAGAACAGGATATAAAAGACAGAGACACAAAATTTTGTATTCTTGTATTCTTTTTGGTGATAAACTAGAACAAATTATAAAAATCTAATTTATTCTTAATTTTTTATTCAAAAAATTTGAGACGAAAAATATAATAATAAAAAATATGATTATAAAAAATTAAAAAGAATAATGAAAGAAAAAATAAAAAATAAATTGTGTCTCTATATCCTTTCTGTTAGATGGACAGAAAATACACTAATTCAGTGTTTCTGAACACATTGTCTCTGTCTATATCTGTTCCGTAAATAAATACAGCCTAAATAATTAGAGTCAGACTGCCAAGACTACTTAGAACGTTCAACAGAGACATTCATTAAATAATCTATTTCAGACAATTTTATTGGAATAAATTTATACTTTTTGTGATTAAAATTATTCTTTCCTAAACAAAAATCACATTTCTAAACAGGATTAGCCCCTCCAAAAAGTTCTAACTTAAAAAACATTAGCATTTTTTAACTTTTCGAAATAACCTTTCACTCAACACTCATTTAAGTTATAAATAACGCAACCAAAATCTATTTACTCACTAAAAAGGTTCTAACTAACATCACAGTTCACTTTAACCGACTGTATAAAAGAAGGGACCCAAAAAAACATAGCAAAAAAGATAAAAAAAATATGCATATTAAAAATGACATGCAGCTTTTTGATTGAGCTTTGAGTCATACTGACCACCTTGTTGGCACCTTATTCATCGTCAGAGTTAAAAAGATCATTGTTTTTATCATTCTAAATCTACTAGAGTTGAATAAAATAAGAAAGTATTCCTCTAGTTAAAATTCTGCTTCAACTAGTTTTTTAAGTTAGGACCTGTAGAATACACATCCAAGAGAGTTTAAATTTTTCTAGTTTTGATATAGTCTCTGAGAGTAATAAAAAAGAGATTTAAGAATTTGTTGGCATTTATGACAGATATCAAATGTTGTAAAACTACCAAACCCATTGTAAAAACAAAGCCAAACCAAAAACTAATATTTTCCTGACACTTGCAAACACCAGTCATAATAATTTATATGCTTTAAAATTACATAAAACTTAACCTTTCTTTATAAAAGAAATCCATCAAACTCTTCAAATATATATAATATAATATAATATAATATCATTTATGTTTAACCATAAGGACCACACAACACATTTACAAAGAAGATACTTCGTTCTTTCTTTTTTCCACTTGGTATCCATCCAACGTGGCAATACTCAAAGAAGCAAAACATGCTTTGCCATGCCATTGGGGCCAGGGTTTTGGACTTCTAAGACTTGCTTGACTAATTAGTACAGAGTTTATGGAGATTCCCAAAGATAACGTTTAAATTCGTGTAACCTGGTTAAGGAAAGGAAAGTAAACACCTACTAACTACTTTACCAACCCTCCTAATTAAAGGACTTCATATGTGAACTTCTAACTGGGGCTTAGAATTTTCATGTACAAGACTTATTCAGCTTAGAATTTGCTCGTTGAAGTAATTTACAGTCATTATTAATTAGCACGAACTATTCACATGAAATTGTGGTTGCAGGAACCATAAATCGTATTCACATCTACGCTAGAAAAAATAGCCACCTTACGAACCAATAGGCTTTTTTTTTTTCCGCGGTGTTTCTTAATCTAACAAATTAAGAACTAATTCATATGAATCAAAGCTTCATTTAGAGGCTTGTCGCTCACAAATAGATTGTTACATGTATAAGACAAGATCTAAATTCTCAACACTTCTTCAACCGAATGAATGACAGGTCAACCAATCTAAGTCGGTCAATCAATTAGTGTTGATATGGGAAAGGTTTTTTTTTAGTAGAACTAATCCATTTTTTTTAAACCCGTTTGTATTTACTATTTGTGACGCTTTGATTCAGTTGGGCCAAGTGGTAATCCAGTTCTTATTTGAGTGTTGACTCCGTCTATATTTTTGTAAGATGACTTTGTCACTTCAATTGTGAGTGCCATTTTACATCGAAAGACTTATAGTCATACATGTTCCTTGACCCACTCCCGACCATGTCCTTGTTCATTGCATTTTTAGAATTTCATATTAGGGTATAACATTTTACTCTCAAAATGCTGAATATAGAATAAATTGTCATATTTTTATGTTGAAAAAATTCTCTATGTATGAATTCCATTCATATTGTATTTATAGAAAAATGATTTTGTTTTTTTAAGGAAAGTACCTAAATATTAACTCTAGACTTTATTTAAAAATAGTTTAAATAACACTATCCAAAAAACCAATCACTGTAGAGAAAAAAAGTAAAGGGAGATAAGAAGAGTTTGAAGTTTGGAAGGGTTTGAGTTGATTTGCTATTAGAAGAGGTTAAATCAATTCAAAGATAAGGTGAGAATTTTCTGTAGAAAAAAAAAAGTTGAGAATCTGAGGTTCCACATAATGAGGAGGAAGATGTTGATTTGAAAATTTAACATTTCGTACAGTCTTAATATTTGGATATAAGATGATTTTAATTTTTGTATAGACAATTTTGTCAAGATTTGCATCTTTTATGTCACCACAAATAGTAATTTATTCTAAAATAATATAAAGAATATAATCCTGTTAGCCAGAAAGATTATTCTTATTATTATTATTATTATTATTATTATTATTATTATTATTATTATTATTATTATTATTATTTTAGCTAATAATTGAAAAAATTTTCAAGTTTTTAATATATTTGTTATGTATTTATATTAAGTAAAATGTTTTAAAAAATTTACTACTACTACTAATAATAATCTTAATATATATTTTTAAGACACATTTTAACTAACAAAAATATCTAAAAAATAATAAAAAAGTTAGTCTAAAATAGTTCAAAATGATCATATTATGTATTATTAATGATCGCTTGTATTATTTTGCATTCTTTAGTTACTATTAGAATAATTATATAATATTAAATGAAATAAGTATGTAATTATAAATGTTACAAATATAAAATTAGATAAAATAATTTTAAATTATTTTCTTCCTGACAATTAACATTACCGTTTACCTAAATTATTTATTTATTTATTTATTGTTTTTTACATTGGCAACCAAATAAGTTCGGTAAGAAAAAAGAGTATCCAGTTAAAGTGTATAGTGAGAACATTTATTTATCTTTGTCAATTTTATTATTGGATGTCAATATAAGAAAAATGTCGAAGTTAAGGCTTAATATAATAGTGTAGTGTTATGGCTTATTTAAAAACTTAGACTCTAATATATATATATATAAAAAAACACTTTTAGACTCTCCAAACTCAATAAACAGAGAATCACAAAATTATAATGCCTAATATAAGTGATAGTTGTTTGAGTTGCTTATGTGTCACGTCCCGAATTCGATTTTATAGCTTAAGATCGACGTGTATGTAGAGTTAAAAATTAATTGTTGGCTCTCGGTTGATGGATACTAAAAAATTTATGCCTAGTAACAAAAAGAAAAAAAGGAAGAAAAATAAAGAATCACAACAATATTCTGCAAAATTATTCTTAAAAATCTAAAACCCCAATTAAATCACAATTAATAAAACTCTTCAATTTGAAAAATAATGGTAAGAAAAATAATTTAAAAGATTCTAATTAAGAAAAGTAATAAATTAATTATAATCTTAATTGTATTATATTATAAACATCTCAAAGACAAAGTTGGTCATTAACACAATTCAAGTTTGACTTCCCTTTTTGGCTAAAGTTTATTATATGAGAACTTGGCTGCTTCTGCGTTATAACTTATAACAGAGACGGTGGATGTTGAAATTGAGTTCACATACTCATATCCATACACATACATACATACATACATACATACATCACCATTTGAAAAAAAAGAGAATCTCCATCACTATAAATAGATAATATCTTAAGCTTGCATTGCATGAAATCCAAACCAAATAAACAATAAAGCATGGGTTTGTTTTCTGAAGCACTTGTACTTCATTTTCCCTTATTAATCACCCTCCTCCTTCACAACCATGTGGTTGGGGTATCATATACCACAGATAAACAAACTTTGATCACACTCAAGTCTCAGCTCAGTGATGACACTTCCAACAAACTATCTTCTTGGAACCAGAACACTTCCCCATGCAGCAACTGGACTGGTGTCAAGTGTAACAAACTAAGCCAAAGAGTAACTAGCCTTGATCTTTCAGGGTTAGGACTCTCAGGTCAATTGAGCTCTTCCATTGGCAACCTCATCCGTTTAAGAGTTCTCAACATGAGCTCTAACAATATTGAAGGAGTGATTCCTTCTAACATCACCCTCTTGACTCAGCTCCAGATTCTTGATTTATCATCAAACAAGATTGTGAGCAGAATTCCCACAGACATTGGAAGCTTGAGGAATCTTCAAGTCTTGAAGTTGGGAAAGAATAATCTGCATGGTGCAATTCCAGCTTCTCTGGGAAACATTTCTTCCCTCAGGAATATCAGTCTTGGCACCAATTATCTCAGTGGCTGGATTCCAAGTGACTTGGGAAGGCTCAAGAATCTGATAGAGCTTGATCTCACTATCAACAATCTCACAGGGACTGTTCCATCAGTTATATATAACATAACTTCCCTTGTTAACTTGGCCTTGGCTGCAAACTCCTTCTGGGGTGAGCTTCCTCAAGATGTTGGTCATACACTTCCAAATCTCTTGGTGTTCAACTTCTGCTTCAACAGATTCACCGGTGGGATTCCGGCTTCTCTGCACAACCTCACTAACATTAGGGTCATCCGAATGGCTCACAACCTCTTGGAAGGGACAGTGCCACCTGGTCTAGGAAATTTGCCATTCCTGCGCATGTATAACATTGGATACAACAAGATAGTTAGCTCTCAAGGAAGAGGTTTGGATTACATTATTCATTCTTTGACAAACAGCACCAAACTCAACTTCCTTGCGATGGATGGTAACAGGTTGGAAGGTGTGATTCCTGAAGCCATTGGTAACCTCTCCAAGAATCTCTCAATATTATACATGGGAGGGAATAGAATCAATGGAAGCATACCCTCTTCCATTGGCCATCTTAGTGGCATGAGATTGTTGAACTTGAGCTACAATTTGATCACCGGAGAAATCCCACAAGAGTTAGGCCAATTAGAGGATCTACAAGAGCTGATTCTAGCTGGAAATCAGCTATCTGGTACCATTCCAAAGTCTCTTGGTAATCTCCTTAACTTAAACCAGATTGATCTTTCAAGAAATGAACTTGTGGATACAATACCAAGTAATTTTGGGAACTTTCAAAGCCTGCTCTATATGGACTTATCCAGCAACAAACTCAGTGGAAGCATACCTGGGGAGATACTCAATCTCCAAACTTTGAGCAAGGTTTTAAATTTGTCAATGAACCTCTTGAGTGGACCAATACCTCAAGTTGGGAATTTGATCAGTGTTGCCACCATAGACTTTTCCATCAACAAATTGTATGGTGAGATTCCCAGCTCATTTAGCAATTGCCTGAGCTTGGAAAAATTGTCTCTAGCAAAGAATATGCTTTCAGGTCCCATTCCAAGTACTCTTGGAGATGTGAAAGGTTTGGGAACTTTGGACCTGTCCTGCAACCAACTCTCAGGATCCATTCCTGGTGAACTTCAAAATCTACATGCCCTTCAGCTTTTAAACCTCTCTTATAATGATTTAGAGGGAGCCATTCCTAGTGGTGGAGTATTCCAGAATCTCTCTGCTGTCCATTTAGAAGGTAATACAAAACTCTGCTTGCATTTCTCATGTGTGCCTCATGGCCATGAAAGAAGGACCGTCTACATCATCGTAGCCTTGGTGGTGACATTGATACTATGTCTCACAATTGGCTTGATACTATACATAAAGAACAGAAGAGTCAAGGTAACATCGGCGGCAGCATCTGAGCTGTTAAAGCCTCATGCTCCGATGATCTCTTATGATGAACTTCGTCAGGCAACTGACGAGTTCAGCCAGGAAAATTTAATAGGATCTGGGAGCTTTGGCTCAGTATATCGAGGCCTTCTACGCGAGGGAAGTATTGTTGCTGTGAAAGTGCTTAACATTCTAAGAACTGGTTCTCTGAAGAGTTTCTTTGCTGAGTGTGAGGCTATGAAGAACTCAAGGCACAGAAATCTGGTTAAGGTGATCACATCTTGCTCTAGTGTTGACTTCAAGAACAATGAGTTTCTGGCTTTGGTTTATGAGTACATGAGCAATGGGAGCTTAGATGACTGGATTAAAGGGAGGAGAAAGCATGCAAATGGAAATGGTTTGAAGCTTATGGAGAGACTGAATATAGCTATTGACACAGCTTGTGCATTGGATTACCTGCACAATGATAGTGAAATTCCAATTGTGCATTGTGATTTGAAGCCTAGCAACATTCTCTTGGATGATGACATGACTGCCAAGGTTGGAGACTTTGGATTGGCTAGGTTGCTGATTGAAAGATCAACAAATAATCAAGTCTCCATTAGCTCCACTCATGTCCTTAAGGGTTCAATTGGTTACATTCCACCAGGTTAGTAGCCTAACAACATCTTTAATTGAATAACAGATCATGAAAGATTCTTTTGAATGCTTTGTTTAACCAAAAGGGTACTTGAAATGCAGAGTATGGATGGGGAGAGAAACCATCTTCAGCTGGAGATGTGTACAGTTTTGGGATAGTGTTACTTGAGCTGTTCTCCGGGAAGAGCCCGACAGATGAGTGCTTCGCCGGTGGCCTAAGCCTAACAAGATGGGTAGGTCCAAATCCACAACTCTATTGTCTGGATGGAATTCTTGGAGTTGGTCTGTCCTGTGCTGCAGACACCCCAGATGCGAGAATTGGCATTCGAGAAGCTCTTCGCCAACTAAAAGCACTTAGAGACTCTTTTTTGAAGAACAATGACAGTAAGAATGCTGCAGCTACTAGCAAACGTTACTACCAAGTTTCAACAAAATGAATTCATGGAGAGTACTCGTATGACTCAAGGTTGGCACCATTTTATCTCTTTTGCAGCTACACTTCACAAATAATGGTCAAGTTGTAACTTGATATTGAAATCTTGCCATAGAACATATATAGCATGGTACTTTCGTAGAATATAAATGACAGAACGTAATAATTCTCCATAGAAAAGAGAATGAAACACTTAGTATGTAAGCATCTCTTATATATATAAATGTCGCCATATTTGTTTCTCTGTTGTTAAGGTTTATTCTTAACGGAAAATAATGTCACATTTCGGCAAAATTTTCCCAACATATAGACATAAGGTTTATGGATTTTACATACGATATAACTATAAATGAATAAGGTGACTACTATATTAATGTATATATGAATAACACGGCTGCCTGCTGCTGCTATACTCTACTTATAGCAATTTTTGATAATTTTTGACACTCAAATTGTCATCTGGAGAAATTATTGTTTCTTTCTTAAAATTTGTATTTTGTCGTAGTCCACACAAATACCAATCATAATTTTGAAGAGTGAAAGCATAAGGGGGAAAAAAATTCTGTTATGGGCACCGCATAAGATATGCTTCTTTGCATGCTCAGTCATAAACATAGAGCAACACAGGTATTCTAAACTCAAGGGTTATTACATCTAGTGCCACTTCCAACACAATGTAGGCTAGCCCGGGAGTGTACCAGACCAGTATATAAATGGAATCAATCTCTGGTTTTTGTATCCGGTACACATCCATGCTATTTAACCTGTGTTGTGTAGCATTATTTGTAACATCTACATAACTGCACAGGAATTTAAAAAAAGAACATCCTTATCAAACCTTGTAAGCTAAGAAAAGACAGACGAAAAATCAAAAATTGAAATGACTTGCTAAAGAAGTAAAGACACTAATCCTGTTAGCTTGTAGTGATGTTATATTTATTTGAGATTTTAGTGATGACTGACACAGGAATATTTACAACATGACCTTGATTACCAAATAGCCCAATCCTTCCAAAGCTTGCAGCAGTGCTGTTGCTGGTTGCATTGAAGATCACAGTTAAGACTTGTCTCTCCCCATTGGCAAGAGAGAAGCGAGTTGGCGACACATTCACTGAAACACCATATGGATTACTCCAACCAACACCGTAAGTTTCATTCCCAGCAATGTTTTGGAATGTTCTCTGGACAACTCTAGTTTGGTTTAACTTTGCTATTGTGATTGAGGGAATGTTCAGATCAGGGCCATATAAAGTAGAGTTATAAAGCAAACAGTTTTGATTGGTGTAGTTTAGCACTGTAGGAGCTGAGCCATTGATAGCACATAGAAATGACATATAATCCTCATAACCTACAAAGCCAAAGACATATATAAACATGTAAAGACACCAATCTATTGTTTCACTAAGTTTTGTTTGAAGATCCCAGTGCACCTTTTGAGTGACTTACTGGAATCAAAAAGCAATCCCGGATCTAATGCTGAAGTAGCATTCACAAAACCGCTTCCCGTGTCGAAGGGAGTTGCAGGAGATTGGCTTAAGTCTGGAGAGGCATATGACTGCTGAGCCATTATTGGCTTACCAATGCTGTCATACAGAGAAGCTGTGGTGGAAAGAGCAGACGCAATGGCTGCAGGACTGAAATGGGGGAACTTTTGCTTAATGAGTGCAGCAAGACCGGCAACATGAGGTGCAGCCATGCTTGTGCCAGACATTAAAGCAAAATTCTCACCTAAAAATTCACCAAACCAATTGGAGATCAGATTGTAAAAAATTCACCATAACAATAAAAATAGTAACAGATTATAAATTTGTAATAGAAAAGGGTGTCATGTTTTAACTTGAAAGAAACCTAAAAATCATTTGTGTTTTGTTTTTCTACTAAAAGCTAGCTATACTTATTTATAAACCTAGGAATTCAGCTGAATCAGTGGAAAGAGAACTCCAAGCTGCCCATATAAAGTTTCCAGGAGCAATCAAATTGGGTTTCAAAATATCAGCTTCATGAGGAAGACTGTCCTGAGGATCTGGTCCTCTAGCAGAGTAATACATAACCTTTGGAGCATCATTGCTATAGTTTGCTTTTAGTCCACCGCAGATGCTAGCAACAGCCCCTAGTTTAACAACTTTCTTTGAAGTCTCATCTATTTCAAGTGAAGAATTGTAGTATTGCAGTAATATCTGTCCAATTGAAATTTGTGGGAGAGGGGATCATTTTAGTATTTATGAGATTAAGAACTCAATGAGTGCATCAAATATGGTATGCACAGAATATAAAATACACATGTGTATTTAATCCTGCATATAAAAGGAAGAAATGAATAACTTCACCTTGGAATCATTTGCAGATGCAATTATTATGCCAGCCATTTTCATTGGAACTGGGTTAAGCTGAAAACTAGTCACAAGAGGGTCCATGCAGAAAACAAGACCAATTGCACTAAGATTCTTGGCCATTTCTAAGGCACTCTTGATGGTGGATAGCCCAACCACAAATCGGATCGTATAGCTACAGATCAGGATGTTTCCCTGTACCAAATCCTGATTGAATTTACTTGCATCTTGACACTCACCCACATACATATCATCTTTAACTGTTGTGTCATTGTTCAAAGCATGATGTGCATGAACCAGTTTATACATTATGTTTTTAGGTGTTCCAGCTGTGGAAAGTCACAGAAGAAATATGTAAAAATTGGGTAGTAAACAAATACCAATATCCGTATTGATAAAGTAAATTATAATGCACATATTAGCAATTCAATTATATTATTTACAAATGGAATGTGTGACAAATTGTGAGGGAATTTCATCAATGAAACATGGTTACTGAGAAATCTTTAAAGACAACAAGAACTGGTTCTCAACAATATAGTGAATGAATGAGTGAAGATCTCAGATATCTGTATTGTTCTTCCTAGCTGTTCATCAACCAGTGAAAGATAGCAACTTAGTACATTTTAAATCAGCAATATCAACGGAATAAGAATGCAGAGATGCACTATGCTTATATCTCATGCAGTGGAATAAGTACAAGCACTGAAAAGCATCCTATATATGATGTAAATATGGTAAGGAAATTTGGCGAAATGGGATTCTTTTTAAAATACAAATTCCTCAACCAGCTGAGAATGTTCAAAGAAAAGTTAAACTTTTCCACAACTGAAACTTCAAAACAAAGAATAACTCCGTTTTTGTGATTTTTACAAAAACATTACATAACTAAGCCAGCCTACCAACTCCTACCAACACACATATAAGCCAAGAACACTCCTAGAAAGTTTGGAACCTTGATTCATGCAGAAATCCTGTTTTGAACAGAAAATATTTCCTAATCTATCATGATTCCAAAACTAATGATAGAACACAGCGAAAAAGAAAATAAAATAAAAAGAAATGGTTTGCTCTATGCTTTTCTATATTAAACATGGAAGTTTCACCTTGAAGCTCTTGATTATAAGGTAAGAAATCAACTAAAATACTTGGCATTTCTCTGGAAAATAAGGAATAGCTAACCAGGATTAGAGTAAAAAAAAAAAACCTACGTGCGAGTCCAACTCCAGGTATGGTCATATTATTTCCAAGAATGATGGAATTGCTATAAAGTCGATCATGAGAGGCTGCTCCAACAGTAAAGATCCATGGACTGAAGGAGGACATGCTCATAGGTGAGGGTCCAGTATTGCCAGCAGCTTGCACTACAAATATACCAGCTTTTACAGCTGATAGTAATGACATGTCTATTGGATTGAAGAAAGTTGCAATACCAGGAGGGCGCCTATTTGGAGTGATTGACAAGCATATTATGTCAACCATGTCCTGAGCTGACTGTAAATGATGAACCATACTTGTAAGCCTTACCAGATATAGAATTGACGATGCACTTGACGTGAATAATATTTTTAAGGCAAAAGAAAATTATCTTTAAACTATTATATTCAAGACCAAGAAGTAGCGTTATAAAAGTCAATGAATGACATTGTAAATTCCAATACAGTCTATTGAAAAAATGAACTTCTGCAAAAGTAGTATGAAGCTAGTAAAAAGGCCCTTGTTAAATGGATAACAATAGCTATATAGTTAACAAGTCATTCATCACATATTTCTCATTAAAAGGTACAAGGCAAAAGAGCATAAATCAACGATAATTATACAAAAGAGTAGAATATGCCAACAACTGACCTTTTAACAAATAGAATTATCGTATATTGCAGACAAAAACATATTATGTTGGCAATGCATCATTTATCAATACATGTACCTGGTCAATAGCTGCAACAACATCTGCAGCAAATCCACCAAACCTCTTGTATAATGCCTTGTAGACAGCAATGCTGTAAAAGATTGAAATTAAACACATTCATAAATCACACAAAGAAAAAAAGCAGTCAGCTAGCCAGTGCACAAGCATCCCTCGTTAACGCATGGTCCAAGGCTAGAATAGATAAAATGTTGCTCCAAGGCTCCCTTTCACATTCATAAATCACATAAACAAGATTAAAACAAAAGAATTGATTATGCTCATCTGAAAATATTAGAAATCCAGGCTAGATAAATAAAATGTCTGTTTTCAGATTAAAAAAATAAATAAATAATGAAATTGTCTCTATAATACTGAAAATGCAGAATAACTTATTAAAGGGATAAATTGTTTTTTGTTGCCAGAAAACTATGTGGAGACAAAAATAAGCATAACAATCTTATGTCAACTAAAATAGAAGTAATAAAAAAACACAAGGCTTAGAGAAAATAAGCAACAATGTAGACAAGAATGGGTTGGCACTGATCAAGTTGTAGAGCACTTGATTAAGGACCAATTCAAATAAATTCTTAAGTTGTTGGTGAAGGTACGCAATAAGTTTACATCCCTGATAGAGTGCAACTATAGGATGAAGCAGAACAATGCAAAACTCCAGATACTGAATTATCATACATGAAATGCATTACTAATCATGACACAACTTTTTTAAATCAGATAGTTTGAAATTAGTTACTGCGAACGGGGAGCCATCCCACTAGCATTTCCAAAATGATGCCCAGCAACGACCACTGGAATCCCATAGTTTCCTGATGAAATAGAAGCTGTGTGCCTGTAATTGTAGATACATCAGAATGGATAATTAGTAGAAGAAAGATTGAAAAGTCAAAGTTTACCGGTGCAACCACTTAACGTAACTATTATGCTGAGAACGTGTGATTGAAAAAACAATGAGACATAAGATCCATTTGGAAATGCCAAAAACTCACGTGCCATGGCCATCGCCATCAAATGGAGAAGCATAGTCCTCACTTGAATTAAATATTCCTCTGGTTATAGCAGAGGCTGCGAAATGACGGGCCGCAACGAGCTTCCTATTGCAAGAACCAGATGGAAAATCCTGTGTAACCTCACAGATGCCGGAGAAATTTGCAGGAACAGGGTATGGATGTTCAGATTTATCATCTTGGAAACTGGGGTGTGTAGGATCAATGCCAGTGTCAATAAAACCAATGGTGATTCCTTCTCCAGCAGCTTCAAACCCACCTGCTTCAACCCAAGCTCCCTTTGGCAGACCCAAAAATTGTGGCGTATGGGTGGTTGCAGTTCTGACAGAGAAATCCAAAACCACATTTGACACTTCTCTTCTCTTTGATAGCTTCTCTGCCTTTACCAATTAAGTAATTCAAAAAATGAACATGTTTCAGTTAGTCATATCACATACAGAACCAATAAGATAAGCAATAAGCATAAAGGCACCAAACACAAAATGAGATAATCAAGATGGTGAAAATTAGTGTCATACCTGCTGTGGGGTAACCAACACAGCGAATCCATTAATCAGGTAATGATAGCTATAGAGCTTCAGATATTTCTCTCCTCCTAACACTTTCTTCAAAAGTGAATCATGAGCTTGGGCAATGTAATAACTGTGGCTCCTAACTGGCTTCGTAACATTTCGATGTCTAAAAACAGCAAAATACCATATCCCTCAAATAAATGCATTCATTTCACAAATAACCTCAAAAATTCTAGAAATTGGCAAAACGAAAGATAAGGAAGGATGATACAAAGTACCTAGAATTCAGAACATGGAATAAAAATATAATGATAAGTTTTTCAGGCAAACTATCCATGAACAATATACATTGTATTAAGCAATCACTTAATAATTGCATATCATCACTCCACAAATATATAACTTCCACTTCTGATTTTAACTTTTAACCAACCGGAGCGCGCGCACCGGTGGGGGGAGGGACACAGAATACTAACTCACTCCGACATCATAAGTCCTAAGAAACTGGGAAAATAAAATGAAGAAGAACAAGAGAGCCAAAAAAGGAAAAAATATGTAACTAGAAAAGAATCTAACAGTACAATTACCAAAAACATAAAAATAATCCTTCAAACATTTTTCTTTTTTAACTGTGAAAGTGATGGGTTACCTTGTTCTATGGAGTCTATTTCTTCTCAAAGAAGTACCATGTCTGAAGCTGTGACTCCTTCTTGCCAACTCATCCTGATAATGAGAAGCAGGAGCTTGTCTCAGAGTAACAATGTAGACAGCACTAGCTGCATCACCTGAATCAACTTGACAAAAGGAAGGTAGTATAAGCATTCCATATAAACACAACATCCCCACATGTACCCAATAAATGTTCCCCATTTGTGTTTTGGTACAAGTATGAACAAGAAACTGAGAACAATTCTTCAGTAGCACATATAGCTCATCCTGGCAAGATTTCCCTTTAACATTTATATAATTAGATATTATTTATTCAGTGGAAGAGTCAAAATAATGCATTGTTTTATAGTTTCTCCTGGAGTCTAGCCCATGAAGCAGAAGTGGAGAAAATGAATCCAAGTGTCAACTCAACACAGAAAAAGATAAAAAGCAGTGAACTCTATTCTGTGAGATAAGAACCAGCCGAAGACACTTTTGGAGATGGGAGGGTCTGTGACTTCTATCAGTATTCATAATAGCTTAAGTATGGAAAATCTAGAACCTACCTTGGATACTGAGAAAGTTGTAACTTTAAATGCTTTGTTTATTGGCTAAGATACTACACAGAAAAAAAAAATTAACATTCCTTATTATAGTATATAGGTGGAACTAAATTGTAAATAAAGAAGCATATTTGCTAAAAGAAAAGACGGACATCACGCTCAATTACCAATGTACATATCAGATTTGTGACATCACACGTACCAATTCTAAGCAATTTTTGAAAGAAAATTAAAAAAAAAAATCAGTTAGGAAAGTTTTGGTGGGGCGTGTAAGGGAATTTGATGGACGGTTTGTCCAAATATTGTCTCCTAGACCAACTATCAAATATTTAAAGCAATCCTTTTAATTTTGCCTATGCCTCAAAGAAAGTGGACACATTGTGGCTGGGGTTCGGTGGCACATAAGTGCTACTACCTTTGTGCACATGTCATAGTGATACTTAGTGATAGTGCATCACCAGTCCAATATAGCATTCTAAAACTGCATGTTTCAGAATCTTTTTAGCCTAGTTGATTAGTTATAATTATGCGATCCACGCATGCCTCAGATAAGTTTTTTTCTTAAATGGAAAAAAAATTCTGAACCAGAACAATATTTTAATATGAAGAAGGTTCTAGTTAAAAACAATATAGCATGTAATCTGATAATTAAAAAGATATGATGAGTGGAAAATTCATGTGCATACCCGTGCTGATGATAACATTGTTTCTTGAAAGTGATGGTAGGCCATGCTCTCATGTCGCAAAAGCACCATCTTCTTCAATCATGACCAGTTTCAGTGTTGCCCTGTTCTCTTTTAGGAACAATTGGTGATCGATCCTCACCTCCTGCATGCGTTTCAATTCAAAAAGAAAAATGTACGGTCTGAGATTCTGTCACGTCAATCACCAACTCTACGATATACATTACCATATTTCGTGATTCTACTTTTGTCTTTTCCGTCTTTTTGCACCTTCAAGTTTCTATTCTTTCTTTCTTTCTGAAAAACCTAGAAAAACAAACATTCTAAAGTTTTTAGAGATATTTAGAAAGGCTCAAACGTAATTATTCTTCTAAGAAAATAAGATGCAAAACAATGAAACTGAAAATCATGCAATTGCGTAGATAAACCCTAGTACGAAAATTGAGTGGGAAAAAAAAAAAAAGAGGAGCTTAACATGCAATGCATAGATGAAGTAGCAGCAGAGCAAATTAAGAAAAACATCTTGGAATTTATAAAGCTGAAAATCTTGAAATTGCGTAGCTAAACCCTAGTGCGAAAAATGATTGGAGCAAAAAGGAAAAAAAAAACTTGACATGCAATGCATAATGAAGCAGTAAGAACGTAAATTAGAGGGAACGAAGTGTGCAACTACGAAATAAGAGAATAAACCCTAATGGGATGAGGCTTTCACTGGAAATTAAAATGGTTGAAGCTGCTGCATGCTTATGAGTATTTGAAGAATCGTAGAACTAATGAAATCAAATAACAAGTCTGGGATCATAATCGTAGATCAAAATAAGGCCAATGCTACTATGTAGATGGTCAAAAATTTTTATACATATAAATTTGAGGTGTTAAAATAAGATTGGATTTTGTCTATAATAATGAGACTCGGATGGATAGACCCACCATTTGAATTGTTGCAGAAAAAAGTCAAAAACACTCACACTAGGAGAAAGTTTTAAAGTTTGTGTCTCATTGTAAATAATAAAAAAAAAAGCTTGTGTCTCATTTAAATTAGTTAATAGTTCTAATTAATATTTAATAAAATTTTTTGTATTAGACCAGTTGCTGAAAATTTTGGATTGGACTTGGGAACTAACTTTTTACGTTAGGTCAATAGAGAGCGGATCTTTTCTAGTAAAACAAAAATGAGAAATTCTTCGCATACAAGCTATTAATGTTTGTAAGTTTTACAAGTCCAATTAAAATTAATGCTCAAAACGCACTTCGAATCGTTCTTCTTCCTCTTACTCTTCTTCTTCTCCTTTTCTTTCGTTTCTGCACGTTCTTCTTCCTCGTCTTCCTCTTCTTCTTCTTCATTCATTTACGTGCTCTTCTCTCTGTTTTCTCATTTTTTTTCGATTTTTCATGGTAAAATCTTTATGGAAGAAGAAGAAGCAGCAGAAGATGAGGAGGAGAAAGAGAAAGAGTTCTGAATTATGCATAAGATGTACTTCAACGAATTTTGGGTGTATTTTCTTAAATCCTTTGGGTGTAGTTTTGTAATCTTTTAGGTGTATTTCTGTAATCCTTTTGGTCTATTCCTATAATCGTTTGGGTGAATTCCTGTAACCGTTTGGGTGTATTTCTGTAATCATTTGGGTGTATTGATTTCAAAAACCATGAAAATCGAAAAAAAAATGATGAAGAAGAAGAGGAGGAGAAGGAAGAGGAAGAGGAAGAGGAAGAGGAAGAGGAACCATTCATAATACAGTGTAGCGCTTTGAAAACAGAAAACGGATGAATAACGCATTAAAAGACCCGTTAGCAACTTGTAAGACTTGTAAGTCAAAAAGACTTGTATGTGTAGCAGGTCTCAAAAAAAATTAGATAGTATTCAGTATTTAATTTTATTTTTTATTTATTTTTGGTCCCACTTATAGAATTAAAAATGAGAAATCACATTTTATTTTTTTAAATATTAAAAAAATAAAAAAAATCTATTTTCAATTCAATGTTTTGTTGCCAGTGATAACAAATTTTAGGTTTAAAAATTATTATTAATTAATAAAATTAATAAAACTATATTAATTTGTTAGAAATTTCGTTTTTTCAATTTAAATAATATAAATTTAATTTATCCTGTATAATAAAAAATACTATGACTTTAAAATTTTATTTAGTAAAATTTTTTAATAAATTTTTTTTTTCTTCGTGCATAAATTTAATGTAATAGTGGAGAAAAAAATTAAAAAAATGATAGTAATAGTTTCTTTAATATAAAAATATATATTAATACTTAATTGAGAAAAATTGTAATAAGCCATATTAAAAAAAGAATAGACATTATTTTATGATTATTTTCATCATTTTAAAATTTTTTTTATTATCACATTAAATTTACGTAACAAAATATTTTAAAGGCATAGTATATTTGTACTATTATTTTTTTAAAAGAATAATACAAAATACTTCTCATTTTATTTTTTGTCACTTAGGATAAATTAAATTTATATTATTTGAAATTATAAAAAATTGTCTTTAATAAATCAATCTAATTTTATTACATATATAATTAGAAAATTTTGTTCAACACTTTTTTTTAAAGGTAATAGTATTTTGTAAATATTGATAATTACAATATAAAATAAGAATAGCAAAGATATTATATAATAAAATTTTATTTAACAAAATCAATATAAATAATAATTTTTAAACAAAGAAAAATTTTTATATTGACATAGAAAGTATAACATCAAGTTCAAGTCTAAATGTTATGGCCGAACACTAAAAAAAATTATTTATACTAATTTATCTAATTTAAAGGATACAAAAGTAAAATGGTTAATATTTTCAGATTTTCTACATACATCCTGTTCTTAGCTGTAACAATTCAGATGGTAGACCCATAGATAATAATTTGTTCATCAATGCGAGTCTCATTATTATAGATAAAATCCAATCTCATTTCAACACCTCAAATCTATATTTTTAGTTGTCTACACAGTAGCATTGGCCTCAAAATAATAATTATTTTTATTAATATCACGTTATATAATTAATTATTTGTATAAAATTTTAATTAAGAATACATAAAAATTTAATTTTTATTTTATATTCTACTCTTTAAAATAGAATGCGAACATAGGCATATAAGTTAGTTTCTCTAAATAAATGGTACATTTTTCATTCGTGGGAGAATTGAGGATGACAAATCGAACACCAATGTTCATCAAAACAAAGCCAACCTCGTACAATTGATTAACGTTTTCAATATTAACCTCGTACAATGGCTGGCTCTGATCCCCACAAAATGATAGCCCAAGCTGATAACTTGTGCGTATCACTGATCTCCGATTTATATATAATCATCATCAATCATTATCACGCAACATTTCTATTTTGCTTCTGATCAAATTGTGAATGTTTTTTTCTTCTTGTTTCATTCAGAACAACCCTCAGTATCACAAGGTGGACTGCAGATTGGAGTAGTGCTACTTCCCTTTATGAACAGGCTGGTAAAACAACATTGTGTATTCATACCTTAAATTCTGATAATATAGATAGAGATGTATGAAAATTAAAGCATGTAACTCTATTTTCTGTAGCTAATCGATTTAGAGTTGCCAAGGACTATGAGAGATCAAAAGCAGCATATGAGAAAGCTTCCAAGGGACAAGAGATGCTTGCTTCGTATCCTTATTTATAACTGCTTGTTCTATAATCACTGTGAAAGGATTGTGTGTTTCTGTGTCCTTGACAAGTAAACCAGCCCTTGGGATGCAGCTAAGCACATGGAATCAGCTGCTAATATGGCAAAGGAACTCAGAAACTGGAGAGAAGTTGTGAGCTTCTCTCGAAGGGCGTCGGAATTGTACATTGAGTGTGGGAGGCCACAGCCTGCATCAGATGCTCTTGCAAAGGGAGCCCGGTATTGTTTGGTTTCTGTTTTCATTTTCAGTGTTCTATGCTTTAAGGATTTTGTTAAAGAACAAGTGAAAACAAACAAAATGAACTTTATGGCTTGGAGATGCTGAATTATGTAAATGATATTATGTAGCTTTCTTTATTTTCTCACTATGCAGTGCTTTGGAAGAAACTATGCCTGAAGAAGCTATTCAGCTATATACTGATGCCATTACAATTCTTGAGGAAGATGGAGGAGGACAAATGACCTTTGATCTGTATCGTTCTGCTACTGCTGTTTATATAAAACTTGAGAAGTAAGTCTTTGTAGTAAAGTATGAAGTTCCATTCAAATTTTTCTACCAATTTTCCTTGAATGCTGATTTTGCAACATTTTCCGGGGTATGTTTCTGTACTGTGTAACACAAAGGTATTTGGACGCTGCGCCTCTCCAATTGAAGTTTGGCTTAGCAGCTTCCAAGTGTAATGCTACCAATAGCCAGTGCAAGGTTAGGATTGATTAATTTTGCATCCTGCATTTGAACTATAACTCTATATCTGTATCTGTAACTGTAACTTTATATATATTGCATGTTGCTTTGATGTGATTTGCTTGTTATTTTTAGGGAGAAATTCCTCTAACAGAGATACTCATAAATGCAGGCATATCTTAGTGCAATTATTATCTACCTTTATACTAATGACTACAAGCAAGCAGAGATGTGTTATAATGACTGCTCTCAGTGAGTTTCTGCCTCCTCTCTTGTTAGTTTCCTTTACTACAAAAGATTGAATGTCACTTTAATCAATTATAATATCTATGGATAACATGGTTGTGTGGTGTGTCTAGGATTGATGCTTTTTGCAAAAGTGACCAGAATCGCTGTGCTAGCAATCTCCTTGCTGCATACTCAGATGGAGACATTGAAGAAATCAAACATATCGCCCAATCAAGCAGCATTTCAAATCTTGACCACTCGGTAACCTAAGTTTGTATATATTACATATATTCAGATTTCATACAAGGTGGTTTTAGAAGAAGTTCTAATAACTGTTCGGTCAGAAAATTCATACATCAGAGAATCAATTTTTTAGAGTGTAATACCGAAATCAGTTTCTAAAAAATATTTTTAATCCTCAACAAATTTTAATCCCGAATCAGGCTTTAACCTTTTATTTTATTAGACGTCAAATTTTGGTAAAATGTTAGACAAATCGATCCCTGTTATTATGTAACAAAGACACAACAATTGCTAAAAAATTTTAAAATCCTCGAATTTGTTCTTCTATATAAATGAACAATTTGATGTAAAGACTGATTAAAATATTTGAAGAACAAAATATTTGACTACAAATTTTCTTAGAAATTAATTTGGGATATTACTTATTTTTCACTATATATTTTGTTACCCAGTCCCTAATTACATTGATTTCTAATGTAAGCATACTGAGTGGTAAGAAGTAAGAACTTGTGGCACAATTCTTGTGATGTGAACTAGGCTTTGTATGAAACTTACTATGTGAGTTTTGAATTCTGCAGATCATTAGGCTAGCAAGGAAACTGCCAACAGGAGATGTGAGTGCATTGAAGGGTAACACTGCCAGACAGGAAGACCAGCCTCTGGATGAAAATGACCTCACTTAACAATTCTCCGGGCCACATTTCTTTTATTAATTTTTCGTTTCTGACGTATCATAAGAATATTTTGATCTTAAGAACAATGAAACTTCAAAAGAGGCTTGGTGTACCAAGTGTTCAATCTTATTCAAACTTTAGCAGGAAAAGAAATTTCACTTTGATAGACACTCTGACTATAGTATTAAACAATGTAAAGGTGACAAAAATTGTGAATGCTATGCTTTATAAGCATGTCTTGGTATACTAGGCCCTGTAGGAGAACAATACTGAAATATGAACTTAAAAGAGTAGCCAAGGGTTGAAAGTGAAACACATTATTTGAGGAGCAAAGTTCTCCATGTATTGTTTCTATTGATATCAATCATCAGTTATATATCAGCAGCATTTCTTTTTCTGTTTATATACAGAAATTTAGAGATAAATGGAGATCAGTAAGGATGAAATAAATAAAGCCTAATTGACACCAAAAGCTAGCTTAAAAAGAAAAATATAAGTATAAAAAAGAAAAGTATAAATGGGACAAAGGCACTAGCAACTACAATGGGTGTTCAATAGCATTAGCCATCTCTAACTAACCAGTTCACTCTATTACTAGGTACAAAAGAAAATTTTATATCTTGGCCTTACCCAGAATTTTCTTCAGTTTAATTTATGAATGGATCTAACTACTGAATAAATAGAAAAATGACTATAGAGATCTTATTCTTCTTTTATCTACACCCTTTCTGGATCTCTTCGATCAACGCTACGAATGCCGCTCTCCATTGAATAACATGTGAATCAGAGCTAAATAACTTGAGCATTGCACTCAACTCAGCAGGACTGGCCTTTTTTAGGAATCCTTGTAGCAATGACTTCATCTCTTCAAATGAATGAAAATGTCCTTCTATGTTATCTTCTTGCTCCTGCTTTATCAAATCGAAGCCGAAAAGTTTGGTCTTGACATCACCCAGAGAGTTGTTTGAACCATTTGAGCACTTAGAGGCATCATTTCCACTGCCTGAAGATTCAGAGGCAAGTTCTTTGTGATGCCAGTACTCTACACATTGATGACTGGGATCTTGAGCTTCAATGGCCTGAAATTGTTCGCCAGAATTGATTAAAACTTCAGAAGTTAGATCACAACTTCAGTGGCTAAAAAGATCTTCAATATTTGAGATTGCGTTACCTGAATAATGGATGGCTTAAGGAATCCGAACATTTCATGACCATTAATGCTTTGCAAAACCTCCAAAGGAGGGAGTTCTTGTTCACCTAGACTCTTACACCTCTCGATCTCACTGTTTAGTCTGTCAAGAATTGTTTCCCAACACTTATCCGCTGATGTGTTTGTGAAAGCTTCAGTTGGATGTTCTTCCATGGTAACCTGGAATATATTTTATAAAATGTGTAATAAACTTCGATCAAGAACTCGTCAATCATAGGTGTAAAACCAAAGAAAGATACAAGGTCAGAAATAATACCTTGAAAAGAGGCCCAAGAAATCCAGCATCAGAAATTTCAGAAACATAATAACAGGGTCTTGTTGGATCAAGAATACTAAAGAACTTAACGCGGCTCTTGAATCCTGGATAAGTTTACCAAAACAATAAAAAAGTTGCTCTTCAAAAAAATTAATGGTATGATCTTAAAAGTATTTACTTCATAAAGCATGATACCTTTTGGATATATTGCACGTTCATTGCACCACCTCTTCCCATGCAAAATTGAGCCCAAACTTACAAGCTCAACAGAATTACCAAACTCTTGGATCAAGAAGCTTTGGTTTGTCAGTGATATAGTTTTATCAAAGGTGTCTATATCTCCCTCTTTAAATGCACTGTTGAGCTGCTCACCTGAATCTGAATGCATTTGCAGATCAACCCCGAATAATTTATAGCCATCAAGTGAAAAGAAATTTTCAACATCTCTTGAACATGGTGAAAAACCTTTATTCTCTGAGTCTGATAGGATATCACCAGCTCCAAGTTCCATATTGTCTCGTTCCTTTTTCGCCACTGAATAGCAGACGTCACCTTTACTATCAGAAATATGCAGCAAATCATGCTCACCAGACAAAAGATCAGTGTTCAAATCCATAGGTAGCTCCTGCTCCACCATAGCTTCATCGTCCATGACCAATTTTTTGCAAGCATCTTCAGCATTAGCAGAAGCCATTCCAGAACTTCGATTTTCCCACACTTCAATAGCATGCAAGTCTCCTTCTAGTGCTTCAACCAATGTAGTTAGCTCTTCTGTAGTATAACGAAACAGAACAAATCTTTCATCCATTGTACACGAGCAACGCACATTTGAGTGTCTAAGACAAAAATAACGGTCAGGAGAACACTTGCATCCAACAGCAGATAGATGCAAATCATAGAAACAAGAAAAGCACTCTCTTTCCTTGTGCAAATCAAAGTCATCATCCATCTGAAACCTCTTTAAACGAGCCAGAAAGTCAAGCCTCTCCTTTTCCATCTTTATCCTCATCTGTCAAAATAACAATAATGCGGAAAAACTTAAACAGGTAATTGCATAGTAAATTAATAAATAATGAAAGCCTTCCCAATTGTAATGGATCTTTCTAATGTGCGGAAGGGTAATGAGAGAGAGAGTGCAAGAAATCATTACCTTAAGTGCCTTGGTCAGAACTCCATCTTTCCCACAGAAACTTTTCCATTTAAAATTTTTTACATTTTCTTTTCCGTGAAGAGTTAGATCTGACAGGGCTCTTACAGCTTCCTGAGCTGATCCAAATAACAATTTGTCATGCGATAATGATGTCTTACGACGCTGCATACTGTAAAGCTCAACAGCATTCTGGCCATGCAAAAACCAATCGACAGGAGCCGCATTCACAGCCTCTGCACAGTTGAAGCCACAGTTGAAGCCAGAGTGGTATGCCCTTGGAAAAGTAACAACAAATTCTCCACAATGCTGGACAGCGCGATATACGGGGACACCTTCAGATTTAAGAATTGAAGGAGATAAGAGAGTCACCTGTTCAAAGATGAAGTCATAACCAATAGTCATAATAAAGTCACCAAACATCATGAAAAGCACATAGAACACAAAGATAGATTACAGTTGTGAGGATTAAAAGATTATATTGTTACATGGGAAGCCTAGTATTATTTATATCTGCAACAGGGAGAAAATAGAAAATATCTCATAATCATACAAGTAAATTTATTCCTAATAACCCCCGCTTTTGAAATGTCATTGTAATTAGCTTTTCTCAACTTCCATTTGTAAATTGAGTAGCACAAAAGCAACTAAAATAAAAGCATGGCTTCAACTGTCCTACCAATTCATTGAGTAGATTTGGTTGCTCTTCAAATAAATCAGGCAAGTGCTTTCTCATTGCATCCTCCAAAGCTGTGGCATGGCTTCCAGGTACACCATACCATATTTTTGGCTCGCCCCAATGCAGATAATTAAGTGAATAGAGGTGATGGTCCTCAACATGCTGCTCCAAGGAGAAGGAAGGTATTCAGATTTGAAACAAATGAAATGCAAAGTGTAGCAAGTTATTGCTTAACATTTCAAATATATCAACATAATTTTCTGAGTACTAACACACTGACATAGTTCTTTTTAATTTTTGTATAATAAAATAAACCGTTGTTGGGATTTTCAACCGAGTGTTCATGGATAGAACTTATACTAAGTAACCCCACCAATTATGCGAAGGGAGGTTAAAAAAGATTGGTAAAATTAGTCAATATGCCTTAACTTCATCCTCATTCATAGATTTTGACTTAGAAATATGTGTTTCTCAATACTTACCCAGCAAAATGTTGAAAAGCACATTCCAACGTATAACCATGGAACTAGAACACCCGAGATATCATTTCCCTCGTAACATAATGCAGAGCCTGGCAATTTTGGGAAGTTATTCAGATTCCAACCAGACATGGTATATTGATCTGCGCTCTTAGTAAAGGATGATGACTTTGGGAAACCACTTCCAAGTGCTCCAGTTTCCAAGTCAGCTCCATAATAGACCTAACAAATCAGAGAGAAAATTATAAAGTGTTTGTCCAATTATCTAAAAGTAAAGAACGACAATGTTATCAATAAACCATAAATAATACCTCAACTTCATCTGTAGGTTGCTCTACTATCCGCCAATATTCGCCCTCAATTGCCTCCACAGAGGGCTCCCATCTCTTCTGCTGATCATTATCACCAATCTTTCGATCTCCGGCGGGATCATTCAGGCCAAAGTAGGAATCCTTAAAAAGTCTATCATATTGCTCAAAATCCTTGAGTGTGAAATCTGAACCTGATTGGAATCCAAATTTCTCTTCAGGCTCGGAAGTAACATCAGCTTCCGAACTAGGCTTTTCATTTCTCCTACATGAGCCCATTTTTGATTGCTTTCTACGCTTTCGCTTCCTTCCCTTACTTTTCTTTCTCATTGGCTCTCTATTCTGAAGCAAGTCAATTTGTTGAATACGGGTAGGGAATCTAGCATTTTCCCACACATGCTTCTCTTTGAGCGGACACGGTGGAACCCAGGAAGTTGGGGGTATAATCCTACATATGCCGTAGGGTTCAGCCTGGGGGCGGATCTTAGCTATGAAGCCAATAGTATCTTCAAATTCCTGATAACAGTATAATAGAAATTAATTCAGAATTCAGAATAACATATAATTAACATCAAAAGAAACACTAAGAAGAGTAATTAGAGGTACCTCAATAGTAGGATAAAACACAGGAGCTTCGTCAATTCTAGGCCTACATGCTTCAAGTGGATTCCACCTGGCTGATACCTACAGCATCACAACATTTCATTTACTCATCATAATTTTCAAATTATTCACGTTGTTTAAATTAAGACTGCTTTAAACAATTTTCTCTAATTCAACGCAGGGGATTAAAAATTAACAATACAATGAAAAAAAATTACATTTAATTTTAAAACTTAATTCATGTTTAGTCAGAAGAAAAGTAGAAACACTTCTAAGTGTATTGTTCATGATCCATCAACAGATATTCTTAACACAGTAGATTAATACTACATACATCTCTGTGTCGCGGACTGCTAGGAGGTTCAACAGCACTTTCCATTTTTGGTTTGTGCCTAAGAGAATTATCCTGCAAAATATCACATGTAAGCAAAAAGGAAATTTTGGCTATGTTCATTGATACATTGCATACAGAACTGTGCAATTGGAGACTTACACGAACAAAATGCACTAAACTTAAGTTTATCACAGTTTTACAGTCAAAAAGAAAAAGAGGGAAAAATCATACCTCTTAGGCCACACTACAGTGATAAACTAAAATAAGGGTTTCTAGGTAAGTTTATATCATTCTTTTGAAATGATGACACAGCAACTAAACATGAATTTTGATTATAGATACATAAATAGCTCTTATAAATGAAAACGCAAGGACAATGTGTTAAGCAGAATGAAAAAATCACAAAAAAAGAAAAGGCAAAATTTGTCAAATTCCAATGAGAAACACTACAAAAATAAGATCTGGAATTGGTTATGATCCAGAAAAGGAAACAGAGGAGCAGCAACAGAGACACAAAACACATTGCCAAGGTTCATTAAAAGGATCAAATCAAACAGAAGAAACCAAAAGAAAAGAAAAAGAAACTAACCTCTTTGGCACCCAATTTGAACTGTTTCATTCAATTCAAAATGTTGAAGAAACCAAATTGAATAGTAATTATTGTGCCTGCAACAAAAATAACAGAGCACCATTGTAACTCAACCTATCATCAAAGACATCCCAATTCACCATCAACACAATCCACAAACAGTTACTGACCTCGAAAGAAACCTCAATAACTGCTAAAACAACAATAAAATTGAAAAAAGAATTCCAACAAATGCAGAACATAAAACGTACTCAATGCAGCAAAGCTCTTCGAAGAAAGTTCTGTTTCCATGTTGTGAATGAATACGGAGCAGTTGCGTATAAATGAATTAACCAAGAAAATTCCAATACAAAATTAACAGAGACACAGAAAACCCAAAATGCAATTCAATTGCATGTGTGTATATAATTATATATATCTAATATTTATCTATGTATGTGTATGCATGTATGTATGTATATATTAAAAAATATATATACACCAATCAATATTTATCAAACCCAGAATTTCCGTACAGAATTGTGAGAGTGTAGAATCCTTATATTCTTGTGCCCAATATCAAATTGTTTCTTGAATACGCATATATTATATTATTATATATATAGTAAAATTAGAAAGAAGAAAAAAAAAACAGAACAATGATTTTTATGATGCTTTTGACAGGTGGAATTGGAGGAATAATATAATTAATAATTAATTGGAAATAATGGTGAAGGATACGTACGAGGTGCTACTTCAGGTGAGAGAACCCAACAGTAGTGTTTTTAATTATGGAAAATGTAAATGATTTTTAATTATGATAATTATTTTCCCGAAAAAAGAAAAACAAGATCTTATTATGTTTTCTGAGAAAGAAAAAACTCAACTCAAAAGTAACTGAACCTCTACGATTCTACGCTCGAAGACGCAATGTACTTGAACACTTCTATTATCAATCAGAATCCTAATTTATCTTTTAATTATCTAAATATTTAAATAAATAAAAATTTCAATATAAATATTATTTTTGAAAATTACAAAAAAAGAACAATTTAAAAAAAGATTTTATTTAAAAATTAAAAAATAGAAATATGAGTTAAAATTTCGAAACTATTTTTCTTATTAATTTATCATTCATATTTTCTAATAATAATAATAATAATATGGGCAATTTACCCAAATAAATAAAGTTGGTGAAACCTTTACTCAAATACACAAAACAAAAACATGTTACGTGTATGTGCATTTTCACCTTTTTATGTAATCCGTGAGAAGCAACTACGGTTTCTCATTTCTACATAAACCGTGGCTGCCAAGGACAGATTATGAATGGTGGGTGTTGTGTGTAAATCATAGCAAGCCGCAACAGATTACAAAGGGAGAAAGTAAGACATAAACCGTGGCTAGCTCCCACGGTTTATGAAGAGGGTACAGTAAACGTAAATCATTCTAACTTCCCACGGTTTACGTGTTAGGGGTTATAAATACATAATCCGGTGAAGTTCCAGAATTATTTTGTATTTTAATATGAATAAAATATTAAAATATCATTATAATTTATCTAAAAAATATTTTATATTTTATATATATACATATATCTGTGTCTTATAAAATTTTAAAATTCGTGTGTCTACATATCCCATGTCACTCGTGTCCGTCTACATCATAGATAATTACTCCTTAAATATTATAAATAAAAAGCTAAATATGTCCCAATAAATAGGGGGTGGAAACAGGTCAAAGCCAAGTGAGACTTTTTATTTAGGCTTGGTTTGGTAAAGCTTTTTGAAGATGTGCTTGTGCTTTTTAAAAGCTCAAACTCCTCCTTTTGTGTTTGGTAAATCAAAAAGATCATGTGCTTGTGCTTGTAGCTTTTAAAAGATCGGGGTACTTTTGAAAGCACATAAGGTGGAGCTTTTCAAAGTTGGCTTGTACTTTTCAAAATTTAAAAGTCTAATATAACCTTATATATTAACTATTTTTTAAATTTAACGCTTAAATTTATGTCTCTTATAGTATTTTTTTTAAATTATTGTAATATGTCATATTTAATATTTATAAGAATTTTCAAATTTTAAAGTATTTAAAATATACAAAAATATTTATAATTAAATATAATAAATTTAAAATAAGTTATTTTTATTGATAGCAGCTTATAAATAAGTTATTTTGTGTTTAGATTTTTAGTTATAAAAATACTTATTTTAAAGTTGTAGGCTTGTAGCGTTTGAATAAATAAGTCAAAAAATACAATTTTTTTCACAAGAAATGGATAATAACAAATATTTTTTAATATTGAATGTTGATTTTTTATAACCTAATCACTAAGATTACAATTATTTAGGCAATTAATTTTTTGTTTGCTCTCTTATTAGTTTCATTTTTTAGGTAAAAATCGGTTCTTCTACTTCATCTTCACCCATAACAGTGTTCTTGTATGTGGTAAATAGTAATAAAATTTTAATTCACAATAATCTTGATGGCAATGCCAAAGAAATTATTGTGTAGTTGGTGTTTGCTGTTTTATTGTGTATGATATGGTAGATACAAATAAAAAATAAATGTGAAATGTGTGTCAATGTATATTTTGTTGCTTCTTTTTATTTTTTTTACTTCTATTAAAATTTCTTTCTCTTTTATTGGGATCAAGAACTTGCTATAACTAACTATAAAAATAATAGCAGCTCTATAAAAATAAAATCACATAGAAAAAAATAAAATTAAAACTGAGATTTTATATTGCATACAATGTTAAATACAAATTTAATAATAAAAATAGAATAGTAAAAAAAACTGGAAGGAATATATGCAATAGGTAGTTCAGATGAAACATTGTTTTAAAATGGTGGTGGAAGGTCAATATTTTCAGCAGATAAATCATTACGTGAAAATGATGGTGGAAGGCCACATTACATGAAAATGATGGAAGGTCAATACTTCATAAACCGTTGTAGCCCACAATGTTTTATCATCACCTCGCAGCCTTAGTAAACCGTGGTGGTTTGCCACGGTTTACACACAACACCCACCATTCATAATCCGTCGTTGCTTCCCACGAATTATATAAAAAGGTGAAAATGCTAATATATTTATGTTTTGTGTATTTGTGTAAAGGTTTCACCAACTTTATTTATTTGGATAAATTGCCCTAATAATACTGTATTCGAAATTAGCACAACATTTTTATTTAATTTTACCATAATTCAGATAAATCAGCATCAGAAACATTCATCAAACAATTCTTTTCTTTTCAGTTTTGGTACGAAATACATGAAGAAACATTAACATCGCATAAAAATGATGTCTTACTATAGGCAAGTATAATATGTAGTATTAACTCACCTAATATTAATGTTTATGTGGCCCTGAAAAAATAAATAATTTAAGTGTGAATTTGATTCCTCAAGATGTAGAAAGCAAGCAGCATTAACAGAAAAGTGGTGGAAGTAACTAACTACAGAATGAATGACACATTTGTTAATGCTAATGTCTCACTTGTTTTACACGTTCGCCTTCCCCACCCTACTAACCCTTTCTTTTGACAAAAAGGACACCAAAAATTTTGAAGACAGAAAAAGAGGGAGTGACAAGAATATTCAAGCTTGTTAAATTTATTTTGTTATGAATTTAAAATAAATAAAGAAAATTTTAAAAACTTAATATCTTTTGACAATTTTATTTTTATAATAAAAAGATAATATAATTAATTAAAAAAATAAATTAAATATAAATCTTATAAAATTCTTCTTTTGTAAACAATATTTAATTTTTAAATTTCTTTCTTTCTTTTAAAACTCGCCACACTCTTAAAATTTATTTACAACATCTTTTCTCATCGTTAAGATCCTCTAAATAGAGGAAATTAATAAAGTGATAAAATAAAAACTTAATAACTTTTAAGTTAAAATAGTGAAGTTTATATACGATGAAAAATTATAAATGTAATGGTGATTAATATTAACCTTTTATTTAATGTTTTATTAATTTATTAATTTTAAAAGATTTAAATTTCTCTTTCTCCTCACACAAATCACAAATATAATAAGATTAGACTAATAATTAGAGCGAATACTAATATATTTTGTAAAAGGTAAGAGTATAGCATTTTTATATTATAAATTTTAAATTTTAAATATTAAATTTTAAATTTTAAATACTAAATCTTAAATTTTAAATTCTAAATCTGAATATTTAATAATTATTGAAGAGCTAATATTTATTTAATTAATAAAAAATATTATACTTTTTACTTAATAAAAAACATTTAAAAAATCAATAATTAACCATAAATCCAATAAAAAATATTTGCAGCAATGACCCAGCGCATATTTAGTCCAACTCAAACAGGTCAGTTTTAATAAGTAGAATCATCCTTGACTGATGTAATGGAAGTTGTTTTTAATTTAAAGTAAATACCTTTTTTTAATCTTTGGCTATTTGTGTGAAGGACAAAATGTCTTTTCATAATTAGAAAATTTTTAATCAATCCTTAATTCTTTAAGTAATTGGTCTAAGCGGTATTTACAAATATTTGATAGAATGATGTATTAGACACCGCTTAAACTAATAACATGAGATCACTTAAGCTAGTTATTTGGATGATCAGAGACCAAAAGTATTTTGTCTTTGGAATAAATAGTTAAAGATCAGAAAAAGACATTTACTCGTTTTATTTATTTAAAAAAATATAAATAATTAAAAGAATCATTTATGTGGCAGAAAAAAAATGAATATTTAGCATCTAATAAATCTAGTGTAATATGTGGAAAAAATTAAAAAACTCTAGATAATTAATGCATATAATACGCAGAAAATGTATTACTAAAAAGTGTGTTACTGAAAGGCAGTTAGGGTTGGCAATTCATACCCTACCCGCGGGTACCCAATCCGGTCCAATCCTACTCGCAGCGGGTAGGGTAGGGTACGGTTCGGGTATGCCTGCGGGTAGGGTAGGGTCCAACCCGTTCGGATAGGGTAGGCTATTCTACCCGCAGCGGGTAGGGTAGGGTACGGTCCGGGTATGCCTACGGGTAGGGTAGAGTAGGGTACGGGTTTAGGGTGTATCCTACCCTACCCTACCCTACCCGCACCTCATATATAACACATATTTTATAAAAATCTCTCTATATAGTGAAGGAAGTGAGAGTTGAACCCACAACCTCTCTTATGTAATGACTTATAATAAGTGAACAACCACAAAACTAGTTAGTTAATTAAGTAATTTAAAGCATTAGTTTTTTATTTTTTATGTTATTAATACGTATAAAATTCGAAATAATTGAATTTTATATTTACTTTGAAAAAATTTGATATTTCTGCGGGTAGGGTAGGGTAAGATAGGATTTAGAATTTTAGGGTGCGGGTAGGGTTAGGGTTGAGAGATTATCAACCCGCGGGTAGGGTAGGGTAGAGTTTTAATGAAATTTTCAACCCGCGGGTAGGGTTAGGGTAGGGTCCAAACCCTACCCTACCCTACCCATTGCCAGCCCTAGCTGCAGCTCAACCTGGCTAGTTAGATTTTTTTCTTTAACCAAATTAGGTTAGTTTAGTGATTAATTTACTAATCTACTTAAATAATTATTAGAAATTTGAATTCTGTTTTGTACATGTAGTAATCTATTAGCCAACAATAAACTCTTAAGTATAATTCAGTATCGCAACAAATTAATTTTTACCTTATCAATTTTGAGAATACCGTGAGAAACTAAAAAATAGTTCAATTTTTTCTTTGATAGATATAGCGATAAATACATAATCAAAATTAATATTATGAAAAATAATTTCTCACATGAAATGTTTGCATTCAAAAGTCGAATAAACAACTCTAATTCAATAATCAATTCAACAATTATATGAAAAAAAGAAGAAGTTATATTCAACAATCAATTAAACAATTGTTTTTTAGAAAGAAAAAAAAAAAGAAAAAACCTAATACAAAAATTGAAAGAGAGGGAGACAGCGAGTAGGAGTGAAGAAAGATCAGGTGACCTGTCGGCCTGACCTGTTATAAAAGAGGCACAGGTTTCGACTCTTTTAAAAGTTTTAATATGTTAATAGATCAGGTCCAGACTCACTAATTTTTAAGTTTATTATATTTTATTATAAATATTTTTATATATTTTAAATATTTTAAAAAAATTTGTAAATATTAAATATGACATATTACATATAAATATTTTTATTAAAAATAATTTTTTAATAATATTTTTATTTTAATAAAAAATTTTTATCAGACCTTATAACAGGTTTTAGGTCAAACCAGGCAGAATAACAGATAAGGTCTAGTACTTTATAAATAGCCTATAGCAAGCTACAGGTCAAGACTGTTAAAAACAAAGTCTGGCCTGTTTCTACCCCTAACGGTGAGGGAGGGATTGACAGAAGTAGATATGACAAAGTAAAGCGGTGCAGATATGTAAGACGCAATGGAGATGGAATGCAGACAACTCATATCTGAAGCAAGGCAGACATGAAGAAGAAAGAAAGACAGATGAATCAGAAGCAGAAGTGAGCAAATCAAAGACGATAACGATGGTGAGAGAGAAGCGTACACAACGAAGACAGAAAGTGAATAAGAGGTAAAAAAGATGATAGCAAGATGAACAAAGAGGAAATCACCCACAGCAACAGCGATAGCAACGGAAAAAAGCGGAAGGAGAGAGACAACTGTTGAAGAGGAAGCAACAACGGGTATGGGGTGAAAATAGAGTGGGTAGAGAAAGGGAGGAGGGGTATGCGGATTAGGTTTATGTTGAGGGTAAAATTGAAATTTTAAAAAATAATAAGGGATAAAAATGAAAAAATTTATATTTTAATATTTATGTCTCAGAATCGCAATTTTAAAGAGATACATTAAAGATATATATTTTATGCGTCTTTATATATTTTTGTGTCTATCAATTAAAATTCAATGTCTCAACAACTAAATGATCGATATGTATCAGTGAATCTATGTTTCAATGGACATGTAAAGCAAAACAAATGCTGTCTAACCTAATTCGATATTCAATAAATGCAAAATCAAAATTAATATTATGAAAAAGATTTTTTTGCCCCATTTCTACATTTAAAAATCGAATCTATTCAATAAAAAAATACTTACAATAGAATATTAGTTTTCGGAAAAGAAAAAAAAATAAATTGTTGTTGTAAATACGGTAAAAGAGTACTATACCCTTGATATGCAGCTCTTGTTATTAATAATAATCTCTTAACTTGAAGATCTTGCTAATTCACTGCAAGCAGAAAATAAGATAGGCTGAAATTAAAATATTGAAGACTTTGTGAACTCACATACGAATATCAGAGAAAAAAACAAAATTGGGTGATGTAATGTCAAATGACAAAAGGAGTTAGAAACCGGTGACAAAAAAGTTGTACAGACCTCGAATGAATGTTTTCTGAAATTCCAATGGTGTTTGTTTTCCATGTTTAATTTTCTCAACTACTATAACTTTTATAACCCTGGAGAAGGAGAAGGATGAATTTATCCACTGAATAAATCATGCACATGTTCAGATGGTGGTTAAGTTTAACGAGAGAGTTGAAATATAACTCAAGTAAATAATACGATACGAGATGTTGGGGTAAAGTATGTTTTAAATTTTTTGGTAAAGTATTTTTTTTTCTAAATTTTGTAATTTTATATAAGTTTAATGATTCTGTTGGTCTTTATAATTTTACAAAATTTTTAATTAGATTTTTTATTTTTTTTAGTTGGATTTTTGCACTATTTTTTTTTAATTAGGTCCATCTTGACAATAATTAGTTCAATTATATAAGGGGTCAATAAAAAAAAATTGATGCAGAGACTCAAATAAAAAGAAAAAAGTATAGGAATTTAATTAAAAAAAGATTTGGTTCAAAAACTCAATTAAAAGAATAAAAAGCATAAAGATCTAATTAAAAATTTGACAAAATTATAGAGACTAATATATTATATTTGATGTTTAAATTATCTTAATTTTGTATTTAATATTTTTAAATGTTATTAAAAGTATTCTTATAGTAATTTTAAATAATTTTGTAAAAGGTTAAAATGGATAAATTACATAAATAAAATTATTCCAGCTTAAAATTACCTAGATATTCAAAATCAAAATTGTTTCACGCCAGTACTTCTATATAAATTGATTTATGTTATTTACATTAAATTAATTAAGCTGATTTAATGAGTAAATAGTTATTTTTTATCATGAAAGATTTAGACGATGAAAATTAAAATTAAAATTATACACATATAAAATACATTTTGTTCAATAAAAAATATCAAATTTTAAATTTTTATTGATAATTTCATAAATATTCTTTACTTTTGATCTCTCTTTCTTTCCAAATCCAATCCTAAACCCTACCAATATAATCTTCGCTTTCTCTTTCTCTATTTCTACCCTTCATCATTTTCCGCCGCCACAACCTCCTTCCATAACCACCATTCCCCTCCATTCCCCTCACCCTTCCTTTTTCTTCGGCTATCACCAACTCCAACACCACCACTGCTCCATTTCCTTTCCCATCCCTCTCCTCCAATCACCTCCTCCACCGCCTACTCACTCCGTCATTCTCTTTTTTCTCTTTTTCGTTCGAGATGGGTAAAAGAAAAATACCCCAACTCAAACCCACAAACTACGCCGTTTCTAAGTTAAAGAAAAAGTTCAAGAGTTCCTAATCCATCTTTAATCCCAAAAGAGGAATACTAGAAGCTAGTAATTTTAGTATTTTGTAATTATTAATTGACCATTAATAATATTTTTAATGGTGTGAAATTATATCTAATAGTGAAAGATCACTCACTTTTGTTTTAATGATTAAATACTAGCCAAAAAATACAAAAGTTGTTGGCTCCCTAAAATTTTCCATCCCAAAAACCGTTGTTTCGTCGCAAATTACATTCTGCCAAACGAGGCCTGGGCCAAATGGCCTGCGCGCTACAAAGGAGCGGTAACGAAGTCAATTTGAATTGGAGCTTTCTTCATCAATGTCTAGTGGAGTATGGCATTTCAGACAGGGTTCTAACTTTGATCATGGCATGCGTATCCAGTACGGAGTACCAGATACTTTGGAATGGGGAAAAATAGAAAATTTCACACCAACTAGAGGTATTAGGCAGGGAGACCCTATATCTCCCTACCTCTTCGTCATCGCCATGAATAAACTCTCAATGCTCATAGAAGATGGAGTTGAAGAAGGAAATTGGAAACCCATGAAGGCTGGTAGAGAAGGACCAATCATATCCTACCTTCTTTTTGCAGACGACCTCCTTTTATTTGCAGAAGCCTCAGAAAATCAAATCAGGGAAATTTTGAGGGTGCTCCAAATTTTCAGTAAAGCATCAGGTCTCATCATAAGTAAGGAGAAAACCTCTATTCTATTCTCCAAAAATGTGAAAAGGGATACGAGAAACAAAGTTCTGAGAACATGTAGTTACAGAGAGGTTCCATGTCTAGGAAGATACCTAGGAACCCTTCTAACCAACAGCAAAAAGAACAAGGACAACTATGGCAACATTATTAAAAGGGTGCACAGCAGACTAAAGGGTTGGAAAACCAGGTGTCTCTCCCTAGCTGGTCGTATCACCCTTGCGCAGTCAGTCATTAACCCAGCTCTAAATTTCAATATGCAGCATGGAAAAATTCCTATTGGAGTGTGTAAAGAAATTCAAAAATGTCAGAAAAGATTCATTTGGGGGGAAGAACAAAATACTAGAAAGATTCATGCCATAAATTGGGAAACACTTTGTCGTCCTAAATTACAGGGAGGATTGGGATTTAGGAAGATAACAATCATGAATGAGGCATTCCTCATGAAATTGTTCTGGAGGATCATTACCCAGCCAGATGCACTATGGGCTCAAGTTCTCAAAATCAAGTATGGAAGAGGTGAGAACCCCCTCTTTGGGGTGATATCCAAAAGTACGGATTCAAGGCTCTGGAAAAACATCGCAGCTATTACAGAAATAGTGCAGCAGAATCTCACAGTCTCGGTGGGTAATGGTAAAAATACTTCGTTTTGGTTCGATAAGTGGATGAAGAATGAACCCCCTCTTTTTACTGCTGCGACACAGAACATGAACCTAGGCATTTTAGAGTGGAAAGTTGCTGACCTCACTCTTGGGGAAGGGAGCTAGAACTTGAACAGACTCCAAAACTACCTGGAAGAAGACAAAATCAGGAAGATAACAGTCATTCACCCCCTAATGAGGAGCTTGGTGAAGATCGTCTCCTTTGGGGACTGACACATGATGGTAATTTCTCCATTTCCAGTGCATACAAGCTGTTTGCAAATCCAGACCAGATTAGCGATCAAACCTGGAAAATAATTTGGAAATGGAAAGGAACACAAAAGATTAAGATCTTCATGTGGCTAGTTGTTCACAAAAGACTCATGACATCAGATCGAAGAAATCGAATGTTTGGAGGCAACCCAAACTGTCATATGTGCACTCAAACCATCGAAACTATTCTTCATACCCTCAGGGATTGTCTAGCTGCATCCAGGATATGGTCTCAACTCATAAATCTGGTGCACATACTAGAGTTCTTCAGAGCTCCCTTCGAGACCTGGATCCGCTGGAATCTAACCGTGGAAGCAGGTTTAAACTCCAAAACCCAATGGAAAACCATCTTTATGGTTACTTGTTGGTGGCTATGGTTCTGGAGAAATAAGGAAATCTTTGCTCCCCCTTTTAAAAGGCCACCCAAAGTAGAACGCATCATCATGGATTACATCCAAAGGTTGGATAAAGCATTCGAAAAAGAAAATCTCATCCAAAACGTAAAAAAAAGGGAGATTCTAATAGGCTGGTCTCCTCTCCCTGAACCCTGGATAAAGATTAATGTGGACGGCGCTGCCTGTGTAACCACTCGGAAGGCCGGCTGTGGAGGGATTATTCGAAATCATCAAGGAAGATAGCTAGCAGGATACATGATGAACATTGGAACATGTTCAGCATTTAAAGTAGAACTTTGGGGCGTGCTCCAGGGACTTAAAATGGCGTGGGACCTAGGATTCAAAAAAGCTACTCTGGAGACAGATTCTAAAGCAGTGCTGCAAACTCTGCAGAAGAAGGAGGAAACCCAGAATCATCCAGAGGCTCTGGTCAGAAGCATCGGTCAAATTTTGAAGAGAGATTGGCAGTTGAATATAAAACATGTCTATAGAGAAGCCAATAGAAGTGCAGATTGGCTTGCTAAGAACAATCTAGAAGTATTTCCGGGATTTCACTTCATTGAGCTTCCCCACCTGAGTTAAGGCATATTATTGATGATGATAGCAGAGGGATTTTATTACCCCATATGGTCTCTAGTTTGAAATTTTAATTTTTTTTTCTCTTGGGCTTTAAGTTTCCTTGTAAACAAAAAAAAAAGAAGTCAATTTATTCTCTATTTTCTTTTTTTTTATTTAATAATTATTTCATTTGGGTTGTCAAATTTTGAGCGGATATAATGTTGCAGTGAAAAGATTGAAAACAGTAACATTTTGAAGGTCAAGTGTCATTACCGTCAAGTTATGATAGACGAGGTTCTTTTCGAGCTTAATGACAATACTTATGTTAAGGTATTCTTCTTTCTTATCTTATGTGCTTTCAATTTCTTTAATTTTCTCTCATTTCAATTAATTGTTCATTCAATTCGTTCAATTTTTAGCATTGCAGTTGGTACTAGATAACCATTTTCAAATTTTGGTGATTGTGGCGACCGAAAAAGGTGGAAGATAGAAGCAGAAGAAGAGAAAGAGGCAGCAACGATTATATTATTAGGGTTAGGGATTAAATTTGAAAATGAAGAAAGATGAAAGATGAGAAATATTTACAAAATTATCAATAAAAATTAAAAAATTGATCATTTTTGTCAAACAAAATATATTTTATATGAATATAACTTTAATTTCAAATTTTTATAATCAATTTTATTAGCGTTCGAATCTTTTATAATAAAAAATAACTATTTATTCATGATTTAACTTACTGTGGTTATTAATTTTATCCTACACAGGTAGGAAATAGTAAATCTACAGCACATTCATGGTGAATCAATTTTTTTTTACGTTATTTTTCCTTTTGAATTTACATGTTAGGCTTGGGAATATAATATAGTCTTTTGAAAAATAAATGAAAAAAATGAGTTTAATTTTTTTAAATAAAAATATTTAAAATATTTTTTTAGGATATTTTTTAACAACTAAAATTTAATATATGTAATCAATTAAATCATATTATTCTATCATAATTAGATCGGGCAAATTAATTTTGTCAAAAAATTAATGAACCAAATCTTAAATCGATTTAAATTAATATTTTTTTATAAAAAATAACTACAATATCTTTATTATAGAAAATGATTAAAATATTTTTATTATATATATAAAAATATTTTAATTATTTTCTATAATAAAAATATTATAGTTAAAAATATTTTTGTCATTTTCTATAATAAAAATATTATAGTAATTTTTTAAAAAAATATTAATTAGATTTATCAATATTTTAGTTAAATAAATTTATTCAATTTAATTTTACAAAAATAATATAATTTAATTAATTATATATATTAAATTTTAATTACTTAAAAGTATCTTTTTAAAAAAATGTAAACATCTTTATCAGTTTCTTTTTATGTATTGTGGCTATATTCATGTCTTTATCACTTTATGAGTAGAAACACATCATGCTTTTATCATCATTGGAAACGTCATTAATAGTTCCTCTCTTTAACTTTCTCTTCTTTTATTTTTTCGATATTTTTTCCGTCTTTCTCGTTCGAAATAAACACACCCAAGTCAACTTACAATTATTATTCATTTTTCGTTATTGATTCCATTATAATACATACCATAAGACCATCTCCAGTAAGAAACTCATCTCAGTCTCTATTTATGACCTACATGTCATAAAAAGTAACTCCACATCAGCTTTTGCATTATAAACGGTAAATAGAAACTCAAAGTATCTCTCTCTTCTCCATTAGGAGGAACTAACTTTAGTCCATGTTGTAACAACGGCTAGTTTTACAACTGCTAATTTTAATAATATGGTTAGCATTTTAAATTTTAAAAATAAAAATAACCAACCCAACCAAAAATTATTTTGTAAAGTATAAAAATTAAATTTATTTTTTGATGTAAGTAAATTTAATTAATTATAATTTAATATAATAATATAAATAATATTTAATATTAATTATGATATAAATAATTAATATAAATTATTAATTAAATAAAAATTTAATTATTTAAATAATTAATATAAATTATTAATGGTTAATTTGAGTCCCTGTTTAGAGGGACTCCCTCATCTTGAGACCCATGCGAGAACTCATTCCTTCTCTCCTCCAATGGTTAGAGTTCCTATGTGTCAGAAAAAAGTGAAAGAGAAACTCACCATTGTAGGTGCTCTAATTGTTTGTTAGTAAATACAAATAAATGAATTTAATTTTTAGGATAAAACACATAGATAAATCAAATTATTTCCAATATTTTATAAATATCTCAAAATAAAAATTATTTTATCAAAGTCTTATATATATATATCTATATAAATTAAATTGACCTAATTTAAATTAGTCTTTTCAGTAGTAAATCGAATTGACCTAATTCGATTTATAAAAAAATTGAATAAATGCTAGTAAATTGAATTAAGGTTAATTCAATTTAGTACTGATACAAAATATTGATATTTACTACTTTTAAATTAATTGTTTATTTATTTTATATTAACTTTAAAACATAAATATCAATAAAAAAATACCACTTATTTGGATTCAAATAAAATATAAAAAATATCAAAACTAATAAAAATAGATATCCAATTTTTATATTTTAGTTTAAATTTCAGAAAATCTACCTTTTTATAAACTTATGAATTTAAAACGGAACAATAAATTATTTCTAAAGATTCATTAAAAAATTTTCTTTGACTCATTAACATGTAAAGAATCATTATCAAGACTTTTGATGTTGAAAAAGTTAATATAAAATATAGCCCTGTAAGATGACATAAGATTTAAAACTTGGATTTTTTTCAGAATTAGAAGTAACAGATAGTTTTTCTATATGTTTTACCATAATTTTTATGTATTTTCACAATCTTCAATTCTTCAAACCATCACTAATTAAAGTTATAGAAAGATGACATTAAGCTTTTATCATCATTTTGAGATGTCGTTAATGGTTATTCTTTTTAACTTTCCAATCCAAATGACCAAAAATGAAATGAAAAGGTCAATCAAGGGACATAAACCACTATAAGCTAAGTAGAAGTATTTATATAAAAATACACCCACATATTACATGCATATACTTGAAATGGGGGACATAAGCTAGTAATACAAAGTACAAACTATACAAACACAAAATCAAGTTCCACTCAATCTACATATTTATTTGTGGTCTTGAATTAACTAATCACATATATCAAACCTTGTGACACTCAAACAAAGTAGGAAGATAAGAGAGGGAAAAAAAAAAAGAAAAAGAAAAATAATACAGAAGAACATTTTGTGTATGATGAAGTATTCTTAGGCCAGAGCATATATGAAGAAGTAACATTATTAGTTCTTAGGCTTTAGCTTGGAGATGGACATAACTGTGGTAATGAGGAGAAGAATGATGGCAATGAAAGAAGCAATGAGTGCAGCACCACCTCTGTTGCAATATGATTCAAACTTGTCACATATCTTATCCCACCTTGCATGTGTGTTCCCATTCCTTCCCAATTCTGACATGAATGTTGCTGCTCCATCTCCAGCTGATGCTAGAACCAAATTCATCTTCACCACCCCAAAAAAAAAAGTTAGATATAATTAAAGACTATAATAGAATTTTTTTTAGATTTAATTATTCGGTTAGTCCTTATACTTTTATCAAATTTACAATTAGGTCTCTAGTTATATATTGTTTCCTTTCAATTGGGTCCCTATTTTGTTTTCAGTTTTATAATTAGGTGCTTCCTAGTGTAAAAATGTTAGAGTTAACTAAATATTTTTTCATAAATTAAAAGTATTCATAATTAAAAATTTAATTAAAATTTTTACCACATGTATTTTAGAAGAAATATTATGTTTATTTTAACGTTTTTGACATGAAAATGACTTAATTACAAAACTAAAAGTAATGTAAAGATTAGGGGTGTTCAAAACCGATCCGAACCGAACTAAATCGACGAACCGAATCAAAATAACCGAAAATCGAACAAATTAAAAATCGAAAAAACAAAAAAAAAACTTGTTTTGTTTTTTTTTTTTGCAGTTCGGTTCGATTTTCGGTTTTAACCATAAAAATCCTAATAGAATCGAATCAAACCGCACAGTGAACACCCCTAGTATGGACCCAATTAAAAAGAAAAAAGCATAAAGACCTAATTAAAAATTTGGTGAAACTATAGAGACTAGTAGAGTAATCAAACCTTTTTTTAGTATACAAATATATATATTGGTTTATGCATGTGAATACTAAAAGTTTATAGCGACAAATATAAAGAAATTATAAAGTACCATGTCCAATATTGCAATTAATACAAATCGGAGTCCTTTATAATCAAATCGGGGTCCTAATATGTCCACTCCTATCATGACCAAGTTATGAAGACTTGCAACTCCATTGGCTATCACAAAGAATCTGTCACACCATAAAGAACATTTACATAGATGAAAAATATTCTCTAACATGGTAGTATATATGGCACTATATATATATAAATAATTAATCATGAATAATGAAATGATAATTGATTAGAACTAACATAAAAGCAGGGGTGTGGTGAAACTTTGCAGTAATAGACACTGTTATAGGGGTGGTACCAATGGTGGCAACAACAAAGTTTTTGGTTTGTTTGTTGAGTGCCATAACAAGTGTAGCTGAAGCTGTGGCCAAAAATGCAAGAACCCTTAGAGACAAAAGGACCCAATCTTTCTTTGGTTTGTCAGGAACAGCACTGAAACTAAGCTCTAACTTTTCAACATTTCCGGAGGCCATTTTTGTGCAAGCTAAGCTAATTAAGTGTGAAAAATGAGAAGAGAGGGGTGCCTTGTTATAGAAAAATTGATGAACCATATCATTTGGTAAGTCTAAGAAGACATATTTTGGTTATGTCTGTAAATTCCTTATTAGGTTGTCTTACCAACTAAACTTTTTGGTGGTTGTTAATTGGTAAGAAACATGTGATAGTGTGCTAATTAGATTAATGTAACAAAGTTCTTATGTTTAAAAAATATAGAAAGGAGAAACTTATATATTCGGCACGTTTGATAGTTTTTTTTTTTATTTTGGGATTTTAAAATCTTTTAGAAACAAGTTTAAGTTTTATGTAAAAAATTTATGTATGTTTGATAGTTTAATCGGTGGATACTACAATAAAGACTTTATAATTATCTTTATGTAAAAATATTCTCTTTTAATCTTTGGATGATAGATTGTATGATTAAATTTTAATATTTATAAAAGTATTGTCTTTATTTAAAGTATGGCTAAATAAATAAGCCACACTTTTAAACAAAATATCTTTATGAAAAGATATTTTTGCCTTTTTCATTTGAATAGTTGTCTTATTTTTATATGGCAAAAGAAAATCATTTCTGATCAACTGTTTTTCAAGACACTGTAAGTTTTAAAGGCACTAAAAATAATAAGGAATTGAAGTGAGACTCACGAGTTCTAGTGAAAAGTTACAAATTAAGATTGAGTATAAAAAATACTAAAAAATTATTTTTCAAAATAAAATATTTAGCATTAGCATCAAACGTTACATACTGGCATGCCTAAGAGATTTTTCATTTTTGTGTGTCAATATTTAACAGTAATGAACTATCAGGCACCTAAAAGCTAAGACTATTGGTCATTGAGATAAACAAAAATCAAATTAAATAGTTTTTGGATATTATAACGGGAAGGAGAGAGTCAGAGGAAAAATAGAATTAAAGACAACGATAGCTTAGACCAAACTGACCCATGAAAAATTGAAAATTGGAATAAAGTTTCATGCCATCCCTCTGTGCTCTATGGAGATTGAATGTATTCAATTTGATGAATCAGTTTACAACAAAGGATAGATTTTAGCTTTTTCCTAGGAGTTGATTTTTCAAAGAAGAAAATAAGCTATACAATTGTTGAAAGATAAAAATTCGTTTTCATACATGTAAAAGTTAATAGTTAAAAATTATATGAGTTTTTAGTATTTTACCTTATTAAAAATAATTCTTTTAAGTTTTAATCATGGTAATGCTTAGATAATTAATGTTAATATTTTTTCAAAAAAACATCATAACAATAGTATTTGCCTTTAGATAAAAAATAAAAAAATAATTATTCACATAAAAATATATTATGTAAAAATAAAATATTTAAAATATAAATTAAATATTATATTAAATTATTTAGTCAAATATGTTAATAGATGTAATAATTCTTGACTATTATTTTCGGTAGAAGAATAATCATCAGAAAAAATTTCCTTCCAGATTTTAGCTTCCGTGTTTGACAAAAGCAATAGGACTACAGGAGCAGGATATTCCTTTTCTTATTTTATTTATATCTCTTTAGAAATATCGCTTCTAGATAATCCAAATTACTGTAACTAATAAATTTCCTTTAATATTAAAAAATAAACTAATTTCCATAAATATTTTTTTTAAATTATTTTATTTTTATATAAAATTAATAGTTATTTGAGAATTATTAAATAGTAATTTAAATAATGTTCTTGCTACATATTTAAATATTTTTATCAACCAAAACTAATAAAATTGATTCAAACTCAACAAAAATTACTTATACAATATGCACGTGAATCACACGTATTTTCTATTTATCGTCATTTTTTTATTGCTGATGCTATTACATTTTTTTGTATTTCTTCTTCTCTTTCTCCTCTTCCCGTAGGAGATTTGTTAGATACCAGAGATCAAGAGTGAAGAAGATAAAGATTGAAGATGAATGTTGCAGAGGAGATTTCGCAAGTAACAATGAAATTGGTACTGTGTATATTATTATTCAATGAAATAGAAGAAGTTTTATATGTACATGAAATGGGCCACATAAACCCTATATGTAGAACTCAATCCTGGCCCAATAACTAATTGATAACAGAGTTGATAGCTAAAACAGAGTCTTAACACAATAAATCTTGATTTTCTTGCTTAGTCAAGTTATCTCAGTATTACTATTGTTTATACACTTAACACCCTCCCTCAAACTCATGGTCGTTTTAGACAAGACCCTGAGTTTGTTCTTGAAACGATCAAAGGTGGGAAGGGACAGAGGCTTGGTCAAAAGATCTGCAACTTGGTCTGTGGCTGGGATGTGAACTACAACAAGCTGATTGCGATTTACTCGCTCCCGTATTGAATGGAGATCAAGGTCAAAGTGTTTGGTTTTGTTATGGAGGATAGGATTGGCGGTGAGCATGACAGCACTGATATTGTTATTGTAAATCACAGGAGTGTTTGACCATTGGAGTCGAAGTTCAGTGAACAAGTTCAATATCCACCGAAGATCTGTTTCGGCTGCAGCAATGCTCCTAAACTCAGCCTCAGCACTGGACTTGCTGACAGAATGTTGCTTCCTACTTGCCCAAGAGACCAGATTGGTGCCAAGATAGACACAGAAGCCAGTTGTGGATCGACGGTCATCAACGTCTGAGCCCCAATCTGAATCTGCAAAGGCAAACAAAGTCAAATCAGTACAAGATTGAAAGAAAAGTCCTTGATCAATGGTACCTGCTAAATATCTCAAAATTCTCTTAACACATTTCCAGTGTGGGAGAAGAGGTTTATGCATATACTGAGAAACCTTATTCACAGCATAGGCAATGTCAGGCCTGGTTAGAGTGGCATATTGAAGGGCTCCAACAATTGATATGTAATGAGTTAGATTATCAAATACATCACTGCCATGAGCTGAGAGTTTAGTACTAGTAATCATGGGAGTAGGCATAGGATGAGATTCATGCATCTTAGATCTAACCAAAAGGTCTCTAATATACTTTAATTGTGATAATATGTAAGATCCTGATGTTGTTTTTGTTGCTTCTATGCCTAAAAAGAAATTGAATTCTCCCAAGTCCTTCAAAGTAAAAATGGAATTAAGTTGTGATATAAGTTGAACAATCTCAGAATCACTACTACAAGTAACAAGAATATCATCAACATACACTAAAACATACATAGTAGAAGATTTAGTAAATCGTAAGAACAAAGAAGGATCTGACCTGGTATTCTGAAAGCCAAATCGAGACAAAGTGGCAACCAATTTAGTGAACCAGGCTTGAGGGGCCTGTTTCAAACCATAAATTGACTTATGAAGTTTGCAAACCTGATTTGGGGAGCCTTGGGGAAAGGAGGGAGGTTGTTGCATGTAAACAGTTTCTTGAAGGTCACCATTGAGAAAAGCATTGTTGAAATCGAATTGTCGAATTGGCCAAGATTGAGAAATTGCAAGTGTTAAAATGATACGAATAGTTGCTGGCTTGATGACAGGGCTGAAAACTTGATCATAGTCAATTCCTTCTCGTTGATGAAAGCCTTTGGCCACTAGCGTGCTTTATATTTGAGAATTGTTCCATCGGGATGTCGTTTGATAGCAAAGACCCAACGACAACCTATCACTGTGCTATTTTTTGGTGGTTCAACCATTGTCCAAGTTTGATTTCGATGCAGAGCAGCCAACTCCTCCTCCATGGCTTTGGTCCAATGTGGTGTTGTAAGAGCAAGTTTAGTATTGGGGGGTATTTCATTGAGAAGATCAGGAGGAGCTTTCACTGTGGATTGTAAAGCTTTAGGCTTTAGGGACCCAGTCTTTGAGCGTGTGACCATAGGATGAACATTGGTGGTGTTGGAGTTGGCAATGGACGGAGGTGGAATTTCAATATCCCCTATAGAGATAGGATTTGGGGTTGGAGAATTAGCTATTGTATCTGAGGAGGAGGCTGGAGTGTTAGTACTAAGAATTGGTGTGGTAGATGTGTGAGTGATGAGTGAAGGAGAAACTAAATTAGGTGTAGAATCGGTAGTGGTAGTCAATATAGGAACCGGCAATATAGAAGTGACAGTAGGATTTCTGGCTGGCATGTTGCACTGTGCTGAAAACATAGAACTACATGGAAAAATCGTTTCATCAAAAAGCACATGACGAGTAATAAATATCTTACCTTGAGAATTCATACACTTGTAGCCTTTGTGATGTGGGGCATATACCAAAAAGACACACAAATCATATTTAAATTGAAATTTAGTAGAGTTATAAGGTGTAAGTAGAGGATAGCATCCACATCCAAACACTTTAAAAAAACTATAATCTGGCACTTGTTTATGTAAAAGTTCAAATGGTGATTTTTTTGATGTTACCGTGGAAGGTAATCTATTTATAATGAATGCAGCAGCTAAAAATGCATCATCCCAGTGTTTAAGAGGCATGGATGCAGTAGCTAATAATGAAAGGCCTACTTCGACTAAATGTCTATGTTTCCTCTCAACTCTACCATTTTGTTGATGAGTATAGGGACATGAAAATCGATGTATGATGCCATTTGTTGCTAAAAAGGATTTAAAAGAATGAGACATATACTCTTGACCATGATCAGATTGTAATTGTTTAATTCTCAAACCAGTAAAATTTTTTATCTGATTTTTGTATTGCTGAAAAGCAGCGAACACTTGTGACTTTGAGGATATTAAGTATATGCAAAGATATCTTGTGCATGCATCTAGAAATGAAACATAATATGAGAAACCATGATGAGAAATGAATGATGAGGATCCCCAAATATCAGTGTATACCATTTCTAATGGATGATTGAATTTAAAATTGTCAGTGATAAAAGGCAGTGAATGCATTTTGGACATACAACAAGATTTGCATAGAGATGAATGGTTAATATCATTTTTATTCATACGAATCGAAGAAAGATTACAAGAATTAAGTACTGAAGATACAATTTTAGGGGCACAATGACCCAATCTTTGATGCCAGACCTGAAAATCAGTACAAACAGCAGTAAAAACGAGGATTGGATTGAATTTTAGATGATTTAGTTATAGCAACCCTCTCAAATTTATACACTCCTTGCTTAGGAGATCTTTGGAGTAGAATCTAGTGGGTGCCCTGTGATTTTACATAACATGCATCAGGATGAAATTCAAAATAGCAATTGTTGTCAACTGTGAATTGATGCACACTGATTAGATTATGAGAGATATCTGGTGCATGAAGTAATTGTTTTAAAATAAATCTGTGATTATTATTATCTAAAGAGATGAGATAGGAATGACCAATGTGTGCAATAGGAGTTTGAGAACCATTACCTAGCACTACCTGTTCTGCCCCTTGAAAATCCGAAGAGGAGTAAAGATTGGTCTGATCATTGGTGATATGATGTGAGGCTCCAGTGTCTGGAAACCAGAAGGATTCAACATCAGATTTAGGTGTTGTAAAATAGGCTCTGGGGTTGTGAAAAGAGTTTAGTGGTGGTGTTACTGAGGATGAGGAATTGGAATTGTTGTTTGAATTTGTGTGAAAATTCTAGTCGAACCGATGAAAACATGAAGCTGCAGTGTGTCCAAATCTTTCACAGAGTTGACATTGAGGATGATTTGTAGAATTTCAATTTGATCTGCCACCTCTAAAGGTTCTTCCTCGTCCTCTTCTTGCTGCAAAACCTCTACCATTTCCTCTATTGTTGAATTGATAGCTGGTTTGAGTGAAGTTTGATTGTATGATTCCAAGATCAGGTTTCTTGAATTTTTTCAACATACTTTCATGAGAGATCAATAATGCTTCAGCATCTATTAGACTCATAGAGTCTGATTTTGACATCATCGAGATGTAGACTTTGTATTCTTCATTTAAACCCTCAGTAATGGCTTCAAAGTGCTCATCAAGTGTTAAATGATGACCCATGGCAGCTAAAGAATCAGCAATTTTTCGAATTTTCTTGAGATACTCACTAGCTGAGCTTCCTCCTTTCTTGATGCTTTTCAATTCTGTCCTCAATTGCTTGATTTTGATTTTCGAAAATTTTGCAAAGTGCTCTTGAATTCTTTCCCACATCTGATAAGCAAATTTTCAACCAATCATTTTTGTTTTGAAAGATTCATCCATGGATTGAAGAAGTCATGCAGTGAGAAAATTATCACATTGTTTCCACTGTTTGTAGCTCTTTGAAACTGTGTTGGATGCATGATCTGCTTCAGAATCAAACATGGAGGGGACCAATTCTTTCTGGAGGTGATCTTCAAGATCATTGGCTCCTATTGTGAATAAAGCAAGTTGTTCCCAAGTAAAGAAGCTTGCTTCATCAAGCTTGTCACCAATCGGCATGAATTTCCGAGAATTATTTGTGAGAAGAGGAAGATTGTTAGTCATGGTTAGGGTTTTGGAAGATGTGATTTCTGGTGAATTTACTTTTGGATCGGAGTCTTGCTCTGATACCATGTTATATAACAGAGATCAAGAGTGAAGAAGATGAAGATTGAAGATGAATGTTGTAGAGGAGATTTCGCAAGTAACAATGAAATTGGTACTATGTATATTATTATTCAATGAAATAGAAGAAGTTTTATATGTACATGAAATGGGTCACATAAACCCTATATGTAGAACTCAATCCTGGCCCAATAACTAATTGATAACAGAGTTGATAGCTAAAACAGAGTCTTAACACAATAAATCTTGATTTTCTTGCTTAGTCAAGTTATCTCAGTATTACTATTGTTTATACACTTAACAAGATTAATACATTATTTTTTATTTTTTATTTGATTTTTTTAGATGTATTTATTCTTATTAAGAGAATGAAATAAGAAAAATTATGAGAAGGTGAAATTAAAAAAAAATTAAATTGTGTAAAATTTATTAATAAAATAACACCAAAATATTTGAACCATGATTATATTTTTTTAGTTGTGGCACTATTCTTAATTTTGACATCCAAAATTTTTAATTATGACACAAGTAATTATTTAACTAATTCAAAATTATTAAAAAAATTTATAAATTGCGGTGTTTTATTTTTTTTTGTGTTATTCATTAAAAATTTATGTGTTATTTTTAATTAAATGATGTATTTTTTATTATTAAATTAATTGAATGATATTGAATTCGTATATAAAAAGTTGAACTATTTTTATGTTATTTATAATAGAATGATATTTTTTATTTTAAAATATATTTAAATATATTTTATTAGTTAAGTGAATAATTAATTGAGTTTGAATTTATGGTGCTTTAAATATTTCTTATGTTATTTATAAAAAATTTTGATATTATTTTAATAAAGTTTTTGTGTCTAATTAAAAAATTTTGTATTACTTTTATTATCATTAAACTAATTGAGTGATAATATTAATAAGAAGAAGATGACGACAATGACGATAAAGAATAAAAGAAAAATAAATCAAATAAAAAACTGATGAATAAAAAGAAGAAAAAAGATAAGGAGAAAAAAAAATATAGTAATAATGGATATAATAAACAAAAAGGCAGAGGAAAAAAAAAAGAAAAAAAATCAAGAAAAAAATACATGTAAATTTAATTTGGTTGGCTTAATTTAAAAAATATTTAACGCTTTGTTATTTGTATTTAAATAAACACGTCAAATCAACATTGACACGAATTCTCAACTAAAGTTGGTAATCAATAGAGTAGGGTAGAATTTGGAGCCAACCCTAACCCTACCCGCATGTTGAGATTTTTATATGAACTCAACTCTACTTTATTTGCGGGTTGAGAATATCCTAATCTTAATCCTACCCATTCTTAATTCGTGGGTACCTGACCATACTAGCAGGTTACAAAAAAGATGCAACATTATTATATAACTTGATGATAATTTAAAATAGAACTGATTTTTATGTAGAAAAAAATTTAAACTATCAATTAATGATCTTTTTTTAGTGGCTAAAGATCTTTTACTTTTAGTGAGAAATTTTTGGAGTAAATCCCCATAATGGTCCCTGAGATTCAGGTCGTTACCCAATATAATCTCTGAGATCCCAATTGCACCATTGTAATCCTCCAGATACGGCTCCGAACACCATAATAATCCTTGGACATATTTTCGGTGATGAGTCATCATCAAGACGCTGACGTGGCCTCATTTTGTCACGCTGGATGGTGCCAATGACTAGTTGAGCTGGCACAATTTCAATTTATACTCAATATAGTCCCTCCCTCTATATTTAACCTAAATTGCCACAAGTTAATTTCTTCTTATTATTCATCGTTCTCTTCTCATTCTTGTTGTTGTTGTTGTTCGTGAAGCTGGAAGTAAATATGCATGATGGGTGGTGGTAGCACTAGAGCTGGAAGCTCTATTAGTTCATCGTCCAGTGGCCATCGGATGAGAACGCAAAGCGGAAACAAAAGATCTGGGGTGCTGAAATAGTGTGGTTGCGGCTGCCGGCCAGTTCTCAGGTGGTCTGGGACATATTCAAACCCAAATAAACCATTTTTTGGTTGTTCCAATTATAATGTGAGTTATCAGTATTACTTGTGTTGTTATGATTGCTCCTACCTCACTGTTCTTCTCTTGTTCTTCTTCCCTGAAGCTTGAGCATGCTATATGTTTGCTTGATTACAGACAAGTAGAAAGAGATGGTGTGGACTTTTTGTGTGGACAGATACAGGGCAAGATGAACCAATTGAGAAACCAAAATCTTATGAAGACAATCATGAAGTAAAGATGAACTTTGACTGGAGACTTGGGAGGTTAGAAGAAGATGTCCGGAATTAAAAATTGTTTAACTAGTTGTTGGTATTAGCTATGTCTGTATTGATAGTGTTAATGGCTATCCTGTATTGTAAAGCATGAGTTAAAAGAGTTAGTGGTGTGTACCCTGTATTCATTATATGAATAATATATGAAAAAATGATAACATGATTATGGTATTAGAAACTGATGAATGTTGTTTGTTAATGGAATATAAACTTGGGTAACTCAATTAATGAAAACAGTAATATGCTAAAGAAGGCAGCATAAGTGATTGAAAACCAACTAGCACTATATTAAGATAATGGTTCAAACTTAAAAGATAAGTGTATTAAGATAATAGTTCAACTTAACATAGTCAGTCACATAACACAAAACATAGCCAACTAACATGAGCATGTTAAACATAGTTGCATAAAAAGAGAGGGTTTTACAGCAAAACATAAAGGATTGTTTTTTCCTTGTGTAGTCTTTGTCTAGTGAAAGTTTTAAATTTAAAACAGAAAGTCCTATACATATTACGCTAAAGTCTTCAATTCTTCTTTCTTGGAGTCTTAAATCCTGGAGTTGGGATGAACTTCATGTAATTGGTAAGTCTTGTTGCAGTTCCTGAACTAGCACTTTGCGTGTGTGGTCGTCATTAAATGTTTTGATTTGCCAACAAGTGTTCTCATGGTCCTTTGATACATAAACCACCCAAGGACACTCCTTAACTTTACAAACTACCCTGCATCTTATGCTATCGTTCTTCGCAAGGCGTTACGCCTACCCTCTTGAATTGTATACTCCCTAACAGCTTCTCTAAAGTCCCACTTTTTGCCAAATTTCATACACACCTCAAGATGCAACTCACCAAATCTTGCACATTCTCTAAACACTGGACATGCGTCATCAGAATCGTTGTCTTCTTCTAGTTCATCTTCTGAATTTTGAGGAGTCTTCATCACCTATGAGTGCTATGAATTGTCACTGTCTGAATCAGCTCCAAGATCTTGACCATATTCTACACCTTTAGCAAAGCTACCAATAAAACCAAGATCCACTTCTTTATCGCTAACTTCTTGCACAAATGCATAATACTCGACCAGAATCTTCTCCTTTCTTTTAGCTAGAGGACCAATATTTGTCAATATCTTCTCCTTCTGGTTCTTATTCACCCTACTCCTATTCCTACTGTTGACATTCTTCACCCCAATATCTGAATTAGAAGAGCTATCTTCATCAATATTTGGCTTAAAAAGGCTATTTTCTTCGCTCTCATAAGAGTCAAAAGACACTTCAAATAAAATCTCATTATTAAAAACTTTGCTTTGGAATCCTCTGGCAGCAGATCTTGCACAAGGTCTCTTAGAAATACTACATTTGTTGGGCTGCTTGGACTTGTTAGTCTTATCTGTTTTGGTGTTTTGGGTGGTCTTGATGGATTTGGTGAGCTGGATGCTACTAGTGGGTTTGTTTGGCTTGGGTTTACTGACTTTGTTAGTGGATTTTTTGGTGGTGGTTATGTACCTTTGATGTTTGAGGCAACTTTGGTGTTTGAGAGTAATGATTGTGTTAATCTTGGAGAATTCTTTTTCTGTTGTATATTGCCCTCCAAAACTTTTAGCAGTGATGCTCCCTGCTCCAAATATACATCAATAACTCCATTATTTTTCTTAGCACACTTTACCATCTCTCTTATCTCCTTGTCATTATTCAAGCTTCTTAACCCGTTTTTCAGGCCTTTTCCAAGAACATGCCACCAGCATTGCTTTATCTCATCATAACCAAGTTTTTTATGGTAGTTCCTCAGGTAGAAGACATCTAACGTATCCACATCTAGATCACCTAAACAAGCCTTATTATCCAGATAATATACCATTGTTTCTTTTTTATTTTCTTTGAAATCACCTCGTGATGAAACATAATATCCAACATCTCTTCCATCTGGAAAAAGAAAATTCAAAAGCCATTACTTGACAATTACTATAAACACAAATAGATTTTTTTGTCCTATTTACACTAACTATTCAATAAAAAAAAGATTAAAAGCATAATATATGTGTACAAACAGATTTTTCTATCCTATTTACATAACTATTTGCAGGATAAATTTCAAGTGGCAAAATTTTAAAGACACAGAATAAATTTGATCCCAAAAGAATATTGGCTCCTGGACAAAAAATTTTTAATTGAACAATAAGATATGTATATTTCAAGTTCCATAACATAAGATATTCTACAAAATTAATAAAAAATATACTTTTGTGATAATATATTGCTTTTTATTTCCAATCTTCTAATAAAATTAGAGCGGCTTAAGTAAAATAAATCTTCTAAATATTCTCATTATTATACATAAGAACTGAATTAGAGAAATTATAAAATATACAGTACAACTGTAGCAGAAGTATTTATATTATTGTTTATATTACAAGTCATTGCAGTACTCACTCATATAATAGACATCAACAGATAAGAATTTTATCAAATAGAACACTTATGACTATGAAACAGAGCATGATTTTCAACTTTTTTCAATAAGTAAACCTTCCACTAGTTAACATTCATTGTTATCCTAAACCAAAATCAATCAAATGTTAACTTGCTAAACCTTTGTTAACGACGAATACTGTCCACCCAAAGAAAAGACATAACACAACACCATAATCAAATAGAGCATCTCATGAAATCCCAACCTAATCAAATCCTAAAACCATAGTAACATAAAAAAAGGCACATAACACAACAACCACACTCACAACACAAACATAAGAAAAACCATCATGCATTACAAAAAAAGAATAAAAAATTACCTTTACTCACATTTGAACCTCTTGTTTATGATGTAGGATGAGACGAATAATGAAGTAAGACCTGATTTTGATGTCTTTTGAATGCAAGAATTTCAATCTCACTAATGGAACCCTAAGATAGCGACATTGATGAAGAGAAGAGGAAGAAGAAGAAGAAAAGAAGAAGACACAGGGTGGAAGTGGAGAAGACAAGTGAAGAGAGGGTATGTGTTTGATCAAACTCGTTTAACATTTTTATTTTGAATCAAACGACGACGTTTTTAACAAAATGGGGCGCCAAATCAAAACGCGACATTTTGGCTCTCTCCAACGTGGCAATTTCGTGACACATCAGAGCGTCGGTGATGACTCATCACCGGAAATATATCCAGGGACTATTATAGTGCCCGGAGCTGTATTTAGAGAATTACAATGGTGCAATTGGGATCTCGGGGACCACATTAGGTAACGACCTGAATCTCAAGAATCATTATGAGAATTTACTTGAAATTTTTGGTTTAACATTCACTTGAAATATATTTTTATATAAGTATATAATATATACATATATAGGATGCGGGTTAGTTGGATAGGGTTGGGACTTAATCTACACCCTATTCGACCCGTACAAAAATCATATCCGTACCCTACTTTACCTGTTGCAAATCGAGTTAGTAACCCTATCCAACAAGATGGAGTCGAATTGAGTACCCGGTTATCCGCATGTAAAATGCATGTTGCCAACCGTACTCTCAACAATTAAGTTTCTTATGGAAAAAAACTGAGTTTTTACCAATAAAAAAAAATAAAAAAACTATCCAAAAGTAAAGGTCATCGAAATTTTGACTAAGTAAATAATAAAACGATAATAAAACCTCAAAAAGTGGACCAAAAGTAAAGGTCATCGAAATTTCAAAATCTGTGTTTCGGAAGCGATGAAGAAGTTGAATTTCATGGGAAAATATGCCAAGTAGCACACAACAATACAAACAACACAGAAACACACAGGAAGCTTAGGCTGAGAGAAAGAGAAAGAGAAAGAGAAAGAGAGAGAAAAAGGGCGTGTTTGGTTGGGTTTACTTTTCCCCCCTTTTCCCCCTTTTTTCTTCCTCTTCTCCTCCTTCCTTCAATCCAATCTAATCCCAATTCCAATCCCTCAATTAACCAAAATAAAATCAAGTTTATCGCCAAACCACCGCCTTCGTGGCCCCTTTTCATTCATCGAGCTACCGTTTTGATTCTTCCCCAGATTCTTTCTTCAATTTCGCATCTTCTTGTTGCCCCCATCGGTTTTCCCCTTTCTTCCATCTTTGTTTCTAAGAAAGTTTTTTTTTTTTTTCCGTTGACTTGGTTTCGGGATTATTGAAGCAGGGTCATTCGCAGGTATTCTTGTCAGATCATTTATTTTACCGTTTTGTGTTTTTCGTTGTGTTAATTTTGGGGTTTCTGGGTGTGGTTGCCATTTCAAATTCATAAAGGATTAGATGTTTTGTACAAAAGTGAACTTTTAATTGAGATTAGATTATTAATCACGATTGTATGTGGCACTACATAGATTTATTTTGTTTGAGCATCTTGGTGAATTGATCTTTTCCTCTTTTTTGTTTGGCAGCTATGCAGAGCCAACTTGTGTGTAATGGGTGTAGGAGCATTTTGCTTTATCCTAGAGGGGCAACCAATGTGTGTTGTGCATTGTGCAACACAATTACCTCTGTTCCTCCACCTGGTAAGCTGTGTCCTTCAAATTTCTTGATTGGAGAATTTTGTGGGCTTGATAATTTGTGTATTATCCTGCGATCTTCGTTCATTATATACAATATTATTCTCTGTATGAACAAGATTAAACTAGAAATGGACTATGCAGCCTGCGGCAAGGTTATCAAACTCCTGAATTTACTCAACAACACTTACTAGTTTCGGTTTTTATGGGTTGAATTTTACATTTTAAAGTCTATCTAGGCTTTGCGAGTTAGGTGAATTCTCGAGTTTGATAATTTTGGCCTGCTGGATTATATACTTAAATGTAGCCAGAGTCTGAATTGATGCTTTTATTGAGGACCTTTCTCTTATGCCTCTGCAGGAATGGAGATGTCTCAACTTGTTTGCGGGGGATGTAGGACACTGCTAATGTACACACGTGGAGCTACAAGCGTGAGATGTTCCTGCTGTCAAACTGTAAACCTTGCACCACCAGGTACTGTATACTTGTTTGTTTTCGGTTGTGTGAAGCGGTGCTGACTACTAAGTGCTTCAATTGGTCTAAGAAAATGAAATGAGTGTATGTCCGTAAGAGATAGTAAAAAGGGGTTGATTAAAAGTTAAAACCTAAAGCTTAGTTCTTGGACCTGAGGGTATGGATGTTTCTCACCTGCAGTTTGTTGATCATACTTCATTTTGTGAAGCTTTCCCCCTAGCAAATCATAAAAATGTGTTGATATGGGAGAAAATCCCTCCCATCCCAGCAGAAGCCATTGCTTTTGATTTTTAAACACAATCAAATATCATACTGGATAAATGACTATTTTGATCCTTTATGTTTATCCTTGCTTCACATCTTTTGTTTACAATATGGAGAACAATAATATTAAATCATGAAGATATAGAATCATGACTATGTTATGACGATTCTTAGGCAATTGTAATGTCATTTATATCCAACCACTTGGTGTTGACATTTCTTTGTTAAAAAAGTACACTTTCATGATCAGTTTGTAGCCAACAATCTGGAACTATATTCATTCTATATCTAGAGATCAGTGATGAGGGCCTTATGTGCACAAAGCCATGCTTAATGCTTATGCTACAAGATGTTGGCTGTTTTTGAGGTGTTGGTTCATTTGGTTGTGTTTCGCTCACCTTATGTAATAACCTATGCTTTTTATCTGGTTGAAGGTTGTTTGTTGTTTACTGACTGACTGCTTTTGATCTTGTTGTTTGCATTAAAAAGCACCCAGTCAAGTCGCCCACGTGCATTGTGGGAACTGCCGGACAACACTCATGTATCCTTACGGAGCTCCTTCTGTCAAATGTGCACTTTGCCAATATGTTACCAATGTCAATGTAAGTATACATTTAAAGTGTTAGTTAATATGTGGATTGATTATATATTCTCATAAATGCTTAAATATGCCAAAAAAATAAAATTCAAGTTCATTTTCCATTATTGTTGCTTCATTTAAATGTAAATTTTGATAAATTCCTGAAATCATTTTAATTTTCTTCTTTTAAATAATTGGTTTCTTTGATATGCATGCCACTAACTTTTTCTCAGTAATTGATTGGATCTCAAAATGGAATTCTAAAACCCACTCATATGGAGTAGGGTAACTACAATGTTGTGTAACATCCCTATCTTTTTATAGATGAACAATGGAAGGCTTCCAATCCCAGTCCATAGACCTAATGGAACAACCAACTATGGGACAGTACCCTCTACTTCAACAGTATGTTTTTAAATTTAAATATATAGAAATATAGTGATTATGAAACGTTATGGTGAATTGATGATTTTCTATTGTGGTATCATGAATATGTATATGGTTCTATTTCACTTCCTGCAGTCGATGCCCCAATCTCAGACCCAGACCGTTGTGATAGAGAATCCCATGACTGTTGATTCAAATGGAAAATTGGTAATTGTCGTCTATTTTCAGTTTCTTTTTTTGTTCGTTTGCATATATGTTTTTTTGGTAACTAAAGCCAGCAAGACTGACTGACATGAAATTTGACATGTTGCAGGTTAGCAATGTTGTTGTTGGGGTTACAACAGATAAAAAATAATGGAATCAGATTTAGAAGCATAGTGTACAACAAATTATCACAGTGCTGTCATAGGAAGATGTTTTTTCTTCTTTTTCTTGTGTATAATGATGTTGCAGCCTGCAATGATTTCAATTAAAATGAATCTTTTGTCCAATGCCAGAGTTGGAGGGTATCATATCATATATGCATGTATATGAATTGAGGAGGACAAGTCGTGTAAAGGGGCATTAATATGTGTGTGATTGCCAAATCTATTGGTTCATTCAGATTCTATCTCTTGACTTACAATCCTGGACTAGCATATGCTCTTTTTGGTCTTCTTTCTTATATTTATTTCATGGATTGTGAAGCTTGTGCTTTTCATGATGACATGTTAAGAACAATTTGTTGAGATTTATTTGATATGAATATGATGTACACACTGATGATGAGGTGGCTTATGTGAAATAGATTTTTACCAATCATTTGAAATGTCTGGGATAATACCAATAATGGTGCTGCAGTGAATATCATGCATTAATGCTACTCCAGAACTAAAAAGTTTCTTGAATAAATGACCATTTGTACCCATGAGAGATGAAAACGCTGACATTTGTACCCATGAAAGCTCGAAACTAATCTTGTACCCATGATAGATGTTCGTCTGACAAAAGTACCCTGGCTTGGATCTGAGCTTGGTTCGTGAGTTTCCGAACCTACGTGGCATTCCCACCCACCCCCCAAGCCATATCTGAGCCAACCATTCACCATCATCATTTTCATCTTCTTCACCATCATCCCCATCCATCACTGTCTCTTCCCAGCTACCATAACCTCCATCACCATCACCTCAGTACCGCCACGGCCACCTTCCTTCACCACAACCTCCGGCGACAACCCACACCGCCGCGCCCCTTTCTCTTCTTTTTCCCCTCTTCTCACCTCCACTGAGCCCAGAAACCATAGCGCCAGCTCCTCCTCTCCACCAAAGCCCAGAGCGGCAGCGGCCACTTTCTCCATTCCTGGGTCTCCTCTCGTCTGCCACCAAACAACCGCGACACCCAACCTTCTCCGCAGCGTCCTTACGGCGTTCCAACCCGTCACCACTCCCCTGTCCGAACTTTAGCTCCGCCAACCATCACCGTCGGCCTCTACGAGCCACTGCAACCCTCTTCCCTTTTCTCCCCTTTGCGTGTTCTCTGTCTTCCTCAGCCACACCAACGAACCGGCCACCTTCTCCTCCCTCTCTCTCACTGGCCGAACCGCCGCGCCGTCGACGAGCCACAGCGACACCGACGATGAGCCCCTTTCCCCCTTTCTTCTTCCTTCTCTGTCATCTCGTCTCACCATCGCAAACCAGTCTAGCACTGTCGCGATTCCAGCCCCGTTTCCCGTTCTCCCATAGAACGACCAGAACAGGGTGCAGCCCCTGTGTCTTCCATCCCCTCCGTTTTCTCCTGTTTCATGGCTGCGTTCACTCTCCGCTCCTGCAATTGAAGCAGTGCTACTACCAGGCCGCCGCTTCTGCCCCGGCCAATTTAGCCATCATCTTCCCTTCACCTGTTCATTCTTTGCTTCCCAGGTTTCCATTTTCATTTGTTGAGTTCTGTTTCTTTCATTGTATTGCTTTTAGCTCATTTTGCTTAATTTGGTTAGTTAGAAATGTATGTTAGTTGCTTAGGTTGTTAGATAATCTGAGTTGGATAGTGGATTTAGGTTTGTTTTGATTCATGCTACTGTTTGAAAATTTTGCTATTTTGATTCATGCCGCTGTTTAAAAATTTTGGCTTGTTTGATGCTGCTGGGAGCTTTGGGGGGGAGGGGGTGGGAGTGCCACGTAGAGGCCGACGGTGATGGTTGGCGGAGCTAGGGTTGGGACAGGGGAGTGGTGACGGGTTGGAACGCCGTAAGGACGCTGCGGAGAAGGTTGGGTGTCGCAGCTGTTTGGTGGCAGACGAGAGGAGACCCAGGAATGGAGAAGGTGGCCGCTGCCGCTCTGGGCTTTGGTGGAGAGGAGGAGCTGGCGCTGTGGTTTCTGGGCTCAGCGGAGGTGAGAAGAGGGGAAGAAGAAGAGAAAGGGGCGCGGCGGTGTGGGCTGTCGCCGGAGGTTATGGTGAAGGGAGGTGGCTGTGGCGGTGCTGAGGTGATGGTGATGGAGGTTATGGTGGCTGGGAAGAGACAGTGATGGATGGGGATGATGGTGAAGAAGATGAAGATGATGATGGTGAATGGTTGGCTCAGATATGGCTTGGGGGGTGGGAGTGCCACGTAGGTTCGGAAACTCACGAACCAAGCTCAAATCTAAGTCGGGGTACTTTTGTCAGACGGACAGCATCTATCATAGGTACAAGATTAGTTTCGAGCTTTCATGAATACAAATGTCAGTCTTTTCATCTCTCATGGGTACAAATGGTCATTTATTCAAAGTTTCTTAAATGAAAAGGTTAAAGGGAAAAAGTAGCAAAAACGTATCTCAGAAAGTATATAAAATTTCTCTTAAGCATATTGAAGCAACAAAGATGCACTTTTTCTAATATTGATAGTCACTTTCTCTGTTGGCAATCTGGTTGCCTTGGGTTAAAAATTTGTACATATCAAGCAATCGGAACGTGAATATTCCAATTTTGCTTTGAAACAAGAATCTAATCTGTAAACCCGGGTTTGATTAAAACTTGGGGTAAAAGATTACAATAAAGTTACACGGCCAAGTAATTTTACCACTAAGTCCCAACCAAGTCAGATACGTGCATTTCTTCTTTTAAACGTGGTCGTCGTCGTCGTTTTCAACAACTACTTCGAGCTTCTTCTGCGCACTTCTTCAACGACATCGTCTTTTTCTCTTGTTTGATTTCTTTTTTTTATTTTCCTTCCCATCCTCTTTCATTATTATCATTGTCATTATCATCTTCTTTTCTTATATATATTCACAAAACCATAACACAAAAATTTTGGTGCACAACACAAATTTTTAAAAGACCACATGACTAGAATTTTGGCACTCAACTAACAAAATACGCACAACACAGAAAATTTGATACACATCACAAATTTTGGTGCGCGGTACAAATTTCTGAAGAGCTAAATGGCTAAAACATTGAGACCCAACCAACAAAATACATATAACGTAAAAATTTTGGTGCACAATACAAAATTTTTTGGTGAGTTCTATCCAACCCTCTCTATTTCAACATGTAAATTACCCCCTCGTGACATGGTATGTTTTAATTGGATGTTTAGTTTTAGTTTGAGTTAATTTAACTCAATAAGAGTTAATATGTTAACTAAAGTAGGATAATTTTGTAATTAAATATTTTTATAAGAGGGATAAATATATAATTTCTATAAACATTAAAAAGTAAAGTTATATTTTTATCAACCATCCCCATTCAGAGTTCAGAGCTTGAGCTTCAATGGCTACGAAGAAGCAGAACGATGATAACACCAAGAAGGCAGGCTTTACTCACTAGTGCCCCCCAGTCCCCAACCTTTGTTCTCACCGTCGAAGAAGCCGTACGCTCGCCGTCGTTCTCACCCTCAAGCAGCCGACTCGCTTTCGCCCTTCCCTCAACTCCCCTTTTCTAGCAAAACAGTTCTGGAACTGCCCTCCTGAGATTTTTTTTAGATAACTTATTTTTCATGAATTTGATTTTCCTGAATTATGATACAGTTCTGAATTTATTTGTTATTGATTTAATATTGTTTAGAAATTTTGTTATTGATTTGATATTGTTCTGAAAATTTTCATGATTTTTTGTTTCTTCAATCTGATATAGTTCTAAAATCTGAGATAGTGAGCGTGGTCAGAGAAATTCTTAACTATACCGAGAGCAAATCTCTCTCATGCTCTAAGCCAATCTGTTAACCATAACTCAAGAGCCGTCAGCCAATGCTAACCTTGTATTAGTTAGATAGTTTCAAGGGTTGGCTTCATGTTAAACTGATTCATGAAATACTTACTTAATTTCTTGTGTAAGATAATGGCAAGTCAGTGACTGACTTGAAGGCGGAGGCCTCTCTTGAAGATGGGAACCAAGTTCATTGTGTAGATGAGTTCCCTGATAATCCTTTCCTGTGATGTGTTGGGAATGTTACTGGTTTCGAAGATGGTAACATGGAGGTGAATTGGGCTAATGGTTTCACAACGAAGGTATGTCCTACAATTATCTGTATTCATATGCTTTAATTTAATGAGTAAGCTAGCAAATTATTATTTATTTATTTTCTCAACAGGTTGCACCTTATGAAGTTTTTCGAATTGAAAAACATGAAGGTTCATCTGTTATCTCCATTCCTCATGAAACTAATGTTGACAAGTTACCTCAAGAGATGATTGAACACAGAAGTCTACCCTCTGACATCATTGTGTGGGAGGATGATTTGGGGGAAGAATGAAAGACTGAATTTTTAATATTTTAGTAAATTATATAATCACCCACTTTGGGTTATAATTTAATTTCCAATAGTTTAACCATAGTTAACATAACAACCAATTAAAAGATGACATGTCATAGAAGGTAAATTACATGTTATTATAAAAAGGGTAGGCTAGAATTTACCAAATTTTTTTATGCACATAAATTTTTGAAAGACAACAATTGATTTACCCAACTAAAAATATATTCGCATAAAAAATTTATGTACTATGTGCAAAAATTTTATGCTATATCAATAAATTTGTGCTATATGCAAACATTTTTGTGTTATATCAATAAGTTTCTGTGCTCTCCAACAAAAATTTATGTGATGAAAAAGTACAGAGAAGAAAAAGGCGGTAATGCATGCACACATTTTTTTTTGTTAGACTTGGTTACAAAAACACTTGTATGACCGAAGAAATTAAGTGAACCAACAATTATGTCAAAACTTGGGCAAAGATTCAAAAGAAAAATTTTCTTTTTAGGGGGCGGAATGTGTTCGGTTCATACTTGCTAGCAAGATGCGTATAAAACATTTTATCTGCACAGGCAGTGGAAATCACATTACACAGGATACCATATATACAAATGGAGATTCCACTTTTTAGCAAATGGAAAGGTTACACTATGAAAGAGCAGAAGAGATGGATGCCTTATCACCATGAGAAGAATTCTTATGTTTACCGTATCTGTTCTTCAATGTCTTAACTTTACTCTCTCCAATTTTTTGTTTTCTAACCGATCCTTCATTGGCACTACACATCTTAAACCCAAGCAACATTGGCATATTTCCCCAAGAGCTAGTGCTAGAAGTAGAATTCTTTACACCACTCAATTTCTCAATCTCCTTCCTCATGTTTGAACATTCCTTCTCAAGCTCACACACCCTCATCCTCATGCTGTCCATTCCCACTTTTAGAATCTGATTTTCCCTTGCAGCTGTTGCCCCACTTCTTAGTAAGTATCTGGACCCTTCAAGATTATCTGAAACCATGAAGCAACCAGCGATTGAAGTCCTAAGTTGGAGTTGCTCAAAGAACAGGACTTGAACTATAACTCTCAAGGGTAGCCTCTCATTCTGTGCAGCATGTGTGCATGCTTCTAACGACAGCTTCTGACAATCCATCACCCTGCATAATTGCTCTCTCTCAGATTCTGTCAACCATGGGTGATTCTGCATTTTTTTAATGGTATCAACATTAAGTCAGTCCAGTATACAGGTGTTTTACCAGTTGGATTCAAAACAGCACCATTTTGCATGTTCCAGGAAGATTCATAGCTGCTCATACTCATATATAATGATTAAAAATTATATAAAGTATGAGAACGAGCGGCTATAAGTGTTCCTATAGACAAGTTAAATACTCTTTAGGAGTATGCAAATTTAAGTTATTATTCATGGTATATATACAATTAAGTTATTACCTTCAAATACATGTCTATAGCGCGGTATAGACCATCATCCAAAGGCCTGGCAAACTCTGGAACTGCTGCAGCAAGGGCTTGGAACTTGGGAAGTTTCAGGTTGACGTCCGGGGCAATCTCTACGAGGTAACCATCAATCAGCTTGGCTACCATGGTGATTGGTGTTTGTGATGGTGAGCCAATCAAATGGCTGCTGTCAGTCGAACACAGAGAAGCACCACCTGCCACCTGATCCATGTCAAGGAAGTGTTCAAGTACTCTTTGCACACAGTCAACATTGTAAAGTGTCTCATCTGAACATGTGAAATTGGGCATCAAGAGATCTTCTGCATTAGCCTCATCAAGCTGCATCCCGATCCTCTTCTCCAAACTTGATATGCAAGAGGGGCTAAGCTGGAGTATCATGGCAAGGCGAAGTAGACCAAGCAAGAATTTGGTTGGAACAAGACCTCTTTGCAATGGAAGTAACTTATCAACATCTTCCAGCAAAATCTTCTGCTCTTCTTCAGATAATGGTGTCAAATGGTTACTAGACTCATCAGATACCTTGTGACGATTGAAACCTGGCAGAAACTTTTCTGCATAGACAACAAGAGAACCAGCAATGATCTTGTGGCTAATGCCGTGAGATTCCATTACTGCTATAAGCCTCATATAAAGAGGTAAACTCAGAGTTGTTAAATCTCCATACCACCAATCTGAACTTGAGATGTTTGGTTTTGCACCAATACTTATTCCATTCCACAAAACACTACCGCCAGGGCTCTGCATTGACCACAAACCCTGCTCCACTATTGGCCACCCAAAGAGGTTTGGACCAGAAGATGCTTTTTCTGAGAGTGACTCAATGCAACTTTTCACAATGTGAAGCTCTTCAGCATATGGTAAAACGTCACCATCACAGGTTTGAAGTGCCTTAAGTGTATCTTTCCAACTTCTGAGGACTACTTGGTTAAGAAAGGTTTCCGTTTGTGAAATAAGATTGGCATCACCATATTCCTCAGTCATTTGAAGATGCTCAGCAGCACACCGGAGGTGTACAATGTTTGAGGCAGTAAGCTCGAATTTCACATTGTAGCAGAATTTTGCTACCAGTTCAAATGTTTTGGATCCACCTGGAATGTCAGGAAGTTCTATGACACATTCTTCCCTTTCTTTCGGAGCTTCAGCTATCAGTCTTGCCAAAACACCACTTCTAGAGAGTAAAGGGAACTGCATTGATGATAATTGAAGGAAAACTGAGTTAGGACTTGGTATATTATATATAGAACAAGATTCCAGTTGTAGCAGCATCAAGTATTTACTATTTTGTACTTATTGTAAACAGACACGGACTTCAAATTTAGTTGCATAAAATCTGTTTTTGTTTGTCACGTAAGCTTTAGCGAGTCTTCAAGAAAAACCAGACTTTAGAAAAAATTAATTATACATTCAAGAAACTAGAACAATACACTATCCCCATGAATATCATCAACAAAGTTATAACTAAATTAATAAAATAAATATGAGATACCTTGTGAAGATGGAAGGATATGTCACCAACTTCAACAACTATATCACTTGGTAGCCCCGTTCTGCAGAACCTGTGTTTATAACATATCAACGAGAGGTTAGACATTATACAAGCGCCTTATTATCAATGAAGTGAAAACAATATCAACTTTAGAATTTTATGATGCATAAGGAAAGAGATTAAATACCAGGCCTGGCCTTGACGTTGGAATACATCAGCTCTGGAACCCAACTTCATGCAAGCCATTGAGTATTCGCTCAAAGGCTCAAAGCTACAAAAGAAGAACTCAATAACCAGTGTCCAAAATAGATCACACCTTATAATTAAGCAGCGCCAAATAAAGGCCTATTGTTCAATTATATGACAAGCATCGAAGCAAGATATCTGACACCAGAAGGTCTGTGAAACTTTGTCTCCCACAACCTCAAAAGTAGAGTAGCAAAACATTCATGTCAGTTCTCTGCAACCCAACAGAGTCAAAACCACCAGCGGATAGATGAAAATCCTACAATGGTGCTCTTACCAGCTTGTCAAAAATACAAATACTAAATCCCCAAAACCACCTTATCAAACAGCTACCTACTGCACATAAAGAATAAGTCTTCTGCAAAGGAAATAAATTAGTACCAAATATCTCTGTTACGAGAAAGAAATCATGATTGTTTATGTAAAAAGAAAAAGCATAAACAGAATTAAGTAATAACCCAGGGACTCAGGGAGCCATGATTACTTATACCCGTTTAAGAAAGATGCATTTAAGTAATTGTCTCTGGCAAAACTGCACTTTCTTTGGATGTGCTATAGGGTAATTTTTTATTTGATTAACGAAGCATCTGTGGGGTCCTTTGGCTTCAAAGACACTCATTGCATTCCTCGAACTTAGAATCTGTAAATCAAGCACTAACTCAAATAGACTTAAAAAAATTATATACAAGAACCGTTTTGTATTTATTAAGGAGAATTTCAGTTTAATGCTGGTGTCAGGTTCTTTGTAACAGCCTAGCTAGTGGGTTAGCTTTACCAACCAGGCCATATGGGGGCAAAGATAATAAAATTAGGATGATCCTTGAAATTATTATAATAGCAATTCTGTCTTGGGATTAGGAAAAAGCACAGGATTAGGTCATTTAATGGAGGGGACCAGTACTGACATCCGTGGATAATAATTTATGTATATTTGGGGTTAAATGAATGAAATCGTTCCAAAGATAAAAAGATAATTGGCTCATTAGTGGAAAAGAATGTGTGTGATCGATGCACTCACATAATGCACCAGCTTTCGCCTAACTCTAAATCCAAATCCAAATCCAAAGTTGATATATAAATTTAAAGGACATGTAGCATTTATTACATTTAAATCATAAATTCACAAACATCAGTACATGAAAGTGGAAGAACATTGCCAATTGTCACAAAAAATGAAAAACAATAATTAGCTAATTCACCTGCTTCGACATCTCAAGAGTTATTAAGTCTGTTATATTATATCAGTACCTGCCTGAAAGAAAGCATGATGGAGAAGAAGTTAGACAAATTAACTTGTAATGCATTATCGATTTTCCAAAACCATGTAACGGGAAGTAGTGAAGATATTAAGTAAGAAAAACCGATGGCTTCCCCCAGCTCCAGAGGTCTTGGAGCAAATGCCGGGGAAGGAAGCCAAGCGCGTTCTGTGACGACCATGCAGGAACGTCGGAACCGTACAAAGGGACACGTTAGGGTTTTGGAATGCGAAGGCGGCGTTCGGAGGCTTCTTCGGCGGCGGCTGTAGGCGGCGGTTTCCTCCGCCGCCACGGTGGTAACGGCATCGCGACCGTGCATTAGCCGGGAAAAAAAAAAGGAAAAGCGAAGAATGTAATGGTAGTGAAAGCCCAATTAGTCCATTCTAAGCCCAATAGTGTGCAATTTAACCAAATACTTATGTTTGCGTTGAATTGGAGCCCAATAAAACTGCACTTAGGCCCAATGTTTTGTTTTATTGAAATTCTGTCCAAAATTCAAATAGTGGAAACTCACGTGAAGTCGACTTCACGTGAAGTTGATACCTGAGACGTGAAGTTGACTTCACCTGAGTTTTCACCAATCCAAATGAAATAGTATTTGCATAATAATTATTTGAGTTGAATTATAATATATTCACAACATAAAATATTTTATATAATTATTTAATAAAATTTGTTATTTTAAATGATTATTCATGTATTTAATATAAAATATAATATTATACGATTCAATGTATGTATAAAATTTATACTTACAGTCTATTAAATTAAATATAATTAATTTTTTAAAAAAAATCCATATTAATTCATAATAATTTATATTTAGTTTGTCATAGTAAAAATTCAAAATTGATCTACCAAAATCTTTGATTAAAGGGTAAATACAGAATGGAAATTTATAAAATCCAAACATAATTAATATAAAGGTACTACACATGGTGAAGTTGTTTCCCCTTTATTGAGAGGGAAAAGCTATGGTTTAAGCCAGAGGGCAGTAGAAGATGACTACCTAAATCTTTATGCGACATATACAGAGAACTTAGCTTACAAATTCATAAACACATTGAGAATCATTCAACTAGGAAGTGGATGGTGTATGAGACACTTTTCCATCCACTCCCTCTTCAACCTTGTTCCAATGTGCCTCAGCCTCCTTGGTTCCCTTTTGGGTTTCAAACTGTTTTGCAGTGTCATAAGAAGCATGCAACCCCACAAAAACATAGTATACCAAGAGAAACCCTGTCCAAGCCAAAAACCTTATAAACGATTGCTTATCAATAGAGCCAAGAAGGAATATGTTAATGGCAATGGACAGAGAAGGTAGCCATGGAACCAAAGGCACTCCCCAGAGTTTTGGCTGCTTTGCCTGTGGAACACCAAGCCAAAGTCCTCCGGTCCCTATAAGCCACAATGGTCCAGCTATGACATACCCGATCCAACCATCACTGCTGGCCCAGTAAGCTGCAATTCCACATGAAGAACCAAGAATGATAACAAGACACACGATGAGCTTGATCTGGTTCTGTTTTGTGGTAACCCCACTTGAATAGTATCTCCTCACAAGAATCCCTAGTGCCACAAGCATGAATATAAAGAGGGTAGAAATTGATAGAAGGTTGGCGAGGATTCCAAGGTTCGTGAAGAAAGCAATAATAGCTGTAGCTGCAAGCATTGTTACTGTGGCATTCACTGGTGTCCCTGTTTTCTCATGAACATGAGCAAACCAAGGAGGCATCATGTGGGTACGTGCAATGTGAGTAAGATAACGAGCTTGACCAACTGCACTTACCAATAACACTGTCGTCATTCCCTTCAATGCACCCAATGCAACAATGTACTTAGCCCAATCCCATCCAACAACAGAAAAAGCAACCGAAAACGGTGCATCTGGGTCAATTGTCTTGTAAGGTTGCATAAGGCATAGTGTGACTGCTAATAAGCAATAAAGTGTTGTGGTAAGCACCATTGAGCCTACAAGGCCAATGGGAATGTCCTTGGCAGGGTCCTTAGTTTCTTCAGCCATGGTTGACACTGCATCAAATCCTACATATGCAAAGAAAAGAACTGCGGAAGCTTTGAACACACCACGGACACCATAAGGAACAAAGTCAGTGTAGTTTTCAGTTTTGGCATTGATGAGGCCGGCGATTATGATGAAAACAATGACGACCATGTGGAAGAGTGAGGCGATGTAGTTGAAGATGGAAGAGCCTTTGGTGCTGTACACTGCAAGGATGGTGATGATTATCAGGATTCCAACGGCTATAGGGTCAAGATGGCCATAATCAGGGTTCATTTTGTGGACTATTATACGGAAGTCATCAGGTTTTTTGTTACACAGGGTGGCAAAATATGATGTCCATGACCGCGCTACGGCGGCGCCACCTATTACATACTCAAGGAGGATGTTTCCGGCTGCTATAAAGGCCACAAAGTCTCCTAGCTCTACTCTTAAGTAGGCAAATGATCCACCTAAAAAAGAAAGAAAAAAACTTGTTACATTACTCATTCTTGCTATTTAGATTGCACGTGCAATGTAAATAAAAATATATAAAAAAGTAGAAATTAAATTAGGCTAAGTGTACACTAAAATTAGTCACCAAAATCAGTCACCAATATAAAATATAAGTTGAAATAAAATACATATTAAAAATAAATTAAATTACACTTGTATTTATACACAAATAATAATAATAATAATATATAATATTTTTCGAATGTAAAACACAAAACAGATACTACTTATTATATTGTATCCACTTTATGCTTACATCAGAGTTGAATTTCTGATGCATAAAAAAAATTCAAATTTCTAATAAAATATATATGTTCTCACTTATCCTTGAGATATTTTTATATTACATTTCACATGTATTACGATTAGTAAACGCATCACTCGAAATAGTTTATGAAAAGTATTCATTTCAGCCAAGAATTATTGTACGCTTTATTTTGTTTTATGTTATGTAGTCAACACCAAGAGGGTATGCTAATATATGTAGGAACAATCAACGCTAGCAAATGAAGAGGCCACAAGGATACGCAACGTAAAGTTGACTATTGAAGTCTTGATTATCTGTCACAGTTGCATTTTCATTATGTTATTATTTTCTTTGGGTAAAATAAGTAACTTCATACGCAAGTTGACTCTTTATTGTGTGGAGTTTGTTCTGAGATTTTTGGTATGATGAGAAAATTTTAAATTAAACATGAATGTGAGACGCCTCATATAGACCTCATATGAAGTAGGGTTCGTTAAAAAGGGTGTACGGACTTCTTTTAAAATCATTTCGTTGGTTTTGGTTGACCTCATCTCGATCGTTTTTATTGTCCAAACCTCATCTGATCTTTCTGTTTAGAGTTCGGACTTCTTTTAATCTACCGTTGGAGCCGATTGGCCGAAACACTTGACTCTATATTCAAAGAAGAGTCGTAAACACTAAAAGAAAATGTGCAAATAACGTAACTTTGAATTTTGGTGAAAAAAGAAAAATAATGGAGGAATGTTAGAAAGCCATTAGAATTATTGTTTGGAAAAGTTTAGGGATCAGCAATTTTATTAAATTTTGATCAGTATATGACCAACAAAATAAAAATGAGTAATTCTATATAATTAGATAAAATCTCACACTATTAAAAATATTATTGATGGTTATTTGATAACTACAAATTATAAAAATTGTTAACCTCTTAACACTTCTCTTATTATTTTTTATTATTAATTAGTCATTAATGTTTAAAAGTATGTTATTAAATTATTAAATTAAAAAAATTAAACTAAAAAAATTAAATTAATAATTAAATAATAGTCAAAAATAATAAATCTTAACCTAGTTTTACCATTTTTTCAAAATAAAATAGTCAAAAAGGTGGTGTTGACTTTACACAAGTTGTGTGGAACGGCACTGTGGGCTGAAATTCTACTCAGCCATTCTACACCTATCAAATATTTTGTAGACTAATAATTTGATCAAAATATGATTTTTTTTAATATTTTCGCATATTTTAGTTCATTTGCCAAATAAAACAACAAAATGAATTTGTAAACTTGATATATAAAGGAGCCAAAATAGATATAATTTTAGATTTAAAAATTAAATAAGTGAAATTCCTTTATGAAAACTTAATATTTCTTAACTATAAGAATAACATTTCAACTTGTAAGAATATAATAATCTTTTTCAGTGTATCGTAGTCAAGCTCAGGTAACATACAAATAAAGAATTTAATTTGGATAAGGAGATTCAGGTTGTATACGACCGATCACTCTCAAAAATCAACATAACTGTTTCCTATGGACGAATAATATAGAAAAACCTATCGTAGTCAGCCTATCATGATTAAATAGTAAAAATTATTTAAACAAAATATAAATATATAGTTATATATATTATAATAATTCAAAATATATTTCAATCAGATCAAATTAGTACATCATTAAAATTTTAATGTATCTAAATTCATTAAATTTTTCAAATACTAATTATTACAAAATACAGCTGCAGTACTAGCCAGCCAAGCTAGCTTAATTAAGTCAATCACAGCACGAAATACGAGTCAACGCGGAACGCATGATCCACTAGGAGTTTTTGCGAAATCACTCTTACTTCGGCAATTTATTATGTTAATTATCTGCGTTAATCTTGCTAAAACACATTCAGACGTATATGTTATTATTATCATAATATATCCTATATAACTCTTTGATGAGTTACAATAATTCTTTGATATCTAGTATAGTCAAATTCTATATATGTCGATAGGTAACATTGATAGGAATAATTAGAACGTAAAAAGATTATTATACAAGTGAAAATTGCCTTCGCATCGCAATTAGGGAAAAGTCACATTATTATGGCAATAAAATCTTAGCTGTTTATCATTTTTCTTTTTCTTTTTTTTTTTAAATAGCGTATGTATAATTATTTATTTATTTAGATTTTACAGCATTTTTCAATTATTATAGATCATATATATGGTTTTATGAGTTGCTAGATATTTTTGTTAAGGTAATCAATATCATTAATATTGGACTATTGCCTATTGGTATTAATGGATTTCCATAATTATATTTAAATGATAACTATTGAAATGACATTCAAAAAAATAAACCTAAAAAAATAAGTCTCTAATTTAAAAAAAGTTATAAAAATTATCTAATATTATTCCTAATTTTTGTGTTTATATTCTAAATAATTATCTAAATGTTTAGATAAAACTTGGATCGTGGTACAAATTTAAATAGTTTGTCCAGTTATGAAAAGAAACTATATATATTTTTATTTTTATCAAATTTTAAATATTATATTTTCTGAATTAATTTTATCAAAATATAGCAAAATTGAAGTCAAACGAAAATAAAGTAGAAAGTATATCGGTTTTTTCACGTGAAGGGTACCTGCGACGGGTATTTCGACGGCGAACTCGGTGTAACAGAAAACAGAGAGCAAGGCAGAGATGCCGGAGACGACGTAAGACAGCACAACGGCGGGTCCAGCGTCGTCACGGGCTTCAAGACCAGTGAGAACGAAAATTCCGGAGCCGATGACGGCGCCGATCCCGAACCAGATTAGGTCCCACCAATTGAGCGTCTTCTTCATCTCGTGGCTGCTCCGAGCCTTCACTTCCACAAGCTCCGTATTGTCATTGGATCGGGACAGGACCCGATCCTTCAACCTCCACGGCGTCTCCTTGAACGCCTTGCTGTAGCTCCCGAAGCTTCTAAACGACTCCTCCGGGAAGAAGTCTTCCCTCCGTGGCGCGCATCCTCTCCGGCGTGCTCCTTCGTCGATTCCCATCCTACTCATCACCGAAGAAGAAGAATTGGAGTTAATAAACGACGCAGTGTAGCGCTGCGTTTTTAGATCTAAATAAATATCATCATTATTGTTTGTTGTAAAAAATGAAGAATATAATAATAGAAGGCAAGAAGTGTTTACCGTAAAAGAATAGAGAAAACAAGAAGTGCTGGTGTCTCTATGCACTGAAAACTAGTCAAGAATACGGTGTGGATGGATATGGATATATATATAAGGTAACATAAGATATGTATCTATGTACAGCTAGAATAGTTATAGGCTAGTGTGAATTCAAATTTGGAAATTGGAATAGTGTGTATGAACTGTATACCAATGCTAATTAATTGTTGAGATACAATGCACGCAAGCTGAATCGTCTTATATTATTTATTAAGAATATTAGTATGTAATGTGTTCTCATTAGTCGAGCTTGCAGTTACCTTATTCTCTATGTTTGAGGGCCAAATACTAACTACCCTTTTGTTTCTCATCAACTGTACTATAATTTCTAGTTGTGGGCTGGCCTTGTTTATTTTGACTACTTTTCAGACCTTTTACACAAGTCAAAGCTGTGTTTGTTTTTCATTTCAATCCCTAAATTCATATTTAAATTTAATTTAATTAAACTGTTTCTTTCTTTGTAAGTTTGTTTATGGTTTTGTATAAACTGAGAATATAATTAGAATTTTTCGTTTTTTATTATTAGTTATTAGTTATTAATATTTAAAAATATAAAATAAAATATGTTGTTGAATTATTAGATTAAAAAATTTAAATTAATAAATAATAATTAAGTAATGGTAATTTTGATATTTTTTAGTATTTTTTTAAATTGAAAATAATTTTTATGAAATTAAGCTCTTAAACTAGTATTCTGCGAATAAAGTATATATTATTTGATATTTTGCATTTTTTATAATTTTCTTTTGGCTGTTTTAGTTCAGTTATTAGAATGGATTTGAAGATCCGATAAAATATATATATGGAATAACGAAATTGATTATTGTAATTAGAAAAGAATATTATAGTGAGGGAAGAGTCAAGAGCTGGCAAGGAGAAGCAATTGGCATTAATTTGAAAAAAGAGAGAGTGGGCTGGGCAACAATTTGCATAAAATACTTTCTTATAATAAAAGTCAAAGGTCATGTGGTATTAATTATTAAATGGATCGATAGGTAAGGCAAATAATGAAGACCACATAATTAGATTGGAATCCGGAATCTGGAAGTTCAGATTCTGGCCACGTAGACTCGAGTGAAAAAAAAAAAATTCACAGCATATTCTTGTCCAAAAATGTTTTAAGAACAAAATTATAGTCATAATTTTTTATTTTTCTTCATATATTTGTTTTTTATTTTATATTTATAAATTATTATTAAAATAAATAGTAATTTTAAATATAATAAATATGTAAAAATATTATATATATAAAATTATAAATATCAAATTAAATAAAATAATTGTATATTATTATTATTATTATTATTTTAACATTACTCGTTTATATTCTCACGAATTTATCAAAAAGGACAAAAAAATAGTTTCATATTATTACGTCATCATTTCTTGCACCTCCTAATAATTTTCACCGACTCTTCTACATACTTTCAACAAATGTTGTTCATATGTCATATACTTCTGAATATTGCATTGTGAGAATTAAAACTCTTTGAGCAGCAATTTTTTTATTTAATTAATATAAATATTAAATTATATAAATGTGTATATAAATTATATATTACTGACTAAATATCAATAAAAGTTAATAATATTTACTGATTAGTTAACATTATTCTTATATTATTGAACCATATATAAATCTGTTATGTTTGACTTTGAGTTTTTTGTTTTTTTTTTTTATAATTCGTTTGATTTTGAGTTAATCATACACTTTTGGAATTGGGCTTGTCCAACTCCTACACAATTATAAAAAATTAATTTTTTATTAGTTAATACTAGTTATATTTTATGATAAAATTATTTTTAAAACTTTTTTACATAGTTTATAGTTTTGAATTTAAAATATAGAATTTCTGGTCAAAATTTAACATTTATAATTAAAAATAAACAATAATTTTATAAAATTAGTTAATATTGACTAAAAAATTAATTCTTTAATTGAACTCAGAATATTAAATGACTAACATAACTTTTCATATTTAGTTTATATTTAAACTAACATTAATTATTTGTTTTACTACAATTATTAAGCTCTTAACATTTTTTAATAAATAATTAAAATAAAAATCTAAACCTTTACACCAAATACTGAAGTTTCTTCAATGCAGTCTAGTATCTTATTATTTTGGTCCAGCAATCTAGTCAAATTTTAATTACTAAAAGATATTTAAAAAAAAATATTTTAGGTGTCTTTATTTAAGTGTCTCTCAATTAAGTATAGTAATTTGCCAAAAAAAAAAAAGTTCCATAAGGCTAAATAACAACTAATAAGAAACCTGAATCCAAAGATACATGAAACAAGCAGACAAAAAGAATATTGAGCATAAGGGAAAACGAATAATTTGCTAAAACTAAAACTAAGAAAAGAAAAGAGATATGCACAACTAAATAGATTCTTGTCTTGACGCAAAATGAAAGCTAAGAATATTTTGGCAAATTACGAAAAGAGTAGTGAAATTCTATTATACTAACAAAGATACAATCAGTAACCATTCCACTATTTAATTTCCCACGTTCCATTTTTGCACACACAGCTTCACCGACCATAACTCACATCCAAATGTATGAAAGCCATAGAATGGTACCAATTTTTTCCCACCAAATCAAGCTTTGCCTGTGTTTTCCCATAGAAGCTGCTGTCGAAGAATCTAAAGATCTGAATATATGTCACATGAAATTAAGATTATAAGTAAAATTAATTAATTAACAAAATGCTTATGTTGTGCATGCACAGTTCTAAATAGTTTTGTACTAATTTTTAACTAGGTTTTTAATGATGTATTAGTAAGTGGTAACTAATTATTATCATACTCATTTTCTTGAAATAATATATTAACTATATTTGTATCATGACTGCAATAATATGTACATCATTGATCATACATACCCAGAAGTACGAAAGACACATTTTCCATAACCTGCAATCAGAAGAAATTAAACACTGAAGTTTAGTACGAATCATGTGATCTTAAAAGCCAAGCATGAATACACCAACAATTTCGCATTGTTATATAAAAATTACTACTTATATATTTATATGACACTTGTTACATATTTTAATATGTATTTTATATAAATAATCAATTTTTTTATACACGTGTAACATGGTTCAACTAATAATGCAACGAATATACACTCTGTGCATCTATAGTTATGCTCCTTCCTTTTTTTTCTGAAAAAGAGATGTATTAATTCCATTCCGAAAAATGGATCCAACTCAGAAGATTTCTGATGTAAACGAATTCCAAATAATTGCTTTATTGAAAAGTGAAATTGCTTAAGCAACTGCCTTTTGCAGCAGCTTCAATTCGACCATCCACACCCTCATGAATGATCCTTCTCCAACAATAAAGAAGAGAAACTAATGTCCTAAAAGTTATAGAAATCAAACACATTGAAAACTCAGATGCAGTTAACTTGAGATGAAATTGATAGTTAAAAACTGTTACATATCAAGCTGTTAAATTACCAACTTCACATGAAATTAACTGCATTTGAATTTCTAGACGAAAATGCAGACTCACTGGGATTATGTTTGGTGATAGTAGCAGTTCCTCCAAAATTACAAGCAATATCAGAGTTGCCATTAGATTGGTAATAGCTGTTGAAGGCAAAGGATGCATGAGACAGCAGTGTGTCCGGTTCATAACACGCTCCGCCTTGTTGAATGGCGGCGCAATCCGCCATTCCAAGGCCACAAGCCCAGTCCAGAGCATTCTGCAAATCAACTTGAGAAACACCGCCTAATGCCACACACCATGTGGTGCCGTCGATGAATGTCGTGTTGCCTTCCGGCGGCGACATTGTTGCCACCGGCATTGCTGCATCTTCCTTCTCTTGCGTTGTTATTCCCCTTCCCATGGCTTTATCTAAGCAAGAAGAAATTCATCAAACGGTTCAAGTTAAAAAGAAATAAAGGAGATGAACAAAATTTCATGAGAATGAGACCTACCGAGATAACATTCCATAAAAAGCAGGCATAAGAGAAGCCACGCATTCTTTTTCATTGTTGTTCTAGTACAGTAATACCTTCAACTAATAATTCTAGAGAGAAGGAAAGCAAGAATGAATGCGATGAGTAGTATTAGTAAACTATTAGCGGAATGGCTAGTTAATTAAAGAGAAAATTTTGTTTATTTTAGAATTTTAATTCAAGTATAGAATGGAGAACAGAACAGTGATGATATATAGAGTAGTACTATCTCTGCTACACTGCACAAGCAGTATTTATTTCAGCCTTTTCAGCTTTTAAGGTGAATCGAAACACTACACTATATACTTATACAAGATTGTAAGTTTATGCCCAAAAAATCAGAAAGAGGGGAAGCAACATAACACAATCCTTCTAGTTAAAGTCCAAAAAAATCCTTGTAGTTGCCCATGCCATTGACATGTTACTTTATCTTTATTTGCAGAAATATTTCGGACTCTGATGATTGTAAAGGGGGAACTATAGCCCGTAGCTTGTCTTTTATTGTAATTCTCTGGGCCTAGGCCCTGTATGCTTACCGAAAAAAATCCATTGACTGAATCCATTACCAATCAAACTGGGAGTTTATACGTGAAATCCTAACAAAAACTTTTTAAGTAATGATGCTATATATGCTATCTAAATAAAAATATTTTATTGGACAAAAAAATTAAAGAAGATACAATCATGACGATGAAAGTGTGAAATTGACTGATAATCCTTCCTTTAAATGCATAAACACGAAGGCCTTAATCCTTTAGACATTATTCTTTTGTTCAAGTATTATTTGCAAGCAAAGTCTTAGTCTAGGTAATTATCGAATTTGAGATTTTTTAGAGATTAATAGTAAATTCTCAAAAATTGGCGTGTAAATGGTACTGGGAGATTATTGTGATATTGTAATGCTAAAGTTAAAAATTTTTCAATTTATTATCTTAAAAAAAAGTATAAATAATTTATTTGGTTATTAAGGATTTAACTTAGTGTTTGTTTTTATAGAGTGAAATTGAAATTTGATATTATTTGACAACTAGAGACGAAATTAAAATTTTGTCTATTCAATACTTTTAGAAAGTGAAAATAAAAAAGACTAAAATTTTTTAGGACAAAAAATGAAACTTGAATAACAATTATTTTCAAAAATATTTTTATCTAACTTTTTAAATTTCTATTCTACCTATTCCACCATCCTCATCTCTCTAACCTCACCTCTATTCTACTTCTAATCTCTCACCTTATTATGGCACCTGTTACCATAAAAAAGAATACTAAGACATAACTCATTTCTATATACTTTACATTAAACACAATACAAAGATTTATTCCAATTTCTGTTTTTTAGTCTTAATATCTTTTTCAAACATTATCTAAGTGTTATCTTTTGATGTATATTTAATTTTTCAAAAATACCATATACACACTTCAATTACCATATATTTTAGTATAAATATATGTATTATACTATATGTTTTATATTTAAATATATAATGAGTGATTAATTTGATAATTAACTTTTGGTGTACGCTAAGCATGATTCTTATTTTTTGTCTTAAACAAATTCTTGTATCCTTTGGGATGCAATAGAATCCTAAAACATTTTCTCATATTGATTGCTTATAATCTCATCATCTCTAACTTTAGTCTAAAAGATGTTATTAAATGCTACTAACTAATCAAACATTGGAACAGATCTAGAATAGTAATAACACAGTACGTAGTACGTGAAACAAAAAGTCATAACAAATGAGTTTCCAACACCTATAAAAGTAAGGTAATCTCCTAGAGTCCTAGTAATAAACAAATACGTTGTATTAATAATAGGGAAGAAATAATTAAGGTCTATCTAGCTAACATCATCGCAAAATTCTATGCTATAAAGAAGACTAAAGCCATAAAAACCGGTTGACTAATTAAATTGAAAGCGTCTGTTGGGGAAAATCACAACGTAGTATCAACTTGCTAACCACATGATTAAAATTTGATTATTTATACTTAGTATTGTATATCGTAGAGTGAGACAAAGTTTGTAGTTAGATGAACAACTTCTGATAAAACCAAATTTTATATTATATTAAAGGAAATAAAGAAAACATAAAAACGATGTAGAACAATGTGGGAACATATGGCGTGGACGTTATATATTATTATGGTACCGAGGAGAACGAACTGAGATTCTAGACCATTTTTTCTATTTCTCATTAGTCTAGATGCAGTCATTCGTGGATTATTTTTATTCCAAATTTAATAAACTTTATCATATAAAACTAAAATAAAATAAAATAAAAAAATACTCAGTTCAATAACACCTAATATATAATTTCTAGAATTTAATTAGGTAGAGAGTCGACTTTTTTCAATTAACATCAATTAATATTTTTAAATTTTTTTTATTCTAAATTTTATATCATAAATTTTAAATTTTAAATTCTAGTTTTAAATCTTAAATTCTTAAAAAAATGAGGATTAAAAAATAACTTTATAATAAAAAGTTTGACTATTATTAACTAATTAAAAATTAGATTATTTTACATACTCTATTTGCTATTAGTAATTACTTATATGATTGTCTTTAATTTTACTAAAGCAACTATGATAGTGTAAGGATTAATTTTGATTTGAGTCAACTTAATTTTGATTAGGATTTAGTTAATATATAGTAACTTGATTTATATTAGACAATATTTAATTTATCTTAACTATGATGATATGGTTTTATTATTCAAATCTCATTACACTTAAATAATATGTATGGGGAAAAAGGCATGAAAGATGCTAGTTTTTCTTCTTTTAGAGTTTTAAAAAAGTGTGTGGAATTATTTTAAGTTGATGGTGGCATGCATGATGTAATGGTTTTGAACTAATTATAGTTTATTTTACAATAACTAAGGATGAGTTCCTGACTAATGTGACATATTTTGTCCGATTGTCGGCCTATCAAAATAGCGGGAATATTGCTGGGTGTTTTTCTTTTCTCTCTCAAACGCTGCTTCATTCGAATTTTCCTTTTGATTCTTGCACAATAATATATAATTATATTAATAAACTATTCAACTATTTGCTTAATTACAACCCAATCTTATATCCTAAGTTTGCCTTTCTTTTTTCTTATTTCTTCTTTTCTTTTTAAAGAAAAAAAAGTCTACTCTAATAATACTGTTAGAAAAATTAATTTTTAATGATTATTTATTTTGTTTTTAGTAACAATAAAAATAACTACTAATATATTTTCTTATAATAAGATATTAATCATCTTATGTTTATCGCTAATAAATTTTAGTGATAATTATACAATTTCTAATAAAAATCTATTTAATTGTTACAAAAAGTATTTAATTATCATTATAATATATAATAATAACGATAAATATATAATTAGTATAATTGTATAAAAATATAAGTTAAATAAGATATACAGTGATTATTATGTTATTATCACTACTAATTTATCATTAAAAATAATTTTTGTTATAGTGTAAAAATATTTTAATTTTTAATATAATTTTAATTATATATGAGAGTAATTAGATAGATTTATTTTAGTTTAATTTTGAACATGATACTTGTATTTTAAGTAAAAAGGATCAAATATATAGCTAGGATAGGCAATTGTTGGGTGCTTTTATAAAACAGTAACTAAGGAAAACAAGTGGAAAACAAACTACTAAATATAGATCCTATGGCTAGTGATGATACAGTAGTAAGTTTTAATCTTCTATGTTTAAGCTAAGTACGATTACTACTCATATATATGAAATTGATAATTAAAAATTATTAAATATATTAGTAACATATTAAATTTATTGAAGATATTAATAATAAGAGTGCTGATAAAAAAAAGTGACCAGTGTTAGTGAATCTGTTAATTAGTTATAACAGATTCTTAAATAGTTAATTTACTGATGTGAAACACACTTACTTATTTAATAAAGGTGAATATTATGATACCTTTGAGATTGTGTTTAACTTATCAAAAAAGGTAAATAGATAATATTTAATAAATTTTAAATATTTTACGTTTTTGTTTTAATTTTTTTTATTTTTAAAAATAAGTTAGATAATTTAAATACCATAATAAAAAACACTATAAAACTCACCTTTAATAAAATTACAATATATCAATCTCAGTTTTCATTCTTGCTTCTCTGCCAAAGTTCCTTCTCTCTATTTTTTAGTTTCTATCAAAATTGTTCGTAAGAAATTAATTGTATATGAGTTTTTATCTTCGAGTATTATTATTCACTTTTGATTTTTGAATTGTTTATTTAAATTTAACAGCACCCCCGAAAATATTAACAGAGATCTTTCTCAGTTCCTAATCAATATAATATGCTAATTAGGTGATTAATAAAAAGAGGTACAGACTCGAGCAAAGCCAACTTTATATAGCATATAGGAAAAATACAAATCAAACATTAGGGGTTAAGATTTTGAGATCTCCATATTATTATTGTAGAAAACACTCTAGCTTGTAGGTCCTGGTAATAATAATTAAAAAAAATTGACAATTACTGTAACAAGTAAAAGACAAAACCTGAGTTTTAAATTTGGGAGGCTAATTAATAATCATTATTATTTCTCAAACTCGTAAAACTCATGGTTAATTGAATGCTGATTAATTATCTTTCTTCCGCTAAAACAACACCAGATCTGTGTCCATGAGTAGATCATGTGTCTGCCCAAAAATAGAGTAAGGTTCAATAAGATATATTAAATTGCACATTTTATTGATAAAACTATACAAAACCTTGCCAAAAAAATCAAATTATCCCAATGAATAGTGAGGGCTTCCGTTTCTCCTTTTCTAGAAAACATACATGAATTCCAACCCCATCTAAAAATCATTCAATATATTTATACATGCCATGCATGCACACCACTACTATTAATTTTGTTCCACCATGTATATATTCACTCTGTTAATCTATCTACTTTGTTTTGGCTACAAATGTTATATAGATTAGAATATTTCCATTTAAATTTCTTTTTCACCATATATATACAAAAAATGACCAGATGAAAAAGAGGAAGAGATATAATCAAATAATTATTTTATGCAACTTTTTCGCTTTAGCCAACAAAATACAGTTCCTAGCTCACAAAGCGAAAAAAGTGAATCTGATGTAGGTGTTGCTTTAAGGGGAAAAAAAAGTAAATAACTAATAGAGAAATAATTTTATAGACTTTTTTGTATATATCTCATTTGTTCAGGCTTTTTATGAAATAAAAGATAAGATTTTTATCTTTTCTCATTTTTGTTAATTATTTTTAATATTAAAAATAAAAAATATATGTAAGAAAGATATATACAGAAATAGTGTATAATATATAAAATTAAATATCTCTAAATAATAATAGTGATAATGATGATAATCATAATTTGTGAAATATATGCATGATAAATTACTAATGGC
>NC_029774.3:128897906-128926902 GCF_000817695.3 Arachis duranensis
GATATTTTTATATTTTTATAATAAAATTTTGATATTAAAACTAAAAAATTTATGTATTATTATTAAAAAATTTTGATATTATTTTTTCTATAATTTTTATATAATTTAAATTATTTTTTATGTGAATGAATTTTGTTGGATTTAAATCAATTTAATTAAATTTAATTATAAAAAATATTTAAATATATAGCAAAACTAAAAAAAGGTACACCAAAGAACAAAGGATCAAATCAAATTATTTTGTACACATTGATGACCATGACAATTTGTGACATTATTCATGGAAAATTTGTATGTATGTTCACGTAAATGAAATCATCAACTACAAAACGCCGACCTATACATACATGCATTATGCTAGCTTTAAGCTAGTTTTTAACTCTATATATCGCAATATTTTCCTTCTCTTACTTCTTATCAATGGTGGCATCTAGCGTGGGTGTGATTTTTTTTTTCTTGAGTTTGTAAACGAGCTGATTTTAGTTACTCTAATTAATTTTAAAAAAAATCCTAAATAATTTTTGATAATTATCTTAAAAGATAATAAGATCTTTAGAAATTATCATTTTCGATTTTTTATCTTTATTTTTAAGAGAATGATTAATTTTTTTGTTAATATTTTTTTTATTAACAGTATAAGTCAATATAACATATTAAACTGTTAATTTATTTGTTAACACTTAAGAGTCAATTAGAATTGATAATTTTTTTATTGAGAGTCTCGTCTATTAAAAATAATTGTTAGAGCCGTTTAATTTTTTTTGTTATTTTTTTTAAATACATTAGCTAAATTTATTGTGTAAAATTGAGAGAAATTAATAATTTTTAATTATTTTTATTTATAAAAATTATATTAATAATTAACGTATCACATAAATATATTCTTAAAAGAAATAATTGAAAAAAAATAATTATTCTCACAAAATTAAATATCAAAAATTAAAATAAATATTTTATTTTATTAAAAGCTTTCTAATCCTTAAAAAAATTATTTGGAGACACAATCGGTATTCACTCAATTAATTTTTTATGATTTAACCAACATGCACGATTTATATGTCTTAATTTTTTTCAATCAAAATATAGGCAATTGTAACATACAAATCTTATTTCTCATTTGGATAAGCCATTGCTCTCATATCTATAATTATTAAATATTTAGAGGGCATTGATATCATTTTTAAATGGATCAATAATATTATATTGACACATAGGAATATTAATAATACACATCATGATCAGCCTCAAATCCATTTTATATATCGTCCAATCTTACCATGCCACACATACATCACGCACAGAAGCACTGAACCATCAACATCATGTTGTTCATATTTTAAAACTGAAATACGTACCCTTATATTCCATTTTTGTTTTATCTTACAGAAGAACACGTATATAAAGCGTTACTCGAAACACAGCTATAAGTGTTGTTTGTTTTTAAAAAAAGACAACGCTTTCAAGAAATTGTTTTTAAGTGTTACCTTTAAAATAAAAAAGTAAAAAACGTTGCCACATCTATAAGATAGCATTTAGAAGAGAGACTAATTAAGAGACAGAGATTTAAAGATAAAAAATAAATTAAAATTTTGTATTATATTTAGTGTAAAGTGTATAAGACTGAATTATGTCTCAAATCTCAATATCTTATTTAGTTTAAAATAAAAATAAAGACTTAAATAAATGAGACTACCAAAATATCCTTACTAATAAAACCTACCCTTTTTCCTTCCATCTCTTTCTCTCTCTCTCTAGTCTGCACCGTGCCACTGTATCGTGTGCTCTCGCTGTTGCACTCTCTCTTGCTCTCTCTCGCGCCGCCTTTGTTTGAGTCCACGTGTTGCCTTTGTGCTGCCGTGCGCACGCTCTCTCTAGCGCTGTGCCGTGCCACCTCTGTACGGGTCCGCGTGTCTCCTCTGTTCGCCCTCTATCCGTCCCTGTTGCCCAACACTTACGGTCCACTTCGATCCAGCACCCGTCGACAGCTCCTCTTTCTGCACCGTTGTCTCCTCCTTTTTTTCCTCTCATTTCTTCTCTTCTTTTCTCTTTTTCTTCTGTTCCGATTTTTAGAAATATTTGATGTTATTGTTGTTGTTGGTATTATTATTCTAATTTTGATATTGTTCTTATTATTATTCTTGTTGATAGTGATGGGTTGTAAGTAGAGATGATAGCAGAAGTATAGTGATAGAGATGAGAGATGGTATGGAGTTAGGAGGTGAGAGGTGGTGATCTTAGCAGCGGTGATAGGACAGAGGTGGTGGTTGAAGAACTGGACAAGAATAAACTTGGAATTATTAATTTGGGATAAGGATATTTTAAAAAGAAATTATTTGTTAAAGTTTCAGTCTTTATTCCTAAAATTTCAGTCTCTTATGTTTCTATTTTTTTAAAATATTGAAGGAATTGAAATTTTAAAAATAAACACTAAAATTTTAGTTGCAGTCTATGACCACTAAATATTATACTAAGTCTAAATTTTTCAATATCAGTCCTAATACCCCTTACCATACGCTGATACGCTACATAAGGTCTTTAAAAATATTGCCTCAAGTCCCAAAATATTGTTATAGATCAAATATAACTCTTTTATTAATTTTTAAACAATACTTTTTAAATGCCTCAGCCTACAAATAGTGTAAGATTCTAAATCTTAAAAATTAAAATATAAAACTTCAAGTCTCATAGCATGCAGCCTTGAAATTCAAGAACGCCAATGCAAATTCACAACTTGCTAATGAATAACACATCTTGCTGCTTCTATTTTTCTAAAGAAATTAGTTCATTTGCATTTTAGAGGTATATTTTTAAAATTTAATAATAAAATTTGATATATTCAATATATAAAAAATATAAAAACCTTTTAATAAAATATTTTTTTATAATATTTTTAAGATGTGCTCTTAAATTAAAACAACACACAAACAGTAACGTTTATTTGTTACTACTACTGTTAATGGCATGATATCTTGACCTTTTTGTTTCTACGTATATCACTTTCAGGTCACTTGCAATATTTAATTACACTTGATTAATCCTTAATAAATTTGTCTTGGGTAAGAAATTAAAGTGCAGGTTTGTTTCAAAAACTTAAGCAAATAATGAACGTTTCAGCTGTATGTGGGTGAAATTTTTTTTGGGCATAATTTGGCAATCAACATCACAAAATTAATTAAGTTTAACAAAAAAAATCCTCTCAAGTATACCAATTTCCGCAGAATCAGAATCTTACAATATAAAAGACAGAGACATTATTCACTTTATTAATGAGTAACGACTAGTGCAACAGGAAAAAAAAATAGTGTGACAAAACTCGTGTACAACTAGTAATTTTTTTAAGAATAAAATTTTTAAAAATATTTCCAAATTTTAATTTGATTTAATTTTATCCTTTTATTTAAAATAAATTTTAATTTTATCATTTCAAATAATTTTTTATTAATAAAAGTTAAATCATTTTTTTACCGACTCTACCTTTATTAATTCTATGTCGTCGTCGTCGTCGTCATCGTCACCACCATCATCATTATTATCAGTAGCAGTAACAGCAGCAATACTATCGATAGTCATACCATTGCCTTTTACCTACACTACATGAAAAACATTGAATATTGTCAGATTTACCGTCGAATTTATTGTCGTCCTGGAGTTGACGATATAAACGTTGTCGAAAACTGTTTATCAGTGGATTTTTTTCGTCCAGCGCTAATTATCGGCAAATTTTCTATCGGAATTTTCAATGGATTTGTCGAGACTGAGTTGTCGGCCATTTCACGTGCTTAGGCGCCAAGTTACCGTCGGATTTATCCGATGGTAAATCCTATGGTAATGTTTTTTATTATTTTTTTTGGCACAGTTAAGTCACAATTAGTAGTCAAATTAAAACTCTTGTTAATAAAATTATAACAAAAATATAAAATTATAAAAAATTAACAAATTATTTTATTAAAAATTAATGGTCTGAATACAATGAAGTAGATAAACAAAAAAAATCCAAACCCCTACGGATCCCGATAATCGTCGTCGTCGTCATTGTGGTCCCATTGCTGAGGCGGTGATAAACCCCATTTGTAGGGTTTATCTTGTAGTGATTTTTGGGGATTTTATCACATTTTACCCACATTTATTCAACGAAATAGCATGGTTTTGTATATTCTCCTTTAATTGTGCTTGAATGTGAAAACATGCTTTTTAGGTCTTAAAATAGCTAAATTTAATTCACCTTGATTCTATTAGATACCTTGATATGTTTGTTAAGTAATTTCAGAATTAGGAGGCAAAGATTAGATCAAAGGGAATGGAGAAAAAGCATGTAGAAATGAAGAACTCATGAAGAAATGAAAGAATCGCAAAAGCTGTCAAGCCGACCTCTTTGTACTTAATTGATCATCACTTGAGCTACAGAGATCCAAATGATGCGGTTTCAGTTGGGTTGGAAAGCTAACATCCGGGGCTTCGAAACGATATAAGATTTGCCATAGTTGCATCGTGCATAGGGGCACGCATGCGCACGGTACGCGGACGCACCGATGGTGGCACATGACCCACTTAATGCAATACGTGGCCAGCGATTTTAGAAGCCTTGTGGGCCCAATCCAACTCATTTCTGATGCTATTTAAGCCAAGGATTGAAGAGGAATCAACATACTTTTGATCATTAGTCATAGTTTAGTAGTTAGAGTTAGTTTCTAGAGAGAGAAGCTCTTACTTCTCTCTAGGATTAGGATTAGGATTAGTTCTTAGATCTAGGTTTTAATCTTTGCTTTCGTCTACTTCTACCTTTCAATTCTTTGTTGTTACATTCATCTTCCTCTATTCTTTTGTTGTAATTTCCTTTATGTTGTTCTTATACTTTGTTGTAGATCTACTTTTGTTCCTCCTATTCTCTTTCAATTCAATTAGAGGTAATTCATAATAATTGTGTTCATTTGATTTGTTGTTGTTTAATTCACTGCAATTGAGTAGTGTAGATTTACTTTTCTTGCAATTTTACTATGCTTTCCTTTTATGCCTTCCAAGTGTTTGATGAAATGCTTGGTTGGATTTTAGTATAGATTTTGTTCCTCTTGGCCTAGGTAGAGTAATCAGTGACACTTGAGTTATCTAATTCCTTTGTTGATTGTTAATTAGAGATTGCTAATTGATTTGACTGCCTCTAAAGCTAGTCATTCCTTTAGGAGTTGATTAGGACTTGAGGAATCAAATTGATTCATCCACTTGACTTTCCTCCATGGTTAGAGGTTAACTAAGTGGGAGCAATGAACAATTCTCATCACAATTGAGGAGGATAACTAGGATAGGACTTCTAGTTCTCATATCTTGCCAAGAGCTTTGTTAGTGTTAGTTTATTTCCTTTACCATTTATATTTCTTGTATAAAATCTCAAAAACCCCAAAATAACTCACAACCAATAACAAGACACTTTATTGTAAGTCCTAGGGAGAACGACCCGAGGTTCCAATACTTCGGTTTATAAATTTTAGGGGTTTGTACTAGTGACAAACAACTTTTTGTATGAAAGGATTATTGTTTGGTTTAGAAACTATACTTTACAACGAGATTTCATTAGTGAAATTCTAAACCGTCAAAAATCCAATCATCAGGCGGCGGAGTAGGTGCTGACGTCGGTGCCCCACCAGTAGCGTTGCCGCTAGAACCATTAATGCCGCTGCCTCCAGCGTCGCTAGCTTCAACGCGCATCTGTTGGTTGTATGCATCCATCTGCTCTTGCAACCAATCTAGCTTCCCCAGCTTTTCTGTTAGGTCTGAGCTGATGGCAATGACTCCTGCCACGCGTGCAAGAAGGTCGTTGTACCTCTGCTCAGACTGCTCCGCTTTCTGGTGAAGCTCCTGTGTCAGCTTCTGCACCTCCTTCCTCAAGTTGACAACTTTCTGAGGATTGGCAGGGCTGCTAGCAGAGACAGAGAAAGACACCAATGTATAAGAGCGGAGGCCACTGGTGAAGAATGATCCCAACCCGAAATGGCGATTCTTGTGAGGTTCATAAACGATCTCGCATCAAACTCTAGCAGGATCTACCACTAAGGTCTCAAAGCTAGTTCGTCATTCCCATTAGACGACTGATCATGAGATTATGCTCCGCATCTATAAGAAGTCGTTTAGCTGTCCGGTGGTCGTAGATATTCCTTATAATGAGATTATGCTTCGCATCCCAAATGAATTTCAACTACACAAAATGATTCAACAATATTAGTTAGTCATAAAAAAATAGTTAATTAATTCTATATTATTGGGTTCTTACCGCCTACTTCTGAAACCATCAATTTATGGTCTTATCCGGGATCTGCATGTAGGTCAGCCACGGGTGGTCGTACATCGACTTAATAACCTCAGAGATCTCCTATGTGCAAGTATTGTTGTTTGGTGCAAATATATCAGAGAAAAAATCTAACATTAACAAACACATAGAAACGCATAAACTTAAGATTAACAAACTTAAGATTAAAACATTATCTGTACTCACGCTTGCATGTCATCGGGTCAAATCCTCAGTTGGATAACGGGCGGTGGAGGAGGGGCATCCTGCTGGGGGCACTAGAGGAATCATCCATCGCGGGTTCTGTCGCTGCATCTATAGGGGGCGTAGCAAAAGGAGGTATGTAGTTCGGATTTGGGACCATGATGAACTGTTGGTCCGCTGGACCCGCCTATGACGTCACAGGGTCAATAGGGTAGTCGGGGTGTAAAGGGCGATGACTAAACAGTCACAGGGGATTTGGTGGAAACTTTCCCTCTACCACGACCACGAGACCAACTCGGTCTACCTCTGCTACTGTTGTCATGTCTGCAAAAAGAATGTATTATTAACACTAATCGACACATTTTAACTACACGAATCATTCAACAAAACTCCCCAAAAAAAATTAGACATAACCTCCCCTAAAATTGGACATATAACTACCTTTACGGTTTTCATAAATCCAACCAATCTCAACCTATAGCTTCAGTTAAAACACAATTAAATTTACCACATTTCCAACAGAGCATATTAACTTGTTTTCATTCTAGAATTCATACTATATATAATGTTGTACATATAATATTGTAATGTTAAACACAACAATTTATTCAATTCAATTAAAGTTAATAATTAGTGACATGATGCCACCAAATATGCACCCATTAAGTAATGTTCACCACTATAGGAATCTAGATTTAATTCTGTCTATGAACATTAAGCATTGAGTATATATATATTATGTCTATTATTACGAGGGTAATTAATTCCTCTAAGTCAAATTTGACTAATGGATGTTAAATAATATCTTACTATTGTCTTAGTTACCACATCGGAAATTTTTGAGCCGCAAAAATGCTTTTAGTGTTATTGTGCATATACCAAGAAAAATCCTAGTAACCGAAAATCTCATAACCAATGGTAAAAGTATTTTCTATTCAAGTAAATGTGTCTCTAAATTTATATTAGCTATTTCTTCATGATTTAATTCTTTAAGAATACTTATTAGCCATTAATTGTTTTACTGCTCGGTAAAAGTTATCCGAACCCAATTTCTGCATAGTATTTTGCAAATGACTCCTAGAAGCCCCGAATCCTCTTGCTTGCTACCCAAGTAACTTGCCCCCCTCTCTTAGCCTCTGGGTCGAGATTATCTCAGCCTCTCACCCCTCTCTACTGTATTTTTAACCACGAGTAATTAACCACGGTTAACTGCAGATAAACACGTAATTATGATGCTAACTGTGTTTTCTCGAAATCACGTCCCTTCTCTCTTATTATTAGCCCATTTTTCTCTAATTTTTTCAGCCCTCTTTTACCAAATTTAATTAGGTTAGACTTCAAAATTTATTTAAGACAATTACCAAGCAAAAATTCAGTATTTTATCATAAAGAGATAGATAAGAACCGTGAGTGAGAGAGGAGAAACAAAGAAAATTCTGCACATACTACCTGCATTTTTATCCGCTTATCTCACCCTTCATGCACTATTCTTCAAGTGTTCTTCAAGAACTCAAACCATACAAGCACAAACTCTTGTCCGTTTTCACCAATCTTTGCGTTTATACTAAATTTCGGCTAGGTAAACTCTTGTTCTTTCTCCTTTCCTTTTTCTTTTAAAAGATAGTATCCACGATGAATCCTTACTCTTCTCCATGTATAAAAAACTCCTCTTGAAGCACCCATGGAGCATACCTAATGAGCTAAGGAGTTTCGAGCTCACAGTGGTTGAATTTTGACGTTTTGCGATTCTTTGGGCCAAAAACGAAACTCACCACCACCAGCTGCGTTTCTTTCCTTGTATGCACGTTTCTTTCCTTGTATGCACATTTTTTAGTGTGATAAATATTTACTAACTGAATTACATAAGAGGTAAGGGTTATGATTAGTTAGAGTATGGTTGTGCTTGTTTTCAGTGCTTATATGAGCCACTTTGTGTGAAATTTGTGCTTGTTTTAAATTTCTAAAAATTTTGTGAGTTATCACTATTTTGAGCTTGCTAAATATATGTAATATACTGCTATATTACCTCTGGATTTTGTGTGAAAACAGCCAGAAATATAGAAGCACTTGGGGTTTAAGTTTCAAGTTTTAAACATCACGAAAGTGAAGAAAAATATAAAAACTGCACCTCTAAAATTTTCAGACACTAAGAGTACAAAAATTATGATAGAAAGAGTTAAAAAAAAGTTAGAAAAATAGTTTTAATCCTATGGAACAAAGGTGAAAAGGTAAAAAGAGTGTTATGGTCATTTTTGGGTAAAAAGAGAGTTAAAAATATAATTTAAATAAAAAATAAGAAAAATTATGAATTTAGTGTTATTAGGGATAAAATAGTAATTATATAAATTATTTGGGTCAAGATTATAATTACAAAAAAATTTTGGACCTAAATAAAGCCTTTAGTAAAAGTTAGAAGTAAAACGGTAAAAAAAAAGCAGTAACTAGCATAAGTAAATAAATTAATAAAAGGTAAATTGATTTTAGGTTCCTTTTGGTAAGAATTGATATTTATAAAAATATTAGGAATAATTTTAATCATAGGCAACTATTATGACTAATCCGGTGAAATTTTGACGCTAAATAAGGTTAAACGGTAAAACTAGAGTACTTAGGGGCATATTAGTAATTTTAGACATAAAGTCAAATTAAAAATAAATAATTAACTTAATGAATGAGAAAAAGGTCTATTAGAAAAAATATGAAGATACAATGGTAAAATAATAACATTGGAGGTGAAAGCGTCATTAAAAATCTAATGAAAACAGTAAAAAGAAAAGTTAAATAAAAGGGACAAAATGGTAAGTTGTGACAAGGCTAAGATGTTTTAAGAAAGAGCTGGACACAAGCTTTTATAAAAGAAGGGAGGAGAAGTCCTTTAGAAATAAATTCTATTGAGATGTGCCGCGGAAGAAGAAACTGTAAACCCCAAGGTGCCAAGAAGTACCTGGTTGAGCGGACTTCCATCCCGCCTGACCAGAGACTATATGAATGTGGGGACGCCCTCCGTATGGACTGTTACTCACTGGGAGCATCTTGTATTTTTGGGTCATTCTTTATTAGTGCCGCGATTGTATTTCGGGCACTGGTGCGCGATCGACTTAGTGGAGTAGCCATATCTGGACTTGGGCTGAGTAACGTCGGACTACGGGTAGCCAACCGACGCATGAGCTCTTGACCTGCGTAGGACCAGACATGCATCATACTTGGTTGCTGCATTTCCTTGCTTGTATCTGTTTACTTGTATATGTACCTGTTATACTGTTATATACTTGTGATTGCATCTATTTGTATGATTGATTATTATTATGACCTTATAAATGATTAGACTTAGGCTATGGATCCCTTAGGTTTTTTGTATAGTACCCTACTAGGAACCTTAGATTCTGACCCCCTCCTTTCCATGTCCACAGATAGGGACCGGCATGATCTTCTTTGAGTACCTAGCGTACGGCAGCTAATTAAGTGGACCCCGCGATGGGGAGCGCGGTGTTTTTGGGGTAGTCTGCATATACGCACCTACTATCTTCCCGACTGTCCTTTCTCTCACCCTCTGCTCAGCCAGGAGTTTGACCCTAACATGCCTTATGATACACTGCTATCTGAGCTTCACCCAGCAGAGGCTAGTATCCTTTTCTGTCTTACCCTATGAACATGGCAGAGCCAATACCGGTGTCTCCGATCATTGACATACCCGAGTATCCACCATGGTTCAACCTTGAAGAAGATCAAATGGTTTCTGATGTACATATGTCTGACGCTCCACCACTATCCTCTATAGCCGAGCCAGGATTCGACGGGCCAGGAGTTTCTAAAAGCTCTGGTTCTTCACCTTCAACCGAGTTTAGCTCAGAGGTGTGGATTGACCAGATGATGGCAGATTTGTACTCTAGCTCTTTTGAGACCGGAAAAGAGGACTCCTCAGAGGATGCAAGTAGCAGCAACATAGCAGGCGCATCAGAGTTATTCCCTTGTTTAAGCATTAAGCATATTGTGATAGTAATTTTCGGATATCTAGTATCAGCAGCAGCAGCAGTAGTAATATTTATTTGTCTAATAAGTAGATTGGGTCCCAGACTAGGGTGACTTATGTGAGTCGGGGCCTATATCATTAAAATGGAGTATGTACATATTATAGTAAGTAATTAAGTATGAACTTGGATTTTGTGATGAATTAAGCTTCCGGACATTTCATGTATGATATGATTTTGCTATGCTATGCTTTTTTGTTTTCTTATATTAACTGCTTAATTTATAATTATTCCAATATACGCGACTAGATACACGATTCTCGACTAGCGCTACAGGCTCATCTGTATACACTTAATATATGGTCGAAAGTATCTACAGTCAACTAAATAGTAATGCCTGGCTGTTAGCCTTGGTCATGACGGGCTAGAAGTTGGGTCGTTAAAATATTAGTGCCTAATTAATTCCTGATAATACAAAATTGTTTGGTGTATACTAGACATAATAGTAGAGGGTGTCCTTACAAGAATGACAATCATGCCATTGTTGGAAGTTCACAAGCAACTGTTGAAGTGGATTTAGATGCTGATGATGTCCAACATCAAGAAAATTATTGGGAATGGATGCTTTGGCTGAGGAAGAGGCTGTAGTTGCAGCAGAGGTTGCACCTGCAATAGTATCAGAGATAAATTCACACTTTCTCTTAAGATTGAGCTTTATACCTACACTAGGTCTGATAAAGCCAACTGTCAGTAATCTAAAATTTTCCAAATCAACACCCTCAAGTGCTAGCCCAAGGTCATAAGCTGCAAAATAAAAATCCAAAAATGATGGGACAAGAGCTTCTACTACAGCCAAGAGTAGTGTGACATCAAAGAATACTAAGAGAATGAGAATGTTGCTGCAAAACTCTCAATTAGGAAGCCTTAGTAGAGTGTTGAATGTTTGATGTAGCCTTTTGTTATTTTTTGATGTTTAAGATAAATTTATTTTGTGGAAAACAATTTCTAAACCCAGGTTACAATTTGTTTTTAATTTAATGTTGTGCTTGTCTTTCTTCATTGTTGCTTTTGTTGACATGAAGGCATTATACTTGTGCTCAGGTTGATACAAATACTTGATCTAGTATTGGTCATGTTGACATCAAAGTGTGACTATTTCATATTTTAAGGATTAGTATTTAGTTGGTTTAATTTACTTTTTACAGAGTGCTACTGAATCTTATATACAATTTTCTTAAGAGCCACAAATAAAACATTTTTTTTATAAAACAGGTTCAGAAATATAACTTTAATTTTTGCATTATAACAGATTCAGAAACAGCACATATAACTTCAATGATAATATATTACTTTAACAAGTTATACAAGCTCATCAATACTAATATTTTCACACTAATGTACAAACCAAATATCAATGTCTTAACCATTAAATTCTGAATTTATTCTAACAATCAATTTTAACATTGCTTTTGCATTGGAGTCATTTTTGTCCTTTTCTTCATTGATATTTACATGGTCTCTCCATGGTTGTGACTGGTGTAATAAACTCCTATAAAAAATGGCCTTCTGCTTACATTCATCTTTAAATTCATCAACCAAATAAAATAGTCACATCTCATTTTTGATTTTTGATCCACACAAGACTGGAGGAGAAAAGAACAAAGCAGCATTAACCAAGATTTCTATCAACGTTGGAAACACAACAGTTAGTGTACACATGCATACCTCATAATGCGGACACCGTAAGAATTATCTATCTAGATTCTCCACCGTTTCTGACTTTAACAACATAATATCCATGCCATGGTAGCATTTACCCCCATTAAAAGGGTATTTTTTATTCTCTTTGTCACACTTCCAACAGAAAATCTATCGGTATTACTAAAGCTATTCTTTCAGTATGGTAGTTTTGATTTATCCTCAAACTTAGATTGAACTGCACTTCTCATCCCTCGATTTTGCAAGCTGCTGAAACTAAGGTAGCCACTGCAATTGGGTAACAAATCGCATTTTCTCTAAAATTAGAGTATCTAATATTTTTTCTAAGAGTGGCATGACAAGCTCTCAAATTGACTTCTTTTTGTTGAGGAGAATCGACCGGAAATTTTGCATTAATTATAAAATTATCTCAGGAGAGAGTTTGACAACACAACATAGGGTGCTCGTCATAGATTTTTGCGTTGAGCAAAAGTTGAGAAAAAGACATCATAGGAAGAACCCAAGGATGAGGTGGTGGTGGATGAAAGGTAAGGAACAAATAAGCTTCCTAAGACGGGTAGAAGAAGAGATAAAGTGGGATGAAAAAGGAAGTGCGGAAGAGATGTGGAGGGAGATGGCAGAAGTTATTAGAAGAACAGCAAAATAAAGCTTTAGTGAATCTAAAGGAATAGGACCAAGAGACAAGGAGTCTTGGTAGTGGAATGCGAGTGTACAAGAAAAGATAAAGATAAAAAGAGAGTGCTTTAAAGAGTGGTCTTTATGTCACAATGCAGATAATTGGGAAAAGTATAAGGCGGCTAAGAAAGAGACAAAAGTGGCTGTAAGTGAGGCAAGAACAAGAGCATATGAGGGTCTCTACCAGTCTTTGGGCACAAAAAAAAAGGAGAAAAAGGTATTTTTAGAATCGCAAAGAGCCTTGAAAGAAGAACGAGAGATTTGGATCAGGTTAAGTGCATAAATGATAAGGATGGAGAGGTGCTGGCTCAAGAGGAGAAGATTAATGAAAGGTGGAAGAGCTACTTCTACGAGTTATTTAATGAAGGACAGAAGACTCTTTCGAGCCTTGGTCGGTTATGCACGAGGGAAGAAGATAAAAACTTTGACTACTATCGAAGGATTCGAGACTTCGAGGTAAAAGAGGCTCTAAAGCAGATGAAAAATGGCAGGGTAGTAGGACCTGATAATATCCCGATTGAGGTTTGGAAAGGCCTTGGAGGAAAAGGCATCAACTGGTTAACCAAGCTTTTTAATGAAATTTTAAGGTCAAAGAATATGCCTGATGAGTGGAGAAAAAGCACATTGGTATCTATCTACAAGAATAAAGGAGATATACAAAGTTGCAAAAATTATAGAGGGATCAAGCTCATGAGCCATACCATGAAGTTATGAGAAAGGGTGATAGAACGAAAGTTGAGAAAAGAGTCACAAGTAACAGAGAACCAGTTTGGATTTATACCAGGCAGATCCATAACCGAAACGATATACCTGTTAAGAAGGATGATGGAGAGATATTGTAGTAATAAAAAGGATCTACATATGGTGTTTATTGATTTGGAAAAAGCGTACGATAGGGTGCCAAGGGAGGTCTTATGGATGGTTTTAGAAAGAGGAGAGTAAGGATCGCATATATTCCTACAATTAAAGACATGTATGATGGGGTCACAACTAGTGTGAAGACTCAAGGTGGTGTGACAGAGAAATTCCCTATTGGTATAGGATTACACCAGGGATCATCCTTAAGCCCATATCTTTTCACATTAGTCTTGAAAGTACTCACAGAGCACATCCAAAAGCCTGTGCCATGGTGCATGCTTTTTGCCGACGATATCATCCTTATGGGAGAGTTAAAGGAAGACCTAAATAAGAAGTTGGACTTATGGAGGAAAGTTCTAGAAGTGTATGGTCTGCGCATAAGTCGTAGTAAGACGGAATATATGGAATGTAAGTTCAGTCTGAGAAGGAAAAACCTTAATATAGAGGTGAAGATTGGAGAAAATATCCTACCAAAAGTTAAAAATTTTAAGTATCTTGGGTGCATCATACAGGATAAAGGAGAGATTGAACATGATGTAAATCATAGGATCCAGGCAGGTTGGTCAAAATGGCGGAGTGCATCTGGTTTTATATGCGACAAAAAAGTGCCTTTAAAACTTAAAGGTAAATTCTATCGCACTGCTATAAGACCGGCTATGCTTTATGGTATGGAGTGTTGGGTGGCCAAAGGGGAGCACGAACATAAGCTGAGTGTGGCAGAGATGAAGATGTTGAGATGGATGAGTGGTCATACGCGATTGGATAAAATAAGGAACGAAGATATAAGGGAGAGAGTTGGAGTAGCACCCATTGTGGAAAAGATGGTTGAATCACGTCTCAAGTGGTTTGGACATGTGAGAAGAAGACCGACAGAACACCCAGTTAGGAGGGTGGATGAGATGGAAGATTGACAAGGGGTGAAAGGCAGAAGAAAACCTAAAAAAACCATCCATGAGGTGGTCAAACGATATCTACATATAAATGGTCTCTCTGTAGACATGATACATGACAGAGCACAATAACGTCGTTTGATTCATGTAGCCGACCCTACCTAGTGGGACAAGACTTTATTGTTGTTGTTGTTATTGTATTTATTTTTAAATTTGTTAATTTTCACCTAAGCCTCACTATAGATTCTACTATTGGCCACGTTACTTTGCTATGTAGGTCCTAAATTTAATGGAAAATAGAGCTCTACTAATGACATGTCATTTTTGTTCATCATTACCAATCTTTCATATGTACATTGAGTATTTTGAATGATTAAATAAAGTGTATTTTTGTTCATCCAAAAATTTTGTGTGTGTACTTTTATCTATTTATTTCACAAATGAATTATAATTCTTATATAAATTATGGCACAAGAAGATTCCCAATCACGTTGAAGTCAAGAAAGGTCAGGTCAAGACTCACTTAAGGGCCACCTCACAGACCAGAAACCACAGAAATGAATTTGGCTCTACTTTCTTGTGGAAGGTGTGTGTATGATTGGTAATGTGCTTCCAAAAATCATCACTGATACAATACAGAAACAGAAATAAGCAACAATGTAACGCACTTAGCTTTTCATTAGCTAGCTAAGCTGGCTCAGGAACAAGAACATGAATCAAAATCTAATCATATGCATATGCATGTAGTTGGGCATGTTTGGGCCGCCATTGTCATCTACAGGCATTACACTGTGTCATTCATTGCCTCGGCGCCTCCTCTATCTTTGGATTCTTTTCATTTTCATATGACTTTATTGTGGTCATATTAATAAGATTATAAGATCATAATCATTATAGGAAAAAGGTTGGAACTAATTTTTTAATAATTAGTCAATATATCATCTTAGCTTTTTTGTTCGTCCTGATTATGGAAAACACCAGAACGAAGGCCAATAATTTTAATGATTAAAAATAGAAAATTAATTAATGTTAATTCAAATATAAAGAAAAATAAAAATATTAATTATCTAATATTTTTTAATTATTTTTTGCTATGGTGAGTAAGTGTATGTAGCTTAGAAGCATAATAAATTAAAATAAATAATATTATTTATATATTAAAATTAAGTGGTATAGCGACACCACGTATACAACGCCAAACACGTTAATAAGGGTGTCCAGTAAAATAACGACGGGAATGAGCGGGACTAGTGGTCGAAAGTGCGATGGCAACTAGAGCTTGGAGGCGACGATAGTGTCCAGGGAGAGAGAGGTCGACGCTGGGGGAGGGTCTAGTAAGGTGAACAACAGCGGTACTGAAAGAGGTTGGGGGAGAAGCTGGTGTTCTTCTGTTTCACCGGCTGTCTCCGGCGACGACGGTGAATAATGGTCGTGGACGTGAGAGGGGCTGGCGCGGAAGTTGGAAGCGTGGTTATGATGGGATTAGGAGTAACCGTCGAATTTATTTAGGTGCTAATTCTAATTTTTTAAATTTCAAAATCAATTAATTAATTAAAAATCTGAATTTTGATTTTAATTGAAAAAATATAGATAGATAATGAAAATATTAAACAATGTAAATACTGAACAATAAATAGATTAGATGTTCAATTTACTAGGTGTGTGAATGATTATATTAAAATTTAAGTAATTAATTTAAAGATGTAGTGTATTTTTATTTTATTGGACTAATTTTAGAGTTTATTATTTATAAAAACCATTATCTACTTACCAAAATCTATTTTAATTTTATCTTTTTATTTTAATGATTGTTAAGGTTGTTCACTATATGCATTCTTTACTTATACTTTTTCTATATTTATATATATAATTAATTTATTTTTTATATATTTATATTTTAATATTTAATAATTAATTTTAATATAAGGCTAGTATAGTTGGCTAAAATAATAATCAAACTTGGGGTGAAGGGTACAATCATTTTTGCTTGGGTGTGAAGTGTGAAGTGTGAACCCTTTAAAAGAAGGGGCATTTCCGTCATTGCATGCAAAATCAGCAGAAATAATCACACACGACCATAATTGAGTCAGTAATTCCGGAAACACATTTTTACTACTTCTCCAGTTCCCCATACTCTTACCATAAATTCAACACCAACCCACCTTCCCTTTCTTCCCCAACGCAAACATACACACACTTTCTTTCTCTCTCTCTCTCTCTCTCTCTCTTGACCCAAACTGTTCCTCTCAACATAAACCCTAACTACAAAACATGCTAGAGACTGGTGGTGCTGCTGCACCTGATTCTGAGCTCACTTTGGACACTGCAAATTGCACGCAACGAAGCTCTAACAGCACCCAAAGCAACTGCAGCACCAGCTTCAGCCGTCTTTCTTTCGACCTCCTCCCCACCTCTTCGCCGGAAAATCTTTCCCTCAAGCCTCACCGCTCCTCCGACTTTGCCTATTCCGCCATCCTCCGCCGCAAGACGGCCCTCACCTTTCACGACTTCTGCCTCATCCGCCGCATCGGCGCCGGAGACATCGGCACAGTCTACCTCTGCCGCCTCCGCAACAGTGACAATGAAGACGAACAAGAAGAAAAACTTAATCCGAACTGCCTGTACGCTATGAAGGTAGTGGACAAAAACGCTGTGGCACTAAAGAAAAAATCACAGAGAGCCGAAATGGAGAGAAGGATCCTGAAGATGCTGGACCATCCTTTCCTCCCTACCCTCTTCGCCGAGTTCGAAGCCTCGCACTTCTCTTGCATCGTCATGGAGTTTTGCTCCGGTGGAGACTTGCACTCCCTCCGCCACAAGTTTCCTCACAATCGTTTTCCCTTAACTTCCGCAAGGTAATTAATTAAACGAAACAAAACTACGTCGTTTTTAATCTCTTCTAGACTGGTACTTGTTAGTTGTTAGTGACATTAAAATCTTTTGCACTCTTGTATCATCAGGTTTTATGCTGCTGAAGTGTTGGTGGCATTAGAGTACCTTCACATGCTGGGAATCATTTACAGGGATCTCAAACCGGAGAACGTGTTAGTCAGATCAGACGGTCACATCATGCTCTCCGATTTCGATCTTTCTCTCTGCTCAGATGCAATCCCAGCCGTTCAATCCTCTGATTGCTTCCACGATACTTCCTTCCCGTCCGCATTGCAATACTCTGCCACACACACTACCCCGTTTTCGTGCTTCCCCAATCGGATGTTTCGATCACGTAAAGTCCAAACCGTTCAACCAGACCGTTTCTTCGTGGCCGAACCGGTCTCCGCTCGGTCATGCTCTTTCGTTGGGACGCACGAATATGTCTCGCCGGAGGTAGCAGCCGGTGGATCACACGGCAATGCCGTAGACTGGTGGTCATTCGGGGTATTCATCTACGAGCTAATATACGGTCGTACGCCGTATGTGGCTCAATCGAACGAAGCTACACTGCGAAACATCATAAAGAATCCCCTGAGGTTCCCTACGGCCACGCCCTCTAGCGCGCTTGAGCGTCACGCGCGGGACCTCATCTGCGCCTTGCTTCACAAGGACCCTGGTCAGAGGCTGGGTTCGAAGCGCGGCGCTGCTGACGTCAAGAAGCATCCGTTTTTCAAAGGGCTCAACATGGCGCTGATTCGTATGTTGACGCCACCACAAGTCCCCGGCTTGAAAAGACACAAAACGACGTCGTGGCTGACAAAGGACGATAGTAATAATCTTATCAGCAACAGTAAGAAACAGTATTCTACGGCGTCGTTTGACTATTTCTTTTGAAGAGTAGCATCTTGGTATATTACCGCGGTTCTTTTTTCTTTCTTAATTACTATGGAATGACAAAAATAAAAGGGCTGAGTATGGTTCTCTGTTTCCTCTTAGAGAATGCTTTAGGGTGAGACAATACTAATTGGGGAAGATTCCTTTGCTTAATTGCGTTCTTTTTTTTCAATATCGAGCTCACTCCCCAACACACATAAGAAAGGGGAAAAGAAAAAAAAGAAAATGTTTTACAAAGATGAAGGTGTCTCATAATTTGTCTAAAGTCAATTGTGTGCGAATCGATATTCGTCAACTTACAAAAGCGTAGAATGATACATATTTATCTTTATTTAATTTATTTGCAGTCATGCATGCCATGTTGTTATTTTATTTTTATTTTTTCGATTAGCTTCCTTATTATTACTTTTTATTTTTTAACATATAGAAAAATGCTACAAAAGTCATAAAAGTAGACGATAATTAGCGTTATTATTTCTACCGTATGAAGAAAGCCGCAGTTCGTGAGGAGCGGGTTTTGGTTACAACTCATCATTGACCCAATTAAAGAGTATCTGACTAGAGTGTAGTTTTTTACTTGGTTCTGCCTCAACATAGGGAACAAAGCAAAAACAGCATAAGAAATAAGCACAGAAGTTTGTGCTTCTCATATCATTGGCAAAGTGTGACTTTTAACTAATCTGCAGTGCGTCGCATTAATCAAGTAATAACCTTATTTAACCTCTGGGTTTGGATATGGGCTTCACATAATACACGGTGAGGTAAACAGAATCATTTATATGACCTATGAAACTTTGTAAATTACATTGAGTGCCACACACAACAGATTTCTGTTTTTCTTCAATGGCGATATACGTTCTCTCTATCTATCTATCTATCTAATTATCTAAACAAGTATTAGTATTTAGTAAGAATGTTGAGAGCACAATGTGCTATTCACGTAAAGAATTGCAGCACTTTAATTGGATATGTCTAAACATGTCTGCAACATGCAGTATATATGAATATAATATTTGTATAGCACATGCACTTTACAACTTGTGCATGATATGTTCCTCAAAATAATTAATTATCAGCATGGTAACCCTATTGAGAATCAATACTCTGCTCATTATAATTATGTCTTGTTTGCCTTAAAATGCTATACTGAGGCTTTACAGGTATGCTCATTCTCATCAAATATACCATCATATCTCATCTCACCTACAACCTTTAATTCCCTGTCTTTTTAACAACCCTTTGGAATGTGTAAACCTGTTTTTCACTGCTTTAATTATCATTTGAGTTAAATAATCATTTTTCTTTTGCTTGGTCTTCATTTTCTTAACTTCAACTAATACTAATAGTCTGGTTTAGCTTTTCCATCTTAGTAAGATATAGTTTATCAACTAGAGTATATCAATTAAAGGTGAGATTTGAATCAATAACAACACTATTTATATGCAAACATTCTTAATACCTGTATAAAAAGATGGTTCTTGTTAGCTGTTATTTAGATTATTTTTAAATTAATAAAATAAAGAGAATACATGTTTCTTATTAATAAAAGAGAAATGTTAGGAGACCATCAAAATTTATTGTTTTTAATTATCATTTAGCCATCAATTTAATTCTTTTAGTCTAGCTCTTTTAGTTTAATAACCCAACAAACATACTTTTATTCCATACTTTTAAATATTGATGACTAATTAAACATTGATGACTAATTGATGGCCAAAAATAAAAATTTCTATGGCCCTTTAGCATTCATCTTAATAAAATACTAATGTCAAAATAATGTCTACCATAAAAGAGTGTATGCATAATAAGATTGAATCTTTATAACACGATATAAGAGAACAAATGGTGAAGGACAAAATCATGTTTTAACACATAGATAGGAGATCACACATAATAAGATTATATGGAAAAAATTGACATGGATATCACTTAAGAAGTTAAATTTGCACTAGAAAATAGGGTCCATATAGAGAGCTTAGGCTCTGGCTGCAACTCTACAGTGAGAAAAAATATCATTTCGTACAACTACTATACTAAAACAACAAATATTTAACACAGCATCATTGAGTACCAACAAAACCAATATAATTTAACCATGGATGCTCTAAACCACCTTCTGTACAATCAAGTGAATTAGCACTTCTGTGAATCATGAGTTAATTTGTATCACATAATAACACCAACAGAATTGCAAAGCACCATAAAAGCAACTTGACATTGCCTGTATCATGCATGAAATTTCTTGTATGGAAATCCAAGACTTAGCATTACATCCATAATTCATTATATCCCATTCTCATGAATAAAGCATTATGTCTTGTATAGTTAAATGGGCCATTTCTTCAACTTTCACAAAATGCATAGTATTAGAACCACTATGGGAAATTATACTCTAGGTGCACCAGCTCAAAACCAATATGACAACAGAAAAGCATATATTAGAGTAACAGACATTTGAACAACTGAAACACATGGTCATGATATGCTGTTAGTAAAACTACAAATTCAGCCAGAGTCCTGCTCTAGATTAGTTGGAAGCTGGAAGTCTCAGCAAGCATAGATTTGAAAAAGTTAGACATAAAGCAGTTCAAAAGTCAAAAGATATCAGCTCAGTGTGAACATCCTGAGATTAGTACCAAAACACAGCCATTTTCTATCTCTGTTCATCCAATGTCTAAACTAGAGCAAATCACTTGCAAGTGAGTGATGAAACCGTCCCACTTTTGGTTTGAAGGATGAGATGGTTTCTGTTATCATTGAAATCTCATTCAGATCTCTAGCAAATGCCTCCTTGCATGCAGCCTCTTGTTCACAAATCGCTCGAATCCTTGCTTCAAGTGCCATTTTCTCTGTTTCACATTCTTCCAGCTCTTCCTCTCTTGCTTCAACGGCTCTCCGGATGCTTTCTCGCTTCTCTTTCAACACGCAACATTCTGTCATAATCCTGCTCGCTTCGAGAACATCTTGGAGTCTCTGAAGAAGCCAGCCAACCTCCAATCTTATATTCTTAAATTCTTTGACAAGGCCAATCATATCTTGCAGGTAATCTTGTTCGATTCTACCTAAATCCTTGTCCTGCAACTCTTGGATTATGTCTATTATCATCCCCAGGTACATCGAACGAGACGTTTTCCCTGTTAGTGTACAATCCTTAGCAATGTCTCCGTATTTGGCAAGAATTTTTCTCAATATTGGCATTGATTCCTGCTTCACTTTGTATCCGTTTTGAATATATTCATCCTCGCTTTGATGTCTTGAAGGTGATTCTTGAGCACAAGGTGGAGCCTGACATGCCTACAATCAGGTAATTAAACATAAACTATAGCTAATCAACAACGAAATAAACCATTGCAAATAACAAATTGATGTTGAAGTGTGACGTGGATCAGCAACAGCATCGTGAGTGGCATTGTTAAGTTGCATGGTGAAACAGCGTGCACCTGAATGGTCCTCTTAGTAGCAGATCTCAGTGATGCGCGACGAGAAGAAACCATGTTAGCATCTGCATCTGCATCTGCATCTGCATTTGCATGCTTTTCGGTTGACATGGGAGACCAATAATCAGCCTAATCATCGTGTGAAAAACAGAACAAAAAAATCTCACAACTTCAGTAATTAAATAAAGGATTTAGTAGGAATGGGAATATTAGTAGAATTTTTTAAACATTTTATTTAATAAAAGATTTCTTAATTGGTAACATGTTAGGCAAACCCTTAAATAAAGAATACTGAATATTCCAAATTTCCAATTAAGCAAGGACTTCCTCATTTACCGTTTCTGGATTTCTTTTGATCCTAAGGATTCTTCATTATTATTCATATTAATATTATGGCTGAGATACAGAACAGGTTTGCACACAGCAACTTAAGTTTTTTATTTGGTATCCTTTTTATTTTTTCACGAATAAAATAAAAGGTGGAATAGCATGTGTTACCGGGTTGGGGTTGAGAATGATAGGTGAATGAGAGGGAGAGTAGCTGTGAGGAGAGGAATCGGTGAGCACAATGTGATGGTTGTCTTCTTCTTCTTCTTCACGCTCCTTTGGTTTCCTTCGTCTTCCCATTCGTATTGGCAGTCGCAGTCAACAGTCACAGATACAGGAGAGTGAGAGACTATGACTTAGCCAGCTGGTTGCCAATGTAAATCTACCGTTTGGTTCCAAGGAAAGGTGACCTATTGTTAAGGGTAGCGACCCTTATCTATTTTTACCAAAAGTAAGGTATTTTTTATTTTAAAAAAAAATTAATCTTAATTTTTTTATTTTAGAATAATATAATTTTTTTAAAATTTATTAAATAATAACAAAAATTAATTTTATAAAATTTTTATTTATAATTTATAAAAATTTTAAACTTTCACAAAATTCTTTATAATAATATAACCAATTATGGTTATTACTATCATCATCATTTTCATTTTTTTTATTCTCACTATTATCTTTATTTTATTATTATCGTTATCACTTTTACCGTCATCATCACCAATATAAATATCATACATTAATATTATTTTATTTTATTTCTTGTTCGATATTATTTTTTTTTTAATTTTTTGTATTGCAATTATTTTTTTTCTGCCGTATCATTTTTAGCAATAATAACCTTTTTTTACCTAATCATCATTAATAAAAAAAATTTTAAAATTAAATTCATTAATAATTTGTAAGAGTCTCATATAAATTACAAATAAAATTCCTACAACATTATTTTTTGTTATTATTTAACATTTTTAATAAAAAGATCGTATTATTCTAAAATAAAAATATTAAGGGCTGAAATATTTTTTTTTGTGATAAAAAATGCTTGTCTTGAGTTGCGTTTTTACTCATATTGTTAATTATAAAAAAAATTTTAAAAAATAAATTTTAATATATTTTTTGTGTATTAATTAAAATTATTAATGGTAATTTTGATATATAATTTTAAGGACACATATCAACTACATTTTAATTTTCTTTATGTATGGTATACTTAGTTTTTTTTGGGAGCTTTTCACATAGAAAAAATTGTTTTCTTTTCGTGAATTTTTAAATGTCCGAAAAAATCGAGGTAAATATTTTAAAATTTATATTTTATATTAATTAATAATTAATTTTAACGTACATTTGATATGATTGAAAATTGAATATCTATATCTATGATCTTTTGTTTTTAAAGATCATCTTATTTCTCATTTCTCAATTATATATATCAAATTATGGTTAATTTTTTTTATAGAAGTGAGATAGATAATATACTTTAATATTATAATTTTTAGTATTTTATAAAATTGTAGAAAATACTAAATTAAAAATTCGATTTTTAGTTTTTTACGTCTTAAATTAAACCGTTATACATTTGAGATAAACCGCTCACCATTCACAATTCGAAAAAATACCATTGTTAATTCAATATCAAAAATAAAAAGTGTCAAATTATTCGTGAACATGTTTATGAATCCATTATTTTCATTGGGGCAGTGATGTACATGCCTTAAGAATCTTGTATATGAGAGAGATCTTGGAGCCATGGAGGAGAGGCTAGAATTCAATGAAGAAGAAAGTGGCCAAGAAATAATAAAAAAAGGTTGGTAGTAGGGTTGAAAGATTGATACTCATCCAAAAATTAAGTCTACATTCTTACAAAACTGGGGCTTAAACAGTTGATCACATCTCCTCTTTAAACTACTACATCCTGCTACTTCTATATATCTAAATCAAAATTATTATTGTTACAGCAATAAAAACTAAATATAATATACAATTCACTAATAAAAATTATTTTCACCGTTATTGCTTTTGCTTTAAATAAACATGGAAATTCTAAAAATCCAATTAAGGAACTAGCGATTTTTCTTAGTCAACAAGAAAGAGAGAGAAAAATAAAAGATAAAATTCACTTAGATGTTAATTAGGCTGATTCCAAACTTTTTATCCCATGTAAAATGACCTACCTTGTTTGGCGTGTAATTTAGTTAGATTATTTTATGTTCCTAAATTCCCTCATAGAGAATCAATCTTGTGAGTACTAATAAGCATTAATCCCCCTTTGGTTTTGGTTGTTATTAGAGAAAGACAAAGCAACGAAACACCAATGAAGAAGTCAAACCCTCAGCAACAATTACGCATTAACCAACAAAACAACCCCACCCACCATCACCAACTTAAGAAGGTGATATACTAAATTAAATGATAATAACAAAACAGAATTTCACAGATACAGAAGAAAGAGAAGAGAGAGTGCTGCAGAAGAAGCAATCTCTCTTCCATACATTATTATTTCAAAATCCATAATCTAATAATTGATTTGGCCATGCCCCATTGATCTCTTCCTCACATTAACATGAAAAGTTCTCGTGTAGATCATTACACTGGACAACCAGGAGATGAACGAGGTTTGGAAGGTAAATTCATTTCATGGCTAGCTAGCTTCTCGCCTTAATTACCCCATTTTAATTATTAATCACTCTTGTCATTTGATTATAGGCGTGGCTACGAATATGAAGCTATTGCTTAAGTTAATTGAAGATTACAATGGAAGTAAAGAGAGCGATCAGCACAAGATTCAAAGGGTGAATGGAATTATGTCTATCTTAGATGAGACAAGGGGAAGGGTTCAAAGATTTCAAATGAACAATATGAAAACGAACCAAATAAAGCGCGAATTGAGAAGGAGCAACTCGGATATCAAGTCCAGTAGCGTCGTGATTGCAAGAGAGAAAACCATCACAGACGAGAAAGAAAGGATGAGGAGAGAGCTCCAATCAAGCTTCGTGGTAAGGCAGAGCCTTCAAGCCCTGTGTTCGAGTCTCGGGAAAGAGAAGCAGATCATGGCCTGCGAGCTGGCGCGAAAGGCGCAGGAGCTGGCGGAGATGGAGGAGCTGGTGGCTGATCTCAAAGAACAAAACGAGATGCTCATGAAGAAGTTGAACTCAAATATCAAAATAGATGAAGGTGGTAACCGTAACAACGTAGTGTTGCATGAGATGAACAGAACACTGACTCATCAACTGCAAATATCACTTGATGGATATAGAAGTCTGAAGATAAAATACATGGAGACGCAAGAGGAGAATCGGGATATTCATGCTGATATGGAAGAGATGGAGGTGCAAGTTCAAGCTGGGATTCAGAGATTACAAGGCTTGAAGAAGATTGCAGAAATGATTGCAAAAAATGATAAAGAAAGAAAAGCTATCAAAGACCAAATTTTGGCTTTAGAGCAATTGCTAGCCTCTCTTCACATGAAAATTTCCAAATATACAAACAAAACATAGAACTTATTCTTTCTTTCCATTTATTAATTAGAAGTTAAGTAATGCAAACATTCATATGTGATGTTGCAACTTTATTATTGGTTGCTTTAATTTACGGGGTGCACATTGCTACATAGTGAGCAGCTGTCAACTGTTCTAACAGAACACAATAACAACTTCATACTTCTTTTTAATTTTTACGCCAAATCTCGTTATTATTTGTAAATTTAAGAGTAATGATCATATTGGATTAAGATCCTTTAGAGTGAAGTAGTTGATAAAATGATAGAATCATTCTTAAATTAATATAATAGAATACATATTTTATGAAAGTTATAATTTTAATAGTGATTACATTATCAATTTTTTCACTTTAAATGATCTAAATTGAATCAAATTATATTATCTTAATTGTGTTTGGTATTTAAAAAAGGGAGTCACTCAAATAGACGTTTTTTTTAAAAATATTTTTTGTAATTAAAATTTAACACATATAATTGATTAAATCGTATTATTTTTGTCAAAATTAGGTCAAACAAATTAATTTGACCAAAAAAATGGTGAATCAAATTTTAAATTGGTTTAAATTAATATTATTTTTTTAAAAAATGACTACAATATCCTTGTTATAGAAAATAACTAAAATACTCCTATTATATATATTAATTTTGAGAATTCTAAATTCTAGCCATTTACTTCTTGCCATCATAGGATTAGGATTTAGAATTTTCAATATATATATATAATAGGAGTATTTTAGTCATTTTCTATAATAAAGATGTTATAGTTATTTTCTATAAAAAATAAATTTAGACTGGTTCAAGATTTGATTCACCATCTTTTTTATCAAATTAATTTATTTGGCTTAATTTTGATAAAAATAACAGTTTAATTGATTATATATATTAAATTTTAATTACTAAAAAATATCTTTAAAAAAATATTAAAAATATTTTTATTTGAGTGCCTCCCTTTAAAAAATTATATTATTTTTAATTGACCTATTCTATTAATTAGAAACAAAGTCTTAGTAGTTATATTTAAGTAGTTTTTTAGGGTCAATCTTTCTCTTTTCTTTTTTTGGTCATTAGGGTCAATCTAAATTACCAATCAAGTTCGAATTAAATCTACACCTTTTTTTTTGGAAATATACACAAACCCACCAAAAGTTCTATTACAATCCACCTACGTCTACTTTGAGGCAAAGTTGACCACTAGTACAATGCCTCTGCCACAAAAACGGTGTTAATAATGCAAAGGCCGAATACATTTTTCTTATTTTTGAGATGTTGGGTCATGGGAAGCCCAAAAGAAAGTTATGCAAAAATGAAACCCCACTCCGTCCAAACCAAAAGGAAAAAAAAAATGAAAATCAAGAAACAGCAACCATTAACTGACAGTCTGACACTGCAACAGATTCGATTTTCTCGTTAAAAGTTGAAAGGATGATGTAGAAGCTGTGTAGCTAGCTATACATGTATGGCTACAGTTTCGCTACCTCGCAACTGTGGCTGTTTGTTGAATAGCGTGGATTTTCTTCACACCCGCACCACATACTACTCTTCCACCTTCATCACTTGTCTTACTTCCAGTTAGTCTAACATCCTTAACCGCTTTTACTTTTTTTTTTTTTCTAATTTAAAATTTGGAATGGTTTTGCGTTAACCTAAATAGTACATGGAATGAATGCAGAAGAATTTCCACTCAATTTGTGTTAGTTAAGTGGGTTTAACGAGGTTACTGCACTTTGCAATGTCCAATTAGGGTTTTACTTTTAAAATTTCACTACACAATTTGATTCGACAGGGAGAAGATATAGCAGATGCTCCTTTGCAAAGAATTCCACAAGAAATGGAGGAGAGGCAGTTAGAGATGAGGCTGGAAATGAAGGAGGCGAGAAAAACTCCAAGTTTATAGCATCCAGGAGTGGTGTGCTTCAAGCTTGCACAATAACCTCTGCTCTGATTGCTGCATTGGGAGTGGCCATACGGCAGGTGTCTCATGTTGCATCAGCTGAAGGGTTGCCAATTTTGGATTGTTCCTCACAAGTATCATGTAACAATAACACATTACTGGAGTTTCAATAGATATAATCATGAATAGGATGTGTTCATTTCTCTGTTTTCTGTTCTGTTTTGCCTGCAGTTGGTTTTGAGATGTGGCATCTTGAGTTGATTACAGGACTTGTAGTGTTTATATCATCATCTCGCTATTTGCTGTTGAACACATGGACAGATTTTGCCGATTCAAGCCAGGCAGCTAATCTGCAGGTAACTGCCAAGCCATGCTTAATCAAAATGTCATTTCAGAATTAACATTTCATAATCTTGGAATTATTCTGCAGGTCCTTAGCTCTCTTCAACCCCTGGATTACATGTTTGTTGCATTCCTTCCCGGGATTAGTGAGGTTAAAATTAACTTACTCTTCTTGCCTTATTATTTCACACTTTTTGGTTTACTTGACTTGTTGCCACAATTTCAGGAACTACTTTTCCGAGGTGCCATTCTGCCGCTTTTCGGAATGAACTTGAACGGTGTTGGGGTGGCTGCCTTGATCTTTGGTGTTTTGCACCTAGGCAACGGTCGAAAGTCGTCCTTTGCCATCTGGTGCGATTCTCTTTCTTCTCTATCTGTACTAGTTAAAAATTGTATTGGTGAGATAGAATCATGAATTGGAATCACAAATTTAAGGACATGCTTGTTATGTTATTGGTGTTTCAGGGCAACCTTTGTTGGTCTTGCTTATGGATACGCTACAATTTTATCCTCTAGCCTTGTAATTCCCATGGCCTCTCATGCACTCAACAACCTGATTGGAGGGCTATTATGGCGGTACACATCAAATGCATCGTCACAGAAATGAAACTCGCGATTCATCATCTTCACTTGGAGCCGAAACTGTTTGTGTCTAAATTGGTTGTGAATATTTGTTATTGTTATTGTTATGATTATTATATAGACTGTAAAGAAGTATGTGAAGGAACCAGTTTACCATAAATAGGCAAGTGTAATTTGTAACTGAAACAGCATCACTTAATCTTGAAATATTAGCATCCATATTTAGCATATGGCCACATATTATGCTACCCTTGGCAGCATATGTTCTAGTATTCCCCTAAAAATACAACAAAAAAGGGTTTGGACGAGGAAGCCACGCGCAAAACTATTTTATGAACATTACAATTTTATAGAAACAGGAACTAAACCAAACCACCCGCGCTTTGGACGAGGAAGCCACGCGCAAAACTACATGGCCTAACAGAGAGCTTGCATTGCGCTTCGTTTCCTATTCCACAAACCTCTTTATAAATTATTGCTTTCCAAATCAACCTTCTTATCCTTTCAAACCCATTATTAATCTCTTTTTCATTCCCATTCTTCTTCTTTGCTTTTGGTTTTCTTC
>NC_029774.3:128926966-128946294 GCF_000817695.3 Arachis duranensis
CCATCTTATGGCTTCGGTAAGATCCTCCATTGTTCTTTTCTGTCATGAAAACATTTTATAGGCAAGAGGCATAATGATAATGTTTCTGATGCACAAGTGTATATAATAATTATGTGGCAGGATGAACAAGAAGGAAGGCCACTGCCCAAGTTCGGGGAATGGGACGTGAATGACCCTGCATCAGCTGAAGGATTCACTGTAATATTCAACAAGGCCAGAGATGAGAAGAAAAGCAACAACAAACAGGTTACTTCGGGAGGATCCGGGCATGGCGGATCGCATCGAAGTAGATCCGATTCCCGCAATAAGGATAGAGATAAACCTAAGGTACACATAGTCACATACATACATATCCATCATCAACACTGTGTTATTCTTCTTTTTATTGAAATATATATCTTTGGGTGCAGCGGAGGTGGTTTTGCTTTAAACCTTAGAAATGGATGGTGATGATGATGATGATGATCGTGAAATTTTCCTGAGGATCACAGAAACAGAATAGAGAACAAGTAAATAATAACAATAATAATAATAAAAATAAAAAAGTAGTTGCTGCTAGCCTGTGCTTGAATCATCCATGCAGCGGTATTCCTTTTTCCCTTTTGCCACCCATACACATTTCATGAATATATCTAGCTACTTAATTATACAGTTATACGGACCAGCAGCCAAATGTAAATAGCCAATAGGTGAATATATATAAATAATGACAATGACGGTCATTTTGAAGTTACAGAAATCGCATATCATATGTTTAATTTTCTTCGTTATCTTCGTCAGTTAGCTAAGGTCCTTAAGGCATCTTTATGTGAAGGCATTGAGTTCATATTTTATATTTACCATAACGATCTATAGAGCTATATAATGTGGTAGCTTCAGAATTAAAGTTAAAAATATAAATAGGAGGGTGGAATAAGCAAAAAGTAAATTTCTAATCAACGTGTTTTGTGGTTTGGCTTTTTTTTTTTTGGGTGTGTTTGATTCGGTATCCTATCTTCATGTCAACTCTTTGAAGTTTTTTGTTGTTTTTCTTAAAGAAAAAAAGAGCAAGCTGACTTGTAAACACAATATACTGATCCTAGTTCATCTCTACTTAACAACATTATCCGTGAGTTGACCATATTTCTAAAGGTAATTGAGCCACATATATATAGTTTCATTGCCAGTAGCATAGAAATCAATTCCTTCACCAAGTAGTGCTATCTACTCTCTCTATCCGCATCTCCACATATTAAAATTTTGATGCGAATTAAATGTATCAATGTATCGTCTCACCCAATCTACTCATAGGCATTAGTAGGAACTTGAATTGTCACCAATTTATTTAGGGCCCGGTTTAAATAGGTCTATAAATAATTTTGTTTTAACTTATAAAAAATTATAGCATTAATATTTAGTATAATTTTTTAAAATTAAATTATTAAGTATTTTTAAAATAAAAAAAACTAAATATAAAATAATTTATTTATAAATTATTTTTAATATAAATATTTATTGTTTAATTCTTTTTAAAAGAACTTAATTAAGCTATTTACTGATTGCACAACAAAAGTAGATTAATATAATATCGAGAAATTTTAGGATTCAATATTTATCTCAGTGAAAATAAATAATGTTAAATAGTAGTAAGTATACAAATTTTATACATTTGTTAATATTTTTCTTTTTATAAATACTCCAAGAACATGTAAAAATTTCTGATGGTAATGCTGGCAAATATGTCATGACACAATAATCAAATATTTTTATAATAATACCATCAAAACTTTTATGATCATAAACAATATATTTTTATATGATGGCTAATTTTTAGTGTTCATACAATATGATGAAAACTAATTTGATAAGTTTTAAAACTTATATTAAAGAACTAAATAATTTAATCATAGGATGAAAACTCCGATACCAAGTTTATTGTTATCTTTGCATTCTTGTGTGAGCAATAAATAATTTCAATGCATCTCTCTTAATGCCTCGTTCTACTATTAATTTACGAGTTTAATTAACATATACTCTTAGTGCATGTGATAAATTTATTATTACGGTTTGACCCAAAAGGAACTTGGGCCGACCCGACTTACTAACCACCTGACCTGAACGGTCGGGTGACGCACTCATATCCGGTCCGAACACGCATCCGGGACAGCTGGCCGCTACAACTGTACAGAGAAACTTCGAGGAAAGTGGATTCTGTTCTCGTGGGACCCATATCTGACATAGTATATAAGGGGAGGGTCCTACTCCTCTCCCAAGGTACGTCACACATTTCATCTAACCTATTTTTCGCCTGCACACTAACTGACTAGAGCGTCGGAGTGTCTTTGCAGGTGACACCCCCTCCTTTCACAACGAGAGCTCGACTATCCGATCCCAGCACAATCGATCCGGACGAAGCGTTCCCGCCACCTCAAATCTCCACCCGAACCGTCCGATAACCGACCAACCGAACATTTATTATATATAAAAAATTTTAAATATTTTTATTTAATAACTACAAAATAAATTAAATACATTAAAAATTTAAATTTTTTATATTTTTAATAAAAATATTTTATTTTTACAATTTTAATATGTATTCTTAAAACAAAATAACTAAATCCTAATTTATTTGTTTCTAGTCTTAATATTTTAAATTGTTTTAATTTATTTTTTATTAACCGAGTCTAAATTTCAAAGGAAAAATACTAAAGGCAATCAATTTTGACAGCTTCCAGTGTCGCACTCTAGCAAATCCTTCATCCATAATGCATTAAATGAGATGAATATAATTGATGAAAAGAGTGAACTTATAAGTACGGAATTGGGATGGCAAACGGACTAATCTGTTTCGTCTCGTCCCGTTCCATTTCGTTAAAAGTCTGTTATTGGTAGATTGATCCATCCTATCTCATATCNTTAAAAAAATATAAAAAATTTATAATTTCTAAATTTATAGATATTAGGCTGCGTTTATTTATAGCGACAGGACATTGACACATGGACACAAAGACACAAAATCGTGTTTGGCAGAGGAGACATGGACAGAGACAATGTGTCCAGAGACACTGAATTAGTGTATTTTGTATCCATCATGACAGGAAAGACACAAAGACACTAACAAGGGACACAACTTATTTTTCATTATTTTTTCATTATTTTTGTTAATTTTTCATAATTATATTTTTTATTATTATACTTTTCATCTCAAATTTTTTGAATGGAAAAAATAGAATAAATTAGATTTTTATAATTTGTTCTAATTTATCACCAAACAGAATACAAGAACACAACATTTTGTATCTCTGACCATCAGTGTCTTGTCCTATCCTGTTTTCAGTGTCTTGTCCTGTTCTATTCTCAGAAACAAACGCAACCTTAAAGTCTTTATAATTCTAAAGGATAAAATACTATTTTGGTCCTCAATATTTAAGGTGAATCCTATTTTGGTCCCTAATATTTTAATAGTCCTATTTTTATTCTAAAATTTTTAAAATGGCATCAATGTTATTTCACAGTCAAATTCTGTATTAACACTTAACAAAATTGATGTACTATTAATAATACTTTTGTTAAAGCTACGTTTGCTTAACTCCCCTCTCCTACCATTACCCTCTCAACAAGTCTAAACTCTATTTTTCTACTCCATTTTTATTCTCCCTCAAATTTCTCTTAGAGAATTAATAGTGTAAAAAGAAGAGGAACAATTAGGGTGATCATGGATACCTATGATCACGCTAAAACTGTGACCATAAATTAGACTATGGTCACGGTATAAAACAGTGATGACCATAGAGTAAATTATGGTTACGGTTTTAATAAATGGTGATATGGTCATGCTAAAACTGTGACCATAGATTAGACTATGGTCACAGTTTTTACGCGTGACCATAGAGTAGTCTATAGTCACGGTAAAAAAACGTGGCCTAAAGTATCAGAATTTGATTGTAATCATAAGTCAAAAACCATGAGCATAAACTTATAGTCACTCTTTTCACTAGCTATGATTACAATTTTTCACCGTGACTATAGAGTTTTTTTTTTGTAGTGATTAATAAAATTTCCACTAAGTTAATAGTTGTTCCAACTAATGAAAGATGATTAAATAACACAATCATTCATGCAAAAAGCCACTATCAGAACAATGAAAAAAGATTTTTAAAACAATAAAATAAAAATTTTTTAAACTATAATTATTACAAAATAATTGCTCATAAAAAACTCACAAGGTGGACCATTCAAATACTTATAAAATAAAGACTAAGGAGAAAGAATCTCCTCAATCGAAGTCATGTTAGAAGTGTTTTCAGGTTGCACGGAATACATCACAAGAGTCTCAAGCTGAAAAGAGATGGGCTCATCTTCCTTCCGAATTGGAAAACTCGGAGAGGCTCCCTCAACTCGTACTTTTGAGGTCTTTGGGTCAGGCATGGGAATGTCTTCATCATCTTCAGGGGTAGGGACAATCTTTTCATCAACCACAATGTTATTAGGGCTAATAAGGGAGATGTCCGCCTCGAGAGTAACAACTTGGAACTGAGCCTATAGAATCACCACCTCATCTACTAAGTCAAGATTCTCGCAGAAGACTCTGGTATAACTCTTCTTAGACTTCTTTTTTTAGGCCCTCCGCCATGGCTAAGCCATCCTCTGCCTGTTTTACTCTTTTTTGAAATTTTTCAAGGTCGAACAAAAGTGACTCATTCTTACCCTTACCCTTCAATTTCCTTTTTGACTCTCTTAAATACGATACTTTAGCTTAAAGGTTAGACAAAGCATACTGAGTGGTGTCAAGAGTAGTATTTTTCAACTCCTTCGACAATGAAGCACACACTCCGGCTGCATGAATTCAACCTCAGATAAGTACTTGGAGGTGGTTCTTCACAAAAATATCATCCCTACTAATAAAACTATGAGAAAAGATGTGTTTTTTGGCCAAGCTATCGCATCAAATCCCTGCTCATAGGCACCTCCTGATTCGATGGTCTTTCATTTCTTAAACTTCGGCTCAGGATTGGAGGGTGGAAAAAGAGCTATTTGTTTTATCGAGCTAGAGGGAGGAGGAGTTGGTTAAGAAGTCGGTGAAGGATTACCATGTGTTCATAATACGCAGCGGAAGAAAAGAAAGTAATTCTAAATATCTATTTTGTGCTTAAACTTTATTCCAATAATAAATATATAATAGATCAGATCTAAATATCTGAGTATGCTAGTATAAATCTTTTTCTCCTTCGATGATACGAAGGCGCTATGCGTATCCACACCGAGACCAATATTTGCTGTCAACTCCTTGACCAATGGATATCTGATCTAAATTGAGAAATCTCTTACAACTCTTTGCATGTCATAAAATTCTTCTCCAAGAATCAAGCTCACATACGTTTATGTGTGTAGAGATAAATGAATAAAACTCTTGTGTCTTATTCTCTCTCATAGTTCCTGTACTATTGGCATACATATATATAGTATGAGATTTGTTACTAATTTTAAATTTTAATCTCAATTCAATTTTAAATCATATCTTAAAATTCTAAATCTGAATCCTTCAAATTTATAAATCATATCATAACTCAATTGGAAACATAATCAGTTAGGATCTCATCCAAATTTGAAAATAGAATAACTAATTATTCTCAAATCTCATTTAGTATTCTCAATTATCATACTATTATTATATTCTTGGTGCTAGCAAAGAATATAATAATATTCCATTTTGAATTAATATAATTATTTATTTGATCAAATCAAAATAATAATTAAATAATTCTATAGCAACAATTAGAACACTCGTTAGTGTGCGACCCCATATGTTTAATACTATGTGAGTAGTAAATTAGTCATACTAAATTTACTAATCAAGGTTGGCGTCTAGCAACACTCCTCAATGACCCGATAGTATGAAGTAAATATTTTTACTAAGAACCTTAGAAGAATAAAGTATAATTCCTTCCATCTTTCTAACTCTTAGTTAACCCTTAGAGTATGGTTTAATTGTCAAATTATAACTTGTTATCATTATTATAATGAACTGTGAATTACCTAAAAAATTTATTTCTTCATTCATTCAATCTCCTTGGCCAAGGTTTTATTCATCTCAGTCATTATAATCATAGAGTTCAAACTCTTTACCGAGAGTTGACGGATTCTTTATTGACTAATCATTAATTCTACAAGTATTTAAATCATACCCAATATCCATTCAACTACAACCCTAAGGTATTAGGTGTCCGGAATCAAAGTATAATAAATACATTGTTAATTACTATATAGTCACAGATCAAAGTAAACTCTATTACTATATTCATCTTGAGAATATCCTATTGACAAATATGCGGTAATTATAACCATTAAGAATTCTCAGTTCAATGACCATATCTCTATATGCACCATCTATATATATAATTTAATAAATGAGATCTATTAATCTTCATCCAATGAAGACCATTATATATATATTGATCTTTTCGGATTATTAATGTCCTTTTTAATAATCCTATGATGAAGAACAATTTATATTAAATTATAAAAGATTTATCTCTCAATATTATGATCACTATCACAATGATAAATCTCTAAATTTAATCAAGGACGTTATTATATTAACATTTTAATATAATAATAATAACAAATTATTTGATACATGATTGATTAGATTGTGGTCATACTCCTTATTCTCAAAAGTCGGATCAGCTATTATTTTTACCGAGGCAGACGCTCCCGAGTCCGACTTACATGGGAAGGAGAGATCAACAGATTCACCAGCCACCTTCAGTTGTATGCTTTATGCAACAATATTATTTCTGGCCGTCCGAAGTATTTTCATAGCAGCCGACTTAGGAGTCATTTTTTTCTGCACGACATCAAAGTCGAGTTACATTAAGGCAATTTGATGAAGACATATTTACAAAAAAAAAGACTACCTAGCCCGGATTGAATTTGGATAGAATTTTTTAAAAAAAAATTTGGTGTCCAAATGAGGAGCTCAGCCCTAGTACTCCTAAAAAAGAACAACTACACTCTTCTCAACTTCATCCAAGTCGTCCAATTTATACCTAACAACTACAAGGACCTCCTCCAAGTATAAAGAAAAAAAGGGCTCATCCTTCTCATCAAGGAAGAAAGGCTGGAAATCCTCAACAAAGTGGAGTTCAAAAAAGTCATTTTTGAAGTAATGAAAGAAATCATCAAATATGACAAAGATCTTTCTTACTTGAATAGTTCAAAAAAAGATCCAACCTTATTTTTTGGAGTTAAAAAATTTCGTAAGAATAAAAAGATATGATAAAATTTTAACATGGAGAAGGACATCAAGTGCATGGCACAAAAGTTGATAAATTTTCAAGAAATCCAAAGAGTTGGGATGAAGTTGGGAAGAGGCAACATTACAAAACTTGAGGACTTCAGACTCAAAATCAGAAAAAAATGCTAACTCCCAGCTTCGTGAAAAAACAATCATATACGTAGATAAAGTGACGTTCTGACTTATCTAATCGAGAAAAACAAACTCTCTCTTCAGATCAACCACTACAATTTTATAATTTCTCTCTTTCTCTTGACTTAAAGCATAGCCTATGATGTTTACGAAAATTCGAAAAGTCTCGGCATACTCTTTATCAATAATAGAGACAGAAATAAGTACGTATCTACCCAAGTCAGGTCAGACAAAATTTTAGAAGATATGTTGTGTATTACGGAACGAGACATAAAGGCTATACCTACAACACAACAAACACAAAAAATTGTCACAACAAGTCAGGTATATTAAAACAACTGCAACAATCATAAGAAGTCGAGTCATCGTCAACAAACACCAACAAACACTTATAGAATTTCATACACATAACAACTACATTCATATTACCAAAAACAGAAATGGCGCCATCTTCAATCATTAAGGTGACACCATTTGGGGGCAATACTGCATAAAAATCTCAGACTCAAGACTGACGGTAACAATCAAAAGTTCATATTCAATAAAGAAAAGAAACAAAATTTTTTCAGAACTTCTCAAAAAAATAAAGCAACAGCACCACTCATAGTACAAGAAAATAGAGACAGAAATTTAAAAAGATAAGAAACACTAATTTTAAAGGAACGTGAATCAGAACTGAGTGTTCAAACAGCAAAGATACGAATGTTTCACCCCAGGAGTACAGAAAAAATCCTTTCTCCTCAAGATGAAGAAAATCTTGAATTCAAAAACGAATGTGGAAATAAAATTGAAGAAATTTTTGAAAGAAATAAAATGGGCAAACATTTTAGAAGAGAAAGCAAACAAAAAAAGAAAAAAAAAGAAAGAAATTAGCTATTTATAAGACACAAGAGGTAAAAGAGTATATCACATGCTCTCATTAATGACAGGCACAATTACCAAAGTAACCGCAAAAGTAACGTGTGCCGTACTATAAAGGGATGCAATTTTTCGAAATTTTTCAAAAATACGTTGAGTATCTGACCTATCGAAGGCGGTATACCCGACGTAGAAGGCTAAATCTATAAATACTCGAGCCCGACATTATAAAAGTCCGAGCTCAAACAAAGGTAATATTCATACCCAGGCCCAAAATAAAGTCAAGTCCAAAAGAAATAAAAATCCATCCAATGAAGGTGGCCTCATCTATTCCTACCCGATCTTGTAGAGGTCGGGTACGATGGCGGCAGTTCAATCTTACTTATTTGAATAAATAATTAACTCCTAAAATATTTTTTACCCATCTAGAATGGAGATTTAAACAACTTTCCTAAAAAAGGAAAACGGCCATCTACCATTCAATGTAGAACTACTCTAAAAAGTGATTTATATTTTAATTTCTACTATAAATACACTCACATACTCATGTATATTCAGAGCTTAATTTACTAAAAACATATTTTAAATTTTTGCTAACTTAAGTATCAAAGTCCCATGTAGGTACACCCCTACCTCCCCACGAAAAACTCTAACGGCGACACCTTGACTCTAATATAAATCGGACATTATTGTTATAGGAAAGAGTCTGAATCTCACGTCTAAATCTAAATACAACCTAATTTCAGAAAATCTTTGAAACATTATTGTTGTTCATTAAGTTACATTCATGTTTTTTACTAGGTTTGAGTCTTTGCCTTGAGGAGAGATCGATCATCGTGTGAAAGTGAAATGAGGCTACAATATATATGTTATTGTGCCCAACTTAGTAGAACAATGCACGTCTTCCTATATATCTATAACCTACGATTCATTAATATAGCTTTCGGTTTGATGCCAGAAAAGTTTCCTATGGAAGTAAGTTGTTAGGTCAAGCATTCAAAGCGCACTGAATATTGTGTCGATCAACAGTAATAAAATTTAAGTGATGATACTATATCGAACACAGATATTTTTGTCATTATATATTGTTTATTAAATGTTGTATAAATAATAATGTGAATCCTTCGTGATTGTTGGTTCTGATTTGGGGTTTAGGGTTTAGTTCCATCCTCTACCTATTTTTATATTTTGTTTTTTCCCCCAAGGACCTAGCTCTGGTCCCCAAGTAGCTCAAAAGTAGTGTCTAGTGTCATGTGATGGATCTGCGTAGCTTAAGAGATGCATGACACCAAGCAATCATGGACATATGTCGTCGTGGTGGAAAGCGGTGCCATTAACCTAACATGAATCTTGTTGCCAACACGCAAAACAAGAAACAACTTCTATCCCATCCTTCTAAGTCTCATCCTTTCAGTAACATTTATAAAATTTTCTATCATTCATGGATATCTCATTCTGGTAGGTGAACATAGATTCCGATCCCTCACCTCGTCAAACAGTATTACGATGATTGCGAAATAGTAAAAAAAATATCATCTTAATTTTTATGATGGTAATTGCTCTGCCAAAAATTAATTTTTATTTAAAAGATATAAAAATAAATAATTTTTAAATATCTGGTAATGCATGTTAGAAAAAAAAATCTTTTATTTAATATTTATTAATTATTATAATAATTAATAAATATAGTGAAAACTCAAGTGTAGTAAATTTTACGTGAAGTTATACTTAATTGTTAGATGATTTGACTGATTTGATTAAATTTTCATCTAACGGCTCTCAGATATCAACTTCACGTGAATTTGGTGAATTTTCACCTATATATATTCAATGTTTTCCCATAAATATATGAAGAGGAGTGTTAGAGGGCCAACAAATTTTATATTTTGTAATCATTAATTAACCATCAATAATATTTTTAATGGTATGAGATTATATCTAATATTAAAAAATTATTCATTTTTCTTTTAATAATAACTAAGTGCTGGCCAAATTGTTAAAAAAGTGTTGGTCTCTAAATTTTTCCATATATAAAACTTGTTTAGTTGGAGTTTCTTAACTAACTAATATGGTGCTGTGCTGTCGACCGGTGAGCATAAAATAAAGGAAGGAATTTTGGTGAGATGGAAGAAATATTAGTTAAGCATGTCAGAAATATTAACGGCCACCGAATTCATATGAAACAGTAAGTAGTAGTGAAGACTGAAGAGAGAGAGAGAGAAAGATGGAAGAACACATAGCATGCAGCAGTGAGCTTGCAGGTGTTAATATAATTTCAAGCTGGTGCTTCCTAATCGGCTTGTTGGTGACGCTGAAGCACTTGATCTCCCTTTCCAAATGGATCTTCGCCACCTTTCTCAGATCCCAAATAGACCTAATCAGAACCTACGGTTCCTGGGCCATGGTCACCGGAGCAACCGACGGAATCGGAAAAGCCATGGCTCACCGCTTAGCACACCGAGGACTCAACATCATCCTCGTCAGCAGATCCTCCAAGAGGCTCCAAACCGTCGCAACTGAACTCCAAGCACACCACCCTCACATCCTCGTCAAGGCCATCCAGATGGACTTCTCCGGCGACATAGCGGAGGGTCTCCGGCAAATAGCGGCGGCCACACGCGAATTGGACCTCGGGATACTGATCAACAACGTGGGGATCACGTACCCTGGGGCTATGTTCTTTGACCAAGTGGAAGAGAAGGTGTGGAGGAAGATCTTAAAGGTGAATGTGGAAGGAACGACGAGGGTGACGAGAGCGGTGGTGGCCGGAATGATGGAGCGGAGAAGAGGTGCAATCATCAACATTGGATCTGGTGCTTCCGTCGTCATTCCTTCGCATCCTCTCTATTCCATCTATGCTGCTTCAAAGGCGTAAGCTTTTCTCTCTACTTATTTTTTAATTAATTATTATTTAAAGTGCAATGCTAGACCAGCAACTTTTGTGATTAATAACCATCAAATAGCCATTAACAATGATTTAATGGTGTGAGATTTCATCTAATAGCTTACATTTCTCTACTGATTACATACTGGTCAAAATTCAATAAAATTGCTGGTCTGTTAAACTTTTCCTTATATAAATACAAAATATTTTTATATTAATAATTATCTAATATTTAATATATTAATATATGTTAAACTATTTTAGTTTATACGATAATTGTTTTACCTTTTTAATTTTATACAATAATTATTTTACATGAACGAAATTTTAGTTAATTTTTTTTACTAAAGGTGTTAGTCTTTTAATATTTTTCGAATAATTTTTTATACTTCAAAACAAAATAATACATAAATTATTAATAAAAAATTATTTGTGACATAGGTATGGTCTTATATTTTAAACTGGTAAAATTTAATAATTCAAATATTGTTTAACATGTAAAGTCAGAAAACGTCACCAAAAAAATGTAAAGTCAGAAAACAATTACTCTATCTCTATGGAAATTCACCGAAAGATAAATGTTATAAGGTGACATTTTATTTTCAAACTCACTTTTAATTTGAGTCTTATTTTAAGTGAAACTTTTATTGAGAAATGGTAACTAAATTTTACATGTTAAATTTAAATCTAAAAAGTATTTATTTTTATTTTATTATACTCTACGTTAATTGATTGTATATTAAAAATATAATTTTATTATGTATGAATAATTTTATCATGGCCTAAAATATAGTTAAAAAAGAGTAAATTTTTTTATAGTGTTGAACTAATTAAAAGGATAAAATTCAAAAAGAATATTTGAAGGAACTGAATTTTTTTTTTGGAAATTAAATTAGTAAGAGCGGACTAGTTAAACTTAAAATATAGAGAGTGTCATCTAGTTAAAAATGAACTAAATTATATATCATTTCACTAATGTCATATATCACATGTATCTTTTTGTCTAGACACCTCTTTATTTTGAACACCTAGAGTAAAATTGTTATCTTAACTTGGAGATTAACTTTTTTTTGTACTCATTTTTAGTTAAAAAAGCTTAAATAATAGGAACTCCAAAAAATACCTTCTCTCAACTACTCTATTTAATAAGAAGTTTTTGGATAAAAAGAAGTTGGCTAATATTATATTGTAATCAGATGAGTGTTAGGGGCCAGTAACTTTTGTGATTTGTAGTCATTAAGTAGATATCAATGATATTTTTAATTGTGTGAAATTTCGTCCAATGATATAGAATTACTCATTTTTGTTTTACTAGTTACAGACTAACCAAAATTTAATAAAATTACTGGCCCTCTAGACTTTTCCTTGTAGTCATTGGACAATATACTTTCCTTTTAAAATGGTTTGAGATTATAAAAAAAACTTCAATCTATTTCTCTTAAAAGAATTTTTTTTTCTAAAACTTGAGATATCATCTCTATTTTTTACTCTCTTCTAAATTTTGTGTCATTACTTTTTATTTTGCATAGCCATCAAATTCAAACGAGAGAATTCATAAAATTAGCATTCTATTATACCTGACAACAAATTTTAATTAACTCTTATCCACAATAAAAAAATGGGAAATGCTAGAGGAACAATAACTTTGTTGAACAATATGAACAACCACCAATTAAATAAAAATACACTACACCTCCAATTTAACCTTCTAAATTTTAATATTAAAATAACCATCCGTACACTAATAAAATGAACATCCGATATATCTATTGGTTACATTATTTAATATTTTCATTATTTACCTATACTTTTCCTAAAAAAATTCATTCATCTTCTTGTGATATTAGTGAATATATCTCAACACTTATTATCTATTATTATTTCTCATCTCTAATTTTAATTTTGTTATTTATTTATTATTAATAAAAATATTTTTCTCATAAATTTACATATGCTTAATTTCTCATCTTAATCTTTCTTTATTTGATCTATTTTCATAATACTACGTCCTAATATTCAACAAAAAGAATTATTATTTTATTACAACTCTCTGTACTAAATCAATTAACAACTTGACCATAAAGAAGTGACAGAACTTGGACATATATATTGGGATGACAAGCCAGTGAATTTAATTATAATTTATTGTTATAAATTATGATTTTTAAAAATATTTATTTTCATCTTTTTTTTTTTGAAAAATTTCCTCACCATGCATGCATCTTTAAAATAAAAGCTATTTTTTAAATATTTATTATGATATGAAATCACGACCTAAACATGCAGTTACGTGGATCAGCTATCAAGATCTCTGCACGTCGAGTACAAACAGTATGGGATTCACGTCCAGTGTCAGGTACCTACATCACACTTCATTTTCTTTCTTTGATAAACTATTTTCTCTGCTTATTTTTAGTTTTTCCATATCATGATGATAACAATTTTCTAGAATGCTTTGACAAAAGTTACTCTTCTTAATAGAAATTAAATAAATGATGGTGATGAATGAAGGTACCACTTTATGTAGCAACGAAGATGGCATCAGAGATAGCATGTATAGAGAAAGATTCACTTTTCATTCCAACACCAGAGGCTTATGCAAAAGCGGCCGTTCGTAAAATTGGGCATGGGCCAAGGTGCACTCCTTATTGGGCTCACTCTATTCAGTGGTTCTTTGCAGGCTTAGCCCCGGACCCACTTCTCGATGCTTGGCGCTTTTCTATCGCAATGCGCCGCTGGAAAGGAATCTAATAATCGTACCTCAGCTAATCCTATATATTAGGAAAATTATTTGATAAATATTACAAACTTCAAAGTGTATTCTACATCTTACTTATATGGCGCATAATACCTATTTGTATAGGGCTCTATGAAAGGGATACTCATCACAAGTGACTAAAAGTGATCGTAGTTTTATGAAACTGGTCGAAAAAAATTTCGATTAGAATCGAATTAGATTGGAATGTTTAAAAGTGTATGTATAGGTGTAGGTTGAAAGTTGTTCGACACAAGTTTAATTTTGGACACGTTGTTAAATCGAGTGGGCCTAGTCGATTGAATATTCGAAAAGGAAATTGAATAGATATTCGGAGTAAGTGAATCGAACGGTTACATGAGTTGAGAAGTTGAGATTTTTACCACGTGAAGAATTAATGAGTAAATGTTGATTAGCCAAAAAGTGAGAACGGTTATTAGTGAGTGTGCATACAAAATTGCACTGTGTAATTAATTGTCAGTTACATAAGTATACTATAAATATTAGAAAGTCTTAAGGAATAATGGTTAGAATTTTACTTCAGAAATTACTCACGGACTTTCTAGTCTGCTAACGGTTATTAGTGAGTGCGCATACAAAATTGCACTGTGTAATTAATTATCAGTTACATAAGTATGTTATAAATATTAAAAAGTCTTAAGGAATAATGGTTAGAATTTTACTTCAGAAATTACTCACGCACACACACTTCTCAGGGACTTTCTAGTATGCTATGAGTCAATTTTCTATAGAGTTCATTCCATAAGTCTTTATTCTCCATTTACATTTTTTGTAAACTTTATTTTTCAAGCAATCTTTAATTTTCATTTCCAATTTACATTTCAGCACCTTTAAGTTCTATGTCAAAGCTATTTGATCCAGTCAAAGATACCTTATTGCTTTCTTTAAATTTCAACGCAACTTTTTTTTATTTTAGTACATTTTTCTTTTTGAAAACTTTATTTTTTATTTCTTTAATTATTTTACAATTTTAATTTGTCTTTCATCTCAATACTCGTTTAATTAAAGACATTTTGATACACTTATAGAAAATTGATACCTACAAAAGAAGAATAAATTTCACTCTCAGACTATTAAAATCAAATCATCATTAATTTACTAAAAATCGACAAAACAGAACCAAATAAAATAAAAGAATGATTCACATGTGATCGATGTAAGGCCTAATCAGCCATCCGTTTTTTCTATTCAAATTAAGTATGGGTGAAAGTGTGTTTGACTGTTTGGTGATCATAAATAAGTATTCCTCAATCGACAAATGTCTTAGGCAGTAAAATGGATGTTTTGATAGGGTATGGCAAACTAAGCTGTTAGATCAACTTGATTTTTTTTCCAATTTTTATACTTATTTTATTTTTCTATTTTTGTTTTGTTTTGCTCTCCTATGTTCTAGTCTGTTTGACTTAACTTGTCTTTTAAAACAAATATAGTTATTTTTTTAAATCACGAAATTCTGTTTTTTATTTTTGTGTTTTAAATATTTTATTTCAAATTTTTTGTAAATTAAAAATAGTTTAATTATTTTGTTGGTTTTTTTAGTTTTACCAAATTTTTAATTAGGTCTCTATATTTTTTATTTTCAATTAGACCTCTACATTACTTTTAATTTTGTAATTAAGTCATTTTTATGTAAAAAATATTAAAATTAATGGAATATTTTTCTAAAATACATGTAGTTAAAGATCTAATTAGGTTTTTAATTATGAATACCTTCAATTTATGAAAAAATATCCAGTTAACTCAAATATTTTTTACAAATATTTTTCACCTACTAAGTCATTTTTCGATACAAGTCCATACATGTCTCTCTAACCTAATTCACTCCACGCGCCACTATCTAACCAACTTTTCAATCAACGCACAAATATATAATTGCCTTTTTTGAAAGGATTTTGTTTCTGTTTTCAAATTTTCTCAACGTTTTCGATCTACGTTCTCTTCCGTTTTTGCATTCTCTGTGTTTTTCTTCATTCGTTCTCTACGCTATATTTATTCATTTTTTACGATTTCTTTCGTTCTCTACGTTTTTTAAATCAAACTCTGAAATCAGTTTTGAACAGTTATCTCATTGTTGAAGATAATAAATTATTCAAATTCAGATTGTCAATTAAATCAAAGCGAAGTGGATTATTATTTTGAATCCAATCAAGTGGCTGAGGTGTGGTTCGATTCTAGTTAATGTTTTCGTTAGTAGTTTATGATTCTGTAGGTGAATAATGCTATTTTTGTTTGTGAAATTTGTTGTTCATGGTTGATAGTTTAAAGTGAATGTAATGTAGGAATTCTGCATTAAATAAAATATTTTTGTGTATTTGTAGCAAATTTCGATGTAAACAAAAATATTTTTGTGTATTATTTAAGAATTTTCGGTGTATGTGTACTAATAAATTTTGCATAATTCAAAACTTTTCTTCTCCCTCCTCATCATCTTCTGCTGCTTCTTCTTCTTCATCATCAGCATCATCATCATCTTCTTTTTTTCTTATTTATCATTTTCTTCTTGTTTTACCTTCTCAAGTTTCTTCTTATTTTACCCTCTTAACAAAAATAAAAACAAAAAAATCAAACAAAGAAGAAAAAAAAAACATATAATGCTACAAAATTATTTGGAAGAAGATATTTAAACCTACATTCATTCAACTAAAAGAAAAAAAGAAATAAGAAGAAAAAAGAAGAAAAAAATGCAGCATTATTAAAGCAAATATTTTTGCGTATTTGCAGCAAATTAAGGTGTAAAACTAAGATATTTATGTGTATTGTTTAAGAATTTTCGGTGTTTTTGTACTGATAAGTTATGCATAATTCAAAACTCTTCCTCTTCCTCCTCCTCGTATATATCTTCTGCTGCTTCTTCTTCTTTTTTTCCATAATCATCACCATCTTCTTCATTTTTCTTTTTCTTATTCATCTTTTTCTTTTTGTTTTTCATTCTCAATTTTTTTTTTATTTTACTCTCTTAACAAGAATAAAAAAAATAAAAAAAAGAAGAAACACATAATATTGCAAAATTACTTGAAAGATGATAAACTTATATTCATTCAACTAAAAGAAAGAAATAAATAAAGAAAAAAAGAAAAAAATGCAGCATCAAAGGAAATATTTTTGGTGTATTTGCAGCAAATTTCGGTGTAAAACGAAGATATATTTATGTGTATTGTTTAAGAATTTTCGGTGTTTTCGTACTGATAAGTTCTACAAAATTCAAAACTATTCATCTTCCTCCTTCTCATCTTCTGTTGTTTCTTCTTCTTTTTTTCATCATCGTCACCATCTTCTTCTTCTTCTTTTCTTATTTATCATTTCCTTTTTGTTTTACCTTCTCAAGTTTCTTCTTGTTTTACTCTCTAAACAAAAATAAAAACAAAAAATTAAACAAAGAAGAAGAAAACAAATACATAATGCTGCAAAATTACTTGAAAGAGGATGAACTTACATTTATTCAACAAAAAAAAAGAAAGAAATAAGAAGAAAAAAGAAGAAGAAAAAAAATACACAATTAAAGGAAATATTTTTGTATATTTGCAGCAAATTTTGATGTAAAACGAATATATTTATGTGTATTGTTTAAGAATTTTCGATGTTTTTGTACTGATAAATTATGCATAATTCAAAACTCTTATTCTTCCTCCTTCTCATCTTTTCTCATCTTCTACTGCTTCTTCTTCATCTTTTCTCATTTTCTACTGCTTCTTCTTCATCTTCATCTTCTTATTTCATTTTCTCATAATTATTTTCGAATTCAACTTCGAAACTTCCTTCACTTTTTTGCGATGATTTTGAGAAATGTTTTAGAAATTTTTATCCTTAATTATTTGAATTTTGAGTGTTGCGTTTTTGACTAAAGGAGAAGAACTGTTTGTCATGATGGTTTTTGCACTATTCAAGAGTTTGGGAAGCGCGTGTTTACATGCAATATAAACTGAGGGTTGTTTTTGTTGAGTTTAGCCTAACTTGTATGGCAAAAAGATTTGTATATATAACAGGTCTCTATTTTTATACTAAAAATGATTTAATTATAAAATTAAAAGTAGTATATAGATTTAATTAAAAAATAATTAAAATTTAAAAATTAAGTTAAAACTATTATTTTTTATATTTCTTAACAGCAATTTAAGAATAGATATTGTGATAGATGCCCTGTTAATATGGAGAATTTTAAAAAAATATATTATAATCTGATTATTTTTATTTGAATTTCAATAATAATTAAAATTTCACTTATCTTTTTCTAATTAATTTTAATTAGTTTTACTATTTAGAAAAGGTTAAATGAATTAGTTTTAGTTTAAGTTTAGGACACTAACATAAAACATGAGGAACTAATATTTTTTAAACCTATTTTACCGACTCATCCATTTTTTAAACACGCCTCGCCCTGATTTAAATTTGATTGGCCCTTCTATATGAAATGGGTCAGCCAATTGCATATTGGATTGGGTGGAATAATTGATCGAAAATGACCTGTAAATAAATTAAAAAGAAAATGATAAATAAATTTTTGATATTTTAATTTATAGACATTTAAATTTTTTAAAATTTAAAAATATATTTAAATTTTTTATCCTTTTGTATCTAAATTAAAAAAAATAAAAAATTTTAATATATTTTTAAATTTTTAAAAAATTTAAATATTCACAAAAATCAAGAAAATGGAGATTAATTTATCATTTTCTCTAAATTAAATCATTCATCGTCACAGGCATGGTTAATTAGTTGGGAGTTGGGACTGACATTTATGCATTGTTGATAATAAAAAAGACCAATCCATAACTAATAGGATAGCTAGTCGATTTGAAAAAATAAAAAAACTACCAAATGACAAATTATACTCTCTTCTGCTACTATCATTATACTTTATTTATTTAAATATTTTTAAAAAGTAGAACCCACAACATATGTAGTTCATTTTTACAAAGGATTTGTATTTTCTTACACTTTACTTCTCATCCATAATGCATTAAATGAGATGAATATAATTGATGAAATAAAAGAGTGAACTTAAGTATAGTAGTTCCTAACAGAGGACAGAAAACATGACTGATAAGTGTGATAACCTCTTAACACTAATTAGTGTGTGTTTAGACTTTAGATACTGCAGTTGCCTCCTGTCAGATTAACATAAATATTATTGTTGTTCATTAAGTTACATTTCTAGATTTTACTATATATAGATGAGCCTTTAATTTGCCTTGACGAGAGATCAAATGTGGAAGTGAATTGAAGCTGCACCATAAATGTATGTTATTGTGCTCAACTTATTATTAGAACAATGTACGTCGTCCTGCAATTCATTATTATAGCTTTTGGTTTGAACCCAGAAAAGTTTCCTATGGAAGTAACGGAAATGTATATTGAACACGGAGATTTTGTTAATAATCAAATTTTTTATTTATTAGATGTGT
>NC_029774.3:128946558-128973765 GCF_000817695.3 Arachis duranensis
ATTAATTTATAAAATATTTTGAAATAATAATATTCATTATTTTTATATAGTTAGTTTTAAATTTTTAATTTGTCCCAAAGGTATAAAAGAAGAATAAAGTAATAATCTCACAAATGTAAAAAAAAAAAATAAAAAAAATCAACGTAAACATAATAACAAAGCAAAGCCACATCTCTATTGCACCAATTAACCTAAAAATAAAATTATGTAAATATACAAATTTTCATCATCATGTCCACTTTAATGTTTTAATAATCTAGATAATTTGTGTGTCGAATGATTTTTATGGTTGTTTTACTAGTGGTGACTGAGTTTATCGCAGTATGAAAAAATTTTAATTTTATAGGTTTACAAAATAATAAGTCATTATTTTGTATTTGTAAATTAAAAAAAATTAGCATTTTTTTCTGTAATGACATTATGAGAATATAAATTTTTTAAAATTATGTCGATTCTGATATTATATATTATGACACAAAAAATTTATAACATTAAACTACTTTTATAAAATAGTCGTAAGGGACAAAAGTCTCCTTAGCTAAGAAGGCCAGAGTATCTGTAAATAAAAAAATTAAATAATAAATTTTAGCATAAAAAATTTATACTGATAGTTATAAAATTAATTTAATTATTTTTAAAAAAAATAATTGAATCTTGATAACTTTTAATCACAACATTAGTATTCTCGCTAAATTATATATAATAAATATTTAAAAAAAAGGGTAAAATTATAGATTAAAAAGATAAGCAGTAAAAATTTAAAACTAAATAAAACATATGCAGATAATAATATTTTTTTTAAACTATATTATATTGTTAATTTTATTTTTTGTAGAATATAAAGGTAAAGAAAAATAGAGAATGAGAGAAAAGAGAGAGAAAGATAAAAAAGAAGAATGAGAAAGGAAATTTGTTAATTTTGGAAGTTAAGAAAATTTTGTATTTTAATTATTATAAAAAAATATCTGGTGACACATTTTGATTTGTCAAATTACTAATATAAAGTATAAATTATATATAGAGTGGGAAGGATAGAGAAATAGAAAAAAAATAGAGGTAGATAAGAGAATGTAATTTTGATTTGTCAAATTACTAATATAAAGTATAAATTATATATAGAGTGGGAAGGATAGAGAAATAGAAAAAAAATAGAGGTAGATAAGAGAATGTAAGAAGGATGTTTACTAATTTTGGAGAAAAATATTTTCTCTAAATTTTAATAAGAGAATGTAATGTGAGATATTTTAGTTATTAAATTAGTTAATAATATATAAATAGGATATATAATATAGTTATATTTTGCAATTAGATAATGTTATGTTGTATATTTTGATTGCCAAATTTGTAATTAGTTATTGATAATGATATATAAGAGAGATAAAGTGAGTAAAGGAATGAGAAAAATAAAAAAAGAGGAAAGATTGAGGAGGAAAATTTTTTTTAATTTTGAAGAAAAAAGATTTTATTTTAGTTGTAACGAAAGATTCATATGTAGCACATTTTATTATAAAAATATGCAGATAATAATATTTTTATTTAAATTATATTATGTTATAAAAATATGCAGATTAATATATTTTAATTATAAAATTAGTAATATATAATAGAAATAGAGAGAGTTTGAGGGAATAAAAATGGATATAATAAAACTAAATAACAAGTGGATAAAAGTTTGATAAGTGGATATAATAAAACTAAATAAGAATAAAAATGTGATGATCAAGAAAAAGAATGCATATTAGATATAAAAATTATTTTGATAAGCGTCAATTTTATGAAATGAGAAGAATAATTAAACTTATTATTTAGTCTTTCGAGCCTTAATTATTTATATATAGAGTGAGCATAATCCTTAATTCACTGTAAGAGAGTTAGTGATTATATTTTGATAATATTAAAGAGATAAAATCTAAAATTATTTTATATAATATAATAGTCATAATTTTATATATATGATATTTATAATTATTATATCTAAAGTTATATAATTATTTTAATAATAATTAATAAATATTAAATAAAATAATTTAAAATTATTTAGATTAAGTTTTTATTATTTTTCAAACATGATGTGTTTTTTTTTTTGGGTTAGAAAACTCAGAAAGTGAAGGGCATAACGAGCGCGTCACCAGGCACCGACTGATGCATTAATTGATTATACATTATGTTGGCTGGCTGAACTTATGTTGACATAAAGAGACGCACGTTATCTTCATTGTTGGTTTTGGTTTGCTAGTCCGTAGTGAATGCAGTAGTAATGATGGGCCAAACTTATTATGGGGAGTTCTATGGTGCCTACAAAATTGGTGTCTAATTTGTCTAAAAGGTGAGAGAAGAGAGTGTGGGTCCTACCTTTTATATTTGTATCATGTAGTGTAAAAATTAGGCATGGTAGACAACACCACTTATTATTCGGTGGATGCAAAGTTGCAAACCTTCTTAACTGTTTTTAACTTTTTATTTTTTTGAGTTTTTCCTCTTGTTAGTATTAGGAGTCGACACTTTTGTTAAATTTTGACTAATATTTAACTATCACAAAAAAAATTGAATGATTTTATATCATTAAATACAATTTTATACCATTAAAAACATTATTAATAACTAAAAATCACAAAATCTGTTGGTACTTAGACTTTTTCGTTGATCCCCTATTAGCTAGCCTAGCTCAAATAAAGTAGCGTCAAGGGTCATGTGATAGCTCTCAAATTCTTTATATATATACAAGATAGTATTATTTTTCCAAAAAAAAATATTGATAACCAACTTCATATTTTGTCTTTTTTTTTTATTAAAGATAGAGAGACTCAAATTCGCAACTTCTTAGATGAGTATAAAGAGATTATGTTATTTAATCTATAACTCATTAATATAACAACTCAATCAATTTTTTATTGAATCCTTATTTTAAATTAACAAACTGATTTAATGTTTGTTTACTCATTATGCAGCTTTCTTCCTTCACTTTGTATTCTTCTTTTAATCATCAATTTTTCAGCACTGTTTGCCTTTCTATCGTCATCATATCTCTAATGTTTAGTGCGCTATTATTCGTCAATTTTGCAGAAAAAATTACGTGCCACTAATCGAATAATTCTGCAGTGTCATTTAATTATGTAGCAGCCTCGCGTGGATCACGAATCCTCAGTGGCATACTTCACATGTAGCGTCCTTCAATGAATTATTCAATTGACGAAGGAGATTCTAATTTTAGTGTTTTACGCGATGCGATGTGTTTGTGAATTATTCTTCTTCGGAAGAAAATTATCAGCCTCTGAATCTTCTTCCTGTTGAACATGTTTAATTTTAAGGTATTTATGATTATTTTGAATGTGTTTTATAATAATTTTTTGGATATATTTTTTTAATAGTTTTGGATGGATTTTGTATTAGATTTTTAATATTTTTTGTTAAATTTTGTATTTTTTTTAAATAAAAAAATGTAAGCAAGAAACTAACTTGGAAGTGTAGCCAACTTGTTTTAGACTACTCGACCAACTCAAATTGGTTACTTACAGCCAACTTGAATAATATCACTAGATGTGCGGATGATTATCCTGATATAAGATTTAGGTGGATAATTTGAGAGTGTAATGTATTTTTATTTTATTGAGACGATTTTAAAGTTTATTGTTCACAAAACTATTATCTACCTAATAATTTTTTTTTAAAAAATATGATTTTAAAATTTTAAAAACTAGAATTAAGTTCAAAAGGTAGAAACTCAGGTGCAGTCGACTTCATGTAAAGTTGATAATTTAGAGTCGTTAGATGATTTGACTGATTTAATTAAATTTTCATCTAACGACAGCTATCAACTTCACGTGAAGTTGACTGCAAGTGAGTTTTCACCTTCAAAAATACAAACCACCCAAAATTAACTACTACTGTGACCTCCCACTCTAATTATTCTCTCCGCCGTGACCTCCCCGCTCTCTCTCTCTATACATATATAGAGAGAAGAAAATGGAACACCCAATAAGACGGGTGATACTTAGGAGACACAACGACAACGACAAAGGAGTGAGGAGGAGTAAACGCATACTTTTTCTGGAAGAATGATTTGGGAAGAGAAAACAAGACACCCAATGAGACGGTGATGCTTGGGAGGCGTAACGATGAAGGAGCACAATGGGGAGGAGTAAACGCAATTAGAGAGAGTTGAAGTACCTTTTCTGGAAGAATGATTTGGGAAAATAAAATAAGATACCCAACAAGACCGTGATGCTTGGGAGGCGTAATAAGGACGACAAAGGAGTGGGGAGGAGTAAACGCAATTAGAGAGAGTTGGAGTACCTTTTCTAGAATAATGATTTGAAAAAAGAAAATGAAACTGAGACGGTGATATTTAGGAGGCGCAACGATGACGAAAGAGTAGAGAACAGGTTAAAATAAACACCCAATTACTTTAGAGAGAGTAGGATAACATTCACTATATATATGTGTGTGTGTTTTTAATTTTAGTGTGATTTTGTTATAAAATATTTTATATAACTATTTAATTATATATTTTTGTTAATAATTATTTACATAATTAATATATAAAATAACTATTTTTGTTGAGTAGTATTACACTATTAAATATATCTATAAAATTATTTTATATTATTAATGTATTAAAATAAAAATGTATATATATTCTTAATCCTTGTTTTAATTTATATGCTTAATTATTAAACACTGAAAAAGACACGCGTATTATTGATTAGAGTGAACCATATTATTGATTAAGCAATCGACCATTTTTTACGAGAACGGAAACAAATGAAGTTTGCAATTCTGTTGGGTGAAATAATTGGAAGGTGTGGTGACGCTTACGTCTTCGGAAAATGTGTACATATTTTTTTTCCTTTTGATTTATGTATTATTCGTTCGATCCTATTAGCTACGATATAGCCGCAGCACATATGTCACTACAAGAAAAATATTCATTTTGTCACACTTTTTTTAAATTACATTTAAAAAATAGTCTATTTTATGAATAGGTTATACCTTTTTTTGTGTTGTCTTTTTATAAGAGAAAATGATACACAGTTGTGGTATCATAAAAAATGTAGCCTTAGATATTATAAAAATCATTTATAAAGCATAACCGTAAGTTGATATTTATAGGTTCACTTTTTATATCAATGAGAACGTTTTTAAAAAATAACCTATTTGTTAAATTTTGGGTGTATTTTAAAAGTGATACCTAATGTATCTAGAACAAAACACTTGACACTTGGTGAATTTTTCCTCTCTTAACTTTTTCCCGTAAGTATGCACACCCAGCTCCTCTTAACTTAGTGAAATTTTGACCTATTCCCTCCAAAGCTCGTCATCACCCTTTCAGAGAAGAAAACCCTCCAAAGCACGAACAAAACTTTTTCAGAGAAGATCGAAAACCCTCACCATCGCGAAGATACTTAGCCAAATCGCGAATGAAACATAACACTCATCACCCTTGTTAGCTTTCCCTTCTTCTTCGCGCCACTCATCACCCAAATCAGAGAAAGAGTCTGCTATCATCACACCACTCACGGCGTAACTACTCACCTCCAGGAAGACTCTGCACTCACTCATCTTCACCACTCACCCCGCAGTCACTCATCTTCACCGCACCATCGCTTCTCTTCGTTGTGCGCTCACATCAGGAAGATGCTGCGCTCAACTGAAAGCCTTTTTTTATTTGCTCATCATCGTCGAGAAGGTATGCATCCGATTTTAGGGTTTCAATTTGGGGGTTTGGTACGATAATCTGTGAACTCATGAATTGATTTTGTGATTTTGTGTTGCGGCGTAGGAGAACTCATTCTTGTAGGTTCGTTCACCACAAGCCCTAGGTTCGTTCGTCTATTGTCTTTTCTTGCGATTTTGTGTATCAAGCAGCGGAGGAGATAACTCAAATCAAAACTTCAAGCAGCGACGAGACTGTTGGTATGCCTCTTCCCCCACTATTCGTTTGTAACTGATTCATCTCCACTCACCGCGATGGAGAACTGAGATGGTAGTGACGATAAACCGGGACAATGGTGTGTATGAATTTTCTGGTTTTGCGGTTTTTTTGAGGGTTTGTTGTTCTGATTTTTGGAGTTCTACAATCTTTTGTAATTTTTGCTTCTTACTGTGTTAGAGTTTTCTTTTTTATTTTGTATTTTGCTTTATGATTTTGCATCTTGCTTTGTTAGGGTTTGTTGATTTTACATTTTGTTTTTGAATTTTGGGCATAAAACAAATGAAATCATCATGTTTTGTCTTGTTTTCTCGAAAAGTTGGGTAAGAGATGTGAGATAGTATTGTGGTTAGACTTGGTTAAAATTATATGTTGTATATTTGAACCAAAAAGTTAATGTGTTTTGTTGAGATTAATACTTCCATTCTTTACTAGTACTTTATCTGGAATTGGAGATAGTACTTTAGTTCTTTTTTAGGATATTTTTTGCAAAGCTTTAGCATGGAATTGAAACAGAGTTTTGAACTAATTTAACATACAATCGATGGGCAAAATTTTGTCTTAGCTTAGCTGTTTCAGCAGCAAATTTCTGTAGTCTTGGCTAAGAAATTTTTAATTGGTGATTGCTATGCATGCTACTTTTATTGTTTCAAATCTAAATTCTAATACAGAGTGAAATAGAATTTTTTAAAAAATTTAATCATGCAAATTTTGTTAGGGGGGATCTTCGGCAAACTTCAATTTATTTGGTTCGTAGATTACATAATTCAATTCTGAATCTAATTTCCATCCATATCTAGAATTACCATTTGATGATCCTCACTGCTGGTTGTAAATGGTGCATAAAGGAGGTACATAAAGCTTGCTGCAAAAGTTGTATATGAATTTGCTTTTGGCCATGAAATCCGAGGGTTGTGTTCGATTTTTATCTCACCTCCCTACCACCCGAAAATTAACTGGGTGCAAAATCATTTTCCTTTAAAGAGCCTTCATGAGAATAGATTATCAAAAAATTGTGCATTGCTCTTATGACTCTTATTTTTTTTTTACTCTTATCCGATCATGATGGTTGGATGCATTGTTTTGTTCCTTTTTTTGGAACTGCTCATTTGCATAGTTATTAGTTCTTTTTTTGCCATGGCCTTATGCTTATACAGTCAATATTCCATAACATTAGCTTGTTTATCTGATATTCTTGTACCACATTTGTGAATTAGTGGTTTATGTTGTGTAGATGCTTAAATAAGCAATAGTTTTAAACTTGGACTACTATTGAGTAATTCAGATGCATCAGCTATAGTTAAAAGTTTGGTGGATTGAATTTAGAATTTTAATATGCTTAAAATTTTATGGTTGTAGATCGTGGGAAGGTCAGATCAGAATTTGGATTGGATACTAAATGAAATTTGATTTCCAACTTCATTCTTAAACAGCAATCCTAAAGTGTGTGCTGTCTTAGCGCTGATCAGAAAGCAATGTCCTTCCATCTTGATTTCATGAAGTTGAATGAATCCATTTTCTAAATTCATAGCTCTGTGCCTTTCTTCTACTCATAAGCACTAACATAATTTTTTTTTTGTATTCTTTTAGGAATAAGTAAAGCTGCAAAATTCATGAGAGCCAATTGAATTTCTCTTTTTAAAGTACCGAAAGAAACAGTAGAGCTACTTGAAAAATCTGACCTGTATTTCTTTAGCCCCGAGCATCCTCCATTGATCGAACCAGCTCAGAAAGCCTTTGACTGGGCCGTGGATGAGAAATTGAAGTTAGGTATTATGATTTCTACCTTTCAATTCCATGCCAAAATTTGTTTAATAAATGAGTTAGACTCATTGTCAGTTCGGATTTTCCATTTCGTATTGTACTACTTTGCAAGTTACTGTTGCACGAAATTAAAATGAACTAGAAAGAAACTTTGAGTTGTCTTGTGGCCCATCTAAAAATGATTTTAATCTGTGTATGACTGTGGTAATATTACATGTCAGAAACATATAGGATTTTAATCTCTTTATGTATTTCTTTGAAACTTACTTGGATATACGACAACTTAAGGCACTTTTGGATGTACTTCTTTATGATCTTTATGTACTTCTTTTAAGACTGGAATTTTTGTGAGAGAACCAAATCTTGAAGGATTTATTATAGAGAGATGCTGTCCACGAAAAACTATTGTTAAAATCTTTGATAGAAATCAAGGGATTGCTGAGTGAAATTACTTGTTGTGTTTTCTTTGGTTTATGCTTTGTGCTGTGCTACATTAAAAAGTGAAAGAGATTAATGCTATTTTAGACCTTAACGTTGCCTCCATTGACCAAAACCTTTGTATGAGTGCACATTTTGCTGCTTAGTGTTGTTGATTGATTTCACTCTTAATCCATACAAAAAGGAATAAGATTGATTCTGGATTTCTGTATGCTTGTCACTGTTATGGATTTATTTATTATGTCTAATTTGATTTATTTATTTCAAGTTCATAAATCTGGGTGAGTTTATGATTTTGCATAAATAGCCTTTGTTTCCAACCTCAATCAAACCAACATATATTGTTCTAAAATCTCGGTAAGGGAATTTAGTAACCTTAATTTCAAAGTTAACAACAAATAAATAAGTAAAATAATTGATCTGCATTTCTTTATTTCAGATACTGCACTTATTTAATTGATCTGCCCTGTTTCTATCCAAGGAACAAGCTTTTGCCTTCTTCGATTTCGCCTGCTGCTCTTCACGCTTCTAGTAATAATTTTAATTTTTAACTTACTATTCACTTGCAAAATGCTTTTACTTAAATTTGATAATAAAATTTGTTGATTAAATATTTATATCTTTTGTTTTAAAAAACTCCCTCCTAAAATTGTATATAGCAACTGCAGGATTGCAAAAATATTATTATAATTTGCGTTTGAGTTTATTATGAATGGTTGCAAAAATATTATTAGAAAGTTGACTTTGTTTTTTTGTTTGCATTGACCAAAATTGAAGGCGGAAGTTTTTCGTTAAGGTCTTCCAAGCAGATTTTGTCAAAACGTTGATCATATCATGGCAAGGTACATTGCACACTTTAATTCTTTTGTTTTGTTGGTTTTGAAATTGCAATTTAACTTATTATATTTGTACTATAAATTCTATGTTTCTCTTTATTTGTTTTACCTCAATGGGTTTCTAGAGAATTACTTCTAAGACTAGGAACTATTTCCCAACCTAATTACAAGGCTTTGAAAGTCTTTTTCATTGCCCATTCTCTTTATAGCGAATAACACCCTTCCTCCTCTATTCTTGTTATCTTCACTTTGCGACCCCTTGTAAATTTTCCTACTAAAAAATTTAATAATTACCGATTATGTTTTGTGATATGCCAAAGGATTGGATGGATCTACCGAGGTATAGCAAAGAGTATATCAATGGTGTTATTAGTTTTTTAGACTTTGCATACTCTGAGGGAGAACTGGACTGACGACAAATTCAATGTCCTTGTAAGAGGAGTTGTAACATTAATTGGTATAGAAGAGATGTGGTATTTGACCATTTAGTAGCTGACGGATTTATTAAGAGATATAGAATATGGATTAATCATGGGGAATGGACAATCCCGATGGTGGTTGGCGATGACACGGATGATGAAGAAGGTGCACGCGATGACATCGAAGGACTGCTTAATGATGCATTTAGAGATGTACCTCATGCTGAGGGTGTTATTGTAGGTCAAATTGAAGAGGCTAAAAAGTTTTACAATTTAATAGATGGAGCAAGTCAAGAGTTATACCCGGGTTGCAAGAAATTTTTTACATTATCTTTTACTATCCGTCTGTACTTGTTAAAGTGTTTGAACGGTTGGAGCAATGCCTCCTTCACTTCACTTATTGAGCTATTGAAAGAGGCAATGCCTGACATTAACATACCTTCATCTTTCCATAAGATGAAGGCTATGATAAGAGATTTAGGTCTGGATTATAAAAAAATTTATGCTTGTCCTAATGATTGCCTCCTATATAGAAAAGAACTAAAGGATGAAAAATAATGTCGCGTGTGTGGAATTTCTCGATATACTAAAAATTCTAGTGATGATAGCAAGAACTAACCTGATAAGAAAGGTCGTCCTATTCCTGCAAAGACTCTAAGATACTTTCCTATAATTCCAAGACTTCAGAGATTATTTATGTGCTCAAAGACGGCAGCTAGTCTGAGGTGGCATGATGAGGAGCGTGTAAAAGATGGGACATTAAAGCATCCTTCTGATGGCTTGGCATGGAAGAACCTTGATGAAATGGATGAAGAATTTGCAAAAGAATCACGCAATATTAGACTAGGCTTGTCAAGTGATGGGTTCAACCCATTTCGTAGCATGAACATTTCATAGAGCACGTGGCGCGTGATGTTGATGGTTTACAACTTGCTTCCGTGGATGTGCATAAAACATGAATATTGTATGCTTTCTTTGTTTATTCCTGGGCCACAATCACCTGGTAAAGACATTGATGTGTATCTACAACCATTGATAGAAGACTTGAAATTGTTGTGGAAAATAGGGGTCGAAACTTATGATGCATTAAAGAATGAGACCTTTCAAATGCGGGTAGCTCTTTTGTGGACAATCAATTATTTTTTTGCTTATGCTATGTTGTCTGGGTGGAGTACAAAGGAAAAATTGGCTTGCCCTTGTTGCAACAAAAATACCTGTAGCTTACAACTAAAATATAGTCGGAAGACAATTTATATGGACCATCGTGTCTTTTTACCCATGGATCATCCATAGAGAACCAATACAAGGTCTTTTAATGGGATGCAGGAATTAAGACCCCTTTCACCTGTTATAGAAGGAACTGAAATCTTTGAGATGCTATAAAATTGAGAATGTTTTTGGGAAGAAGCAAAGTACATTAAATAGTTTTCCATAGAATTGGAAAAAAAGATCAATTTTCTTTGAATTGCCTTACTGGCACAAGAATCCACTGCATCACAACTTAGATGTCATGCACATAGAGAAGAACATACTTGACAGTGTAGCTGGAACTCTCTTGGATATCCCAGGCAAGACAAAGGACCATTTGAATGCTTGATATGACTTAAAAGTTTTAGGTATCTGGAAAAATCTTCAACCAAAGGAGGTGAATAATGGCAAGAGAACAAAGTTGACAAAGCCATGTTTTTCTATGATTGCTGTAGAGAAGTCAAATTTTTGTGGTGTTTTGAAGACAACAAAGCTACCTAATGGTAGTGCTTCGAATATATCACGCTGTGTACATCTAGGAGAAAGAAAAGTTTCTGGGTATAAGACCCACGATGCTAACTTTATGCTTCACTATTTACTACCAATACTGATTAAAAGCATCCTTCTTGATCATGTGGCCATTTCGTTGATTCGACTAAGTTCATTTTTTGTCGCTTATGCAAAAAGTTCATCACACTGGAAGAGATAGATCTACTGGAGTTAGAGATTGTGGAAACAAAATGGTTCATCTTCCCATTCATTTAGCAAATGAGGTGAGATTGGGTGGTCCGGTGCAGTTTCGTTGGATGTATCCTCCAGAAAGGTACATGTGTATATTAAAGTCATATGTTCGCAACAAAAGTTGCCCCGAAGATTCTATTGCAGAGGCATATCTGGCTGAAAAGTGCTTAGCTTTCTGTTCAAGATATTTGCATGGAGGTGTGCAAACAAGACTTAACAAGCGGTCTCGGAATGATGATGATCCTAACGAAGACGAAGTTGTGCCATCAAAGTTATTTTCTAACAAAGGTCGTTCGTTAGTCATGGAAAATGGAGAACCAATTAATCTAGATGACATATCAAATGCTCAACCCATGTGTATGTATTACACAATTGTGAAGAAGTCGCAGATTATGTTAGGTAACTTAATCAAACTTATTTTTATTCCAATCAAGTTCACTCATATTTTTTAGATCAAACCTAACTATTATTAATTATAGAGAGCATGAGGAAGAGGTTAACAATTAGCGGGGAACAAAATGGAGAAAAGCAAAAGTTCACAACAAAACGTTTGTGCAGTGGTTTGAAACTCGTGCGAGGGATCCAAATGTACCTTTTGGCTAAAAGAATTATCTCGAGGTACAAGCTCTATTGCAAGAAGATTTTCTGGATATGTAATTAATGGATACAGGTTTCACACTGTAGAACGTGAGGTAAGGAGAAAAACACAAAATAGTGGTGTCACGTTAACTACTTTAACTTCAAGCTTTGCAAGTACTAAAGATAAAAGTTCAATCCAAGACACTGTAGCTTATTATGATAAGTATGGTCTTACATTTGTTTACTTCCATAAGAAATGCTTCCATAATGAATCTTTCATACTAGCATCTCAAGCATCAGTGTTTTTATGTGCACGATCCATATGAACATAACAAATATTATGTTATGAAAACTGTCCCAAGAGACTTATTTAAAACAAGCGACGAATCTGAGTCTGAGACCCGTCAAACACACTATAGTGAACAACACGAGCGTATAATGAGCCATTCCATACCAGCTGATGATGGTGAACTTATTCTGGAGAGGACTGATTTACGACCCACGGTTATTGAAATGGTTCCCCAAGTGACTTCTGCCCAAGAATATCAGGCAGACTTTATTGGAGATTTTTATTCTGATGGGTCATCCTAAGCAATTTATTGCTTAATATGTACATACGTATACTTAAGTTTTCTTCTTCACCTTTTTATTTGTAAGTAATACTTATTTTTTTGTTAATTTGTCAGTCTCTTACATTTTTTTTATATTGATTTTGATGGGTATATTGACTCTACTTAACTAATTTTTTTGTGTAGGAATAAGGAATTTATTGATCTTAAAGCTTCATCAAGTAAGAATTTGCTTAGACAATTTGAGGCTGAGACAAAGGATTGTAATTGAACGCAAGAAATATGAAATGGAAGCTGCAACTGCTAATGACAAGGAGAAATCTGAGCAAAGGGTGGATGAACTAGAAAGTCAAATGGAGATGCGTGCAACCAAAGGGTAGAAGAAATCCATGTCAAAGAAGCTGGATTTTAGTCATTTGCAATGCACTTTCGATTCTATTAGCAAAAGGACTAATTCCATGCTTACCACCTTGGAAGTACAGCCTTCGCAACAGCCAGAAAATAAAAAAAGAAAGGAACTATTAACTGTGCCTACTGCTGAGAAAGTCAAGAATGGAATGCAGGGTAGAAAATCAACACAAGGCTTGAAGAATTCTAAGCCTACAAACATGGAGGCAGATGAACTTACAAGGAAGCTCGAAGCAATTCGTAAAAGGAACAGCAACGTGCCAACAAGTGTAAGCCAAGAGCGGAGTTGTCAAAGTTCTACTCAACTCACAATCAACCAAGGGCAGCAGCAGAATATTCAACTCACAGATGAAGAGACTGAAATAGGACAAGATGACACAACTTTGCCTACTCCTGAAATTACCCCACAAAATGAAAGTGCAATGTTGGAGCAAGGAATATCAACAAAAGGTAAGAGGATGCCAGGAGTGAAGGCTACAACAATTGACGAATTCTTAAAGGAAAATGGGATAGACATTGAAATTGAAGGACCAAGCACTGAACTAAGCAAGGACGGGGAAGAAAGCATGGCACTTGATGAAGACTATTATCAACATGTGATGGAGGACATTGATGATGAAAAAGGTACTATTTTTCTATTTTTCTATCTTTTCTTGTAAATTGTAATGCTTCTTTTTTCAATTGACATCACTAATTTATCCTTAATCTCTTTCCTAATGAATGAAACTAGGAGAGCCAAAGAAGAAGAAAATCCGTGGAAAAACAACTTGTAGGGAGATTTATGCAAGGACTATGGAACAGCGGGAAGAAGTCACTTTTGGTATTGGACAGCCCATAGGACCAACCGACCAAAATGTTTCTAATTTAACTAGTTTTGTTAGCACGATTGGTAGAAATAAAAGATTCGTTAGTCTTTTGTACACTAGTTGGCATGCTGTTTCTCCTAAAGCTCAGAAGTTCATGTGGGACTATGTTAACGTAAGACACTCGGTAATTATTGACTTCGATTTTTTTATTCAGCACAAGAGCATATAACAATTACTTATAATCATGCAGACCAAATATAACAATTACTTATAATCATGCAGACCAAGTTTATCCTCCCAGACAGTGGAAAAAGTGGGTAATGCAAGCGATTCGAGATGCTTGGAAGCGGTTCAAAGGAAAGATTAAGCAAAAGCACTTCGTTCCCTGTGATACTATTTAAGATATGGTGAAGAATCGACCACCACAAGTACCAAAAAGTCAATTCATAAAATTGATTTATTATTGGAGTCATCCTCTAATCCAGGTAAAAGACTATATATGTTGAATTTTTATGTGTACGCTTTATTTCTAACATGTGATAGTACAAATGAAATTTAAATAGTGCTTTAATGCAACAGCAAAATAGTTATATTGAATAGACCTAGTGATAATAATTGCCTAATAATAATTCAGGGGTTGTTGGAAAATAAAAATGTCTTTAGTTGCATACAGCAATCTTCTTTTGGGCTTGACTTCAGGCGCAATGAACCTGCACTTGTGATACTTGATTTGAACCTGCATTTGGACCAAAGCCCATGATTATTTAACGAGTGAATGTGACATATTTTTCAGTGCTTTAGCTTAATAATGCAGCCATGCTAGTATATTTGTCTAACTCATTATGCTGAACATGTTAGTAATTGTATGCTAACTTTTTATTCACTTCCAATTAATAAGTCAAAGAAACAAGCAACACAAGGAAAAACAGAAGTTTCCACATCACATGGGGCCAATCAATTTCGAAAGAGTACGAATGGCTCTGGTAAAATTCTTTAATATGAAAGAGCAGATTTATATTTGCATAAAATGAAGGGAGAAACCGAAGTAAGATCTTGTTTTGCAGCGAGCAACAAAGAAAACAAACGAGGAACCAAAAAGGTTTGAGATATTCATTGCTACCCGAACAAGTCGAAAGAGGAAAGAAGTTGATGAGGAAACATAGACTGCTATTGTAAGAGTTCATTGAATCATTCATAATTACATTTCAAATTTAGGATATGGTAACTAATTCAATTTTGAATGTTTCTTCGATACAAGAAGACATCCAACACCGCCAAGCTGCTGGTGAAACAGAAGATGAAGCATTTGAGGCCTTATTCGGGAAAGAACAACCAGGTCGGGTAAGGTTGTATGAAAGATCTATGACAAAAAGTGATTTAAAAAAACATGCTGAAATTAATGAAATCAAGAATCGGCACAAAGAGGAAGTGTCTAGTCTGAAGGATAAACTTAGACACATATAGGCCAAACAGCAAAAACAAGAGGAAGAGATTCATGGGTTGTAAAATATGGTCAAGTTAATACGGCAGTGATCAGAACTTGGAATGAGGCCAGAAGAACTAGAAGCTTTATTACAAGACACCCAACAGTCTTCGATTGAGGCGAATAACGGCCATGGATCAACTCATTTTCTGAACTTAGATGTGGTATGTCCTTATCGGTTCCTTGTTCCATAGTTTTTTGCTTGCATTTACATTAATTGCTATGGCTGAAAATTATATGTTGTTGGCTTTATTAACACCAAAGTTGTATTGCTATGGCTGAAATTTGTTTGTGCAATTCTGGTTGTTGTATTTCTGATTTGGGGCACTTGGTACATACGAATTTGTCCCTATATCTAATTTAAGTGTGAAAGTCTGGTTAATTAGTGCATGAACAGTGCTATAGGGACATATAGGATTGTGTTAAAGGAAATGGAAGAAAGAAACACCTGTAGATTTTCATGGTTTGAATGAAACAAGATAATGCATAATTCCTTGAATTCACCTCTTTTGCCGTGACCATGTTTTTTTTTTATATACTTTCTTGGTTTACTATGTCTACGTGTTCCCTTCATTACAAGCTCAAGTGGGAAAATCTTGTAAAATGTTGCTTTTGATTTGAACAGAATAATATTACTGTTTTCTAATCTCACCATGTATGCTAGTAAAAAACTTTAAATTCTTACCTTTTGTTTCTCAAACGTTCTTGCTGCACTGAAATACTGATGTTGTATGTGTAAGGTTCTTTTATGCCGTAATAATTTACTACAAGTACATGTTGGCGCATTGGCAATTGCTATTGCTCTTCTGTCTTAAGTTGTGTCGATCGAAGTTCTTCGTCTCCCTAATATGTATTTCACAAAATCAAACTTTTAATCATATTTTGTTTCGGGCATCTAGAGTAGGAGTATAAACTTTTTAATCACTTAAATTGTCCCTAAATTTAACCGTTTCAGGTGCTATTGTAGTTGGTTGCAGGGGTATCAAAAATTCTATGAGTACTTTGCTGGTTGTGGTTTAGTAGTAGATGTAGAATCTAATTTTGTATATTATATCTAATTTTTAGTAGTAGATGTATACATATAAAGAACTTAGTATTTGAGGGTTTGGTGCATTTCAAGTTTTCCTCACCTTCAATGTGTTTGATACAATGTGAGTGTCAGAGTCAGCTTGCTTTTTAGTAGCTTTTTTATTTGTTTTATTTTATTGTGTGAATTTGCTTTTGGAATTTTCACTATTGGATCCTTGGTTTTATTTTTGAATGTTGGCTGATCTGTTTTGTTATGGTAAGAAATATGCATGCTGAGATAAAGATAAGAAGTCTGCGCATTTTGTTAATAATGTTGCTAGTTTGATTTATGAGCTTATTGATTGTGTGCTCCTTTGGGTGATTTTACACTTGAGCTGTTTGATGAAATGCGCAATAGGTTTATACATATAAAATCTAAAAAAAATTATAATTTTTGTATACTAAAATCTTGATATAACAAAATTTCATTTAATTTTTATAATTACGAATGTTATTATGAATATTTTTCTAGCTACTTTTCTATATAATTATGCAGGGTAACAATGAAGATTAAGCAATAAAGATTAAACTTATTATTATTGTGGTTTATTGGCTAAGATAGATTACTGTTTAGAATCTTTACATGTATGGTTGACTAATGACTTTTATTAGAATATAGTTATGTATGTAGGATATGTTTTGTTGTAGAATATTAGTAGTAAATTCTAAGTGATATTATTGTTATTTTGATATGGCTATGCTTATTTTAGTGTGAGGTGTATGAATTTTTAGAATTAACTTCATTCTAGTACTTTTGGATCATTGTTACAAATATATTTTGGTTAGAGATAATTTTTATTATTTAAAAAATTATTTAGTATAATTATGTATTTATTTTTATTTTATAATATTCAACTCATTTAAATAAAAATGTAGAATTATTATACATGTAATCATATTATTAACTATTATATTGTATTAATAATTATTAGAGAATTATATATATAGAAAAAAAAAACGAGACCTAAGGCTACACTTATATACAGTAGCTATAGTATACAAAAAAAGAGGGATTTAAGGCTACACTTATAAAAAGTAGTCATGGTATACAATGTGGCTACGCTTTACAGGTGATGCAGTAGCATTGAAAAGCGTAGCCTATTATGACAAAAATAGAAGTTGAAAAGCGTAGTCTTTGGTCATGGACAGCATCACTTAAAAAGCGCACCCTATTTTCAAACGCCAAAAGCGTAGCTCTTGGTGTAGAAAAGCGTAGTCTTTGAGAATAGGCAACGGCCGAATAGGAATCACCCCAGAAAACATAACTAACCTAAGGCATCATTTTTTTCAAATTTTAAAGACAAAAAATATTTTAAAATTTTTATCAAATTTTAAAGACAAAAAATATATTTTATTTTTTTAAATTAACCTCTATTTTCAATTTTTCTCCTTTTCTTCTAACATCATAATTCCATCCACTCATCAGCAACCACCGACCACCCTTGCTACCGGTGACCATCATCGACCACCCATCTAACTATTAACCATTCTAAATTTTTAACTCTACATCCTAAATTTTATGACCTAGATTAGTTTAATTCCATTTAAATTTTAAATGTTTTTTAACTTGAATTTTCAATGTTCTTATTAGTTTTAGTCTTGGATATTTTTTTAATATTTAATTGTTGGTTGATGAAAAATATTATAGTTATCAGAATTGGATCAAACTAATTAATTTGATTGAAAAATTAATGAACCAAATTTATAACCGGTTCAATTCAGTTTTCAAACCGCCTAATAAACAGAACCGATCAAAGTTGGTAAGAACTTGTGAATATCGTCTAAAACCATGAAAACTAGTAGAATTTCGCTCGTTGTTTTTTGTGCCTACGTACTCCTTTTGTCACTAAATTATATTGTTTCGTATTATTTTAAATGCTAATTATTAATAATATAGTAAAAATATATAATAAATTTTTATATATTATTTTAATTTTATACTCAAAATTATTTTATATTTTTTATTTACGTGAGACTGATTTTGTCGGTTCAACTTGTAATTCATTGATTGAATCAGTAAATCAGTAAATTAATAGTTTGACCAATTTAAATCTGACAACTATGAAAAATATTAACTCCTAATACTTTTTTATTTCTAAGAGTTCGAAGCTTTTATTTTTAACTAATGTTAACCAATTTTTTTATTTCAAATTTTAAACTCTAAATTTTAAATTTTAAACTCTAAATATTAAATATTTTATCTAATACTAGGCATCTAAGTATTTTTTTGAATTAATTAAATTTTTAACCAAGTTAGCACTTTTTCTTCTTCTCTTTCTTCGTTATTATTATCGTTAACTTCTTTTTTTTTTTTTGCTTCTTTGTCTTCTTCTTCTTCGTCTTATTCTTCTTTTTCTCCTATAAATTAAATATTAAGAAAACTTGAACATAAAAATTTTGATACAAAATACATAAATTGGTGCACATCACACAAATTTTTGAAAGATCATATATTTAAAATATTGATATCCAACCAATAAAATATACACAGTACGTAGATTTTTGTGTATAACACAAGAATCTTAGTATAGTACAAAAATTTTGATGTACAGCATACAAATTCTTAGAGAACTATATATTCATAACATTGACTCACCTAATAAACAAAATATACTGGTAATAAAATTTGTGTGCTATACGTAAAAAAATTATATATTATATACAAACATGTGTATATTATATTAATAAGTTTGTGTTATGTACAAAATTTTGTGTATTATATCAATAAATTTTTGTAGTCTCCAACAAAAATTTATAAATTACAGAAAATACAAAATACGAAAGAAGAGAACTGATACTATGTTTGACATATACCTGTATTCTTTTCTATTGGCATCACTCCAATTGAATTGGGCTTGATTATAAAAATACTTGTACATGTAATATCAAATTCTAAAAAAGATAGTTTTATAACAAAAAAAATATTAATATTAACTGCTTAAAGTTGATTTTTATACTTTTTCTGTTTTTAATTTGTCTATTAATATTTAGAATCAAGCTGGCAGATCAACTATTTATCAACTAATATTAATTAATTTTTTTAAACAATTTTATTTCTAATTTACATTATCATTACTCAAACAATCATACAAAATCACATATAAAAAAATATTCAAAAACACATTAAAAAAATTAAAAAAATTATTTAAAGTCAATTATGGTTTTGTTGAAAATAAACCATAAAAAATAGTGTTGTAAAAATAGGACCGGATCGACTGATTTGACCAAAAAATTGATAAACCAGTAATCTGGTCCGGCCCGATTGGTCCTATGGTCCTCCCAAGGAGTATCAAACCCATGTCTTCTTGCTAGGCACCAATAAAGAGCGCCACCAAGCTGTTGTGTTCATTTGTAAATTTATGTGCCAATTATTCTAAATATTATATACATACACAACTAAATTATTTTATATTTATTTAATTTAATTTTAGTTTTATACTCAATCTTTTTTAATTCTTTAGAATTTATAGAATTATTAAAATAAATATCAAATATTTTAATATTTATATTTACATATTAAAATGTTAGTAAAGATATTTATTTTAAATTTTTTAGAGTATTGAGTTAGTAGGTCTTCAAAAATTTTGACTTAGGACTAATTAGTAGCGACTATAAGCATCACCACTAAATTTCACATGATAAATTAATAGAGGGACATAATGTATTCATCATTTACTATATCTTGAAGGACCAAATTGGTACTTTATTTTTTTTCAAGGGCTAGTTAACCTGAATTCGAAAATTTTAAGGACCTAATTGTCACTTTATTTAAATTTTTACTATTTTATATTTTTTATTTACGTACGACCGGTTTTATCAGTTCAACCAGTGATCTACCGGTTGAATTAATAATTCAGTGACTCAATAATTTGACCGATTCAATTACCGGTTCGATTCTGACAACTATGATGAAAAATTAGATGAAAATATATGGTTGAAATTAAAGTGAAATGTTGATAGTGTAAATAAAGGAGAAAATTATTATTAAAAAAAATATTTTAAAAAGACAAAGAAAAAATTGATTAAAATTAATTATAAAAAATTAATTATATATGCACTTACTCAAATATTTAATATATTAGTATATGCTAAACTACTTTAGTTTATGCAACAATTTGGTTCAGTTTTTAAATTTTAGTTAGACATAACTATCACTTTTATTGCATATGCACGGATGAGAGTCTTTTTATTCAGACACGAGGAAATAGAAATAAATGTTAACTGCAAAAGACAATGACGTGAATAATAAAGTAGTCTTATTATACTACAAATGTACAAAATAAAAGATATATATATGTAATAAGGTATGTCATTTTAAATTAGTCAAATTTAATTCAAATATTGATTAAAATGTCAAATCATAAAACAATTACTCAATATATGTGGAAATTCACCAAAAGATAAATGTTATAAGGTGATAGTTCATTTTTAAATTCATCTTTCAGACTTATTTTAAGTGAAATTTTTGTTCCACTACTGTATGTTTATATTCATTTTAATTAATGTTATACATTATGATTTTTGAACATATTTTTTACGATATCTATTTTTTATAAATTTGATCATCATGCATCTTTTAGAAAAAGATATATATTATTTTTTAAATATTTTTTGTAGACTTTCTTTTAAAATAATTATTAGGGAAAACATTCATATCTATTTTTTTTAAATTATATACGTTAAAAATCAATCGTCAAATTCATGATTATATATAAATTCACTACCAAACAAAAAAAAAATAAATTGACTACCAAAACATGCAGTTACCTGGATCAGCTATCAAGATCTCTGTACGTCGAGTATAAACAGTATGGGATTCACGTCCAGTCTCAGGTACCCACGCCACACTTCACTTTTTTAGTTAAGCAAAGTATCGTCGTCTCTAACATTTACGACAAATTTTAAAATTATTTTTAATATTTAAATTATCTTATTTAAATTTTTAATATTTTAAAATTGATTTAATATTATTCTGTCGTTAGGAATTTATTAACGGAATTGACGATAGGACAAAATTAAGATAATTTTAAAATATTAAAGACTTAAATAAGACGAAAACGTTAGGGACAAAATAATACATAAAAATAAATTTTAATTTTATCATTCACTAATATCAATCTTTTACGGTACATAATTATTCAATTATTTTTTAATCACCATCTATGTAAATTATACATAATTACATTACTTTGATTCTAAATAATTTTTTTATAATTTTACTCTTAAATATTTTTACTCATCATGAAATGTTTGTAGAATAATTAGAATTATATTACTTTATTGTATATATATCATTTTCCCCCATAAATTTATGTACTAGTCATTCTATAATCATTTTATAATGAGTAAAAACTTTTAAGAGTAAAATTATAAAAAAATAAATTTATTTAGAATAAAAGTAATGTGATTAACTATAATTTATTTAGATGTGATTAAAAAATAATTAAATAATTATGTACCGTAAAAAATTAATATTACTGAAGGATAAAATTAAAATTTATTTCTATGTATTATTTTTGTCCCAACGTTTTCATCATATTTAAGTCCCTAATGTTTTAAAATCGTCTCAATTTTGTGCCGCAGTCAATTCTGTTAACGAATTCCTAATGATAAGACAATATTGAGTCAATTTTTAAAACGTTAGGGACTTAAATAGGACGATTTAAATGTTAGGAACAATTTTAATACCTACCCAAAATATTAAAGACAAAAATAATATTTTACTCCTCTTTCTTTGAGCCAATTATTTTTCATACAATAAATGAAATTGTGTAATGTATTAAATAATAATATAAGTTTAAATTAGTATATTTTACAAGTGTGATGTATAATATAAATTGTGTGTATTGATTTTTACAATAAAAAAAATTGTAATTCACGATTTTAGAAATTATAATTTTTAAATTAAAAAATTTAAAATAATACTCACAATATTTTTTATTATTTTATTTTATTTAAAATCGGGATTCACAATTTCTGATTATTTTTTTAATTTTTTATTTATTTAAAATCGTGATTCACGATTTCTTTTTATCCTGCATATCTTTTGTATCACTGTATTACGCCTAAAGATCATAATATTAATAAAAATCATCAATAACATTCCAATACAAAAAGAAAAATAGCCACTATTTTCTCTCCTTAGTTTTAGTTTTTCCATATCATGATAAAAATTTAATTTTTATAGTATTTTTGTTTTTATTATTAAAAATTTGTTAAATATATTAAAAAATTTAAAAGATTATTTTTTATTAATAGGTTTTCTATAAATTTAATAACATCTAAATAAGCACAGAGTATTCTTCTTAAAGAAATGGTTTCTTTCTAGAAATTAAATAAATGATGGTGTTGATGAATGAAGGTACCACTTTATGTAGCAACGAAGATGGCATCAGAGATAGCATGTATAGAGAAAGATTCACTTTTCATTCCAACACCAGAGGCTTATGCAAAAGCGGCCGTTCGTAAAATTGGGCATGGGCCAAGGTGCACTCCTTATTGGGCTCACTCTATTCAGTGGTTCTTTGCAGGCTTAGCCCCGGACCCACTTCTCGATGCTTGGCGCTTTTCTATCGCAATGCGCCGTTGGAAAGGAATCCAATACTAATCCTACAAGAAAAATTTTAAATATATCTAAAATATCTGCGTTTTAGACTTTTAATTATTTTAACCGTTAATTTCAATTAATATATATTATATATATTTTTTATAATGTATAACGATTAAAATAACTAAAATATCAGTATTTCAGATATACTAAAAACTCTTCCAATCCTATATATTAGAAAAATTATTTGACAAATGTTACAAACTTCAAAGTGTATTCTACATCTTACTTATATGGCGCATAATACCTATTTGTGTGGGGCTCTATGAAAGAGATACTCATCACAAGTGACTAAAAGTGATCATAGTATTATGAACCAAATAAAAATAAAAGAATGATTCACATGTGATCGATGTAAGGCCTAATCAGGCATTAGTTTTTCCTATTCAAATTAAGTGTGGGTGAAAGTGTTTTTGACTGTTTGGGGATTATAAATAAGCATTCCTCAACTGACAAATGTCTTAATGCTTACGACAGTAAAACGGATGTTTTTTTGATAGGGTATGGCAAACTGTCCTGATAGATCAACTTGATTTTTTTTTCCAACTTTATATTTATTTTATTTTTCTCTCTTTGTTTTATTTTGCTATCCTATATATATGTTCTAGTCTGTTTAACTTGACTTCTTTTAAAACACATATAGTTATTTTTTTTTTAATCACGAAATTCTGTTTTTTTTTTTGTTTTAAATTTTTTATTCGAAGTTTTTTGTTTATTAAAGAATAATTTAAAAATGTTATTTTTTATATTTTTGACAGCAATTTAAGAATAATGGATATTGTGATAGATGCCTTATTAACGTGGAGAATTTTAAAAAATTATATTATAATTTGATTATTTTTATTTGAATTTAAATAATAATTAAAATTTCACTTATCTTTTTTATTTAATTAATTTTAATTAGTTTTACTATTTAGAAAAGGTTAAATAATGAATTAGTTTAAGTTCAACACACTAACATAAAGCATAACGAACTGATATTTTAGACCTATTTTACATCCATTTTTGAACACGCCTCGCCCTGCTTTGCCACTCTTGGCCCCTCTGATATGAAGTGGGTCAGCCAATGACACAAAAAAAAACAAATTGCATATTGAATTGGGTGGAATAATTGATCCAAAATGACCTGTAAATAAAATAAATCATTCATCATCACATGCATATGCATGGTTAGTTGGGACTTGGAATTTAGACAAATTACAACATTTATGCATTGTTGATAAGAAAGAACAACCCATAACTAATAGCTAGCCCATTTGACAAAAATAAAAAAACCAAATGACAAATTATACCCTCTGCTGCTAGTGTCCTGAGGTACGAAGTGTTTGCTATTTGGAGAGGGTCTTATTTTTGTTTGGGAGTGTGGATAACGTAAATATTAATAATGTGCATAGAATACAGAGTGAAACTGTATAATAATGTGCAGAGAATATAGAGCTTGTTGGACTAACCATGGAAGTTCTCAATCACCGAGGAGACTTCAGAGAGAAATAAGTTAATGGGATTCTCATCTTATAAACTCTTCATTCTTTTTTGTTTTTTTATGTGAGACTAACTTCAACACTTCTCACACTTACAACATTAACAGAGCTTCCAGAGGTAATCAAGCAGGTGAGCCTGTACCGTCTTATAGGCTGGTTTTTTTTTCCCTCTTCATGTTTAGTAAGTAAAAGATAGATAAAAGAAAAATAGAAACTCCTATATTAGACCAAAAGATTGTCGATGTAATTTCAATTTACAATAAAGAAAGGGGAGGTTAAACGATGTCATTCAGCAGCAAATTCTAATTATGTCTCATAAAGTATGGACAGAACTATCCTAATTATTCTTGTTGCATATTTGCATACCCCTCTCTCTCATTAACTGTATGGAACTATGGATAGCTGAAGAGTACAACTTGATGTCTAAAGAATATTTTTCAGATAATAATGTTTAAACCACATTCTAATATAGGCACCACTCAAATAAAGATTTCAAAAACAACTTTTTTTAAAGATGCCTACATGGCAAAACATAAACCATATATTTTAAAGTCACACTTTTAACTACATAACACTTAAAACTATAGCATTTTATGAGAAAAGCGTCACCTAATGGAAAAAAATAAATTAGAAGATTTAAGAGAAAAAATAATTAAATTATCAAATTAATAGATCAAAAACTAATGATTTTAACTAATGTTAATTGTAATGATACCGAATTCTTAAAATCAATACAAAATGATTTTTCTCAAAATCTTTATTTTACTATAAGTTTTATTGAAGGACTTCAAAAACCTGAAAAAACTTATATTTCACATGAAATTTCTAAAATATGCTACCATAGAAATGATTCTCCACATCTCTATCATACATTTAACCCACAATTAAATTCTATAGTAGATATGTTTGAAGAAATATTACTATCCATAAATTTTTAAAGAAATAAGAAAAAAGAGGAACCTAATATAAACGAAATTAAATAAATATTAAATAAATATTTTCAGAAAGAAAATTCCAAAGAAGAAAAAATTCAAAATATAGCCAACATAACAAAACTAAAAGTAAAACCACCGTTGAAATTATGAATATTGAAAAAAATTAGAAGAAGTTACAATGCTTTTTAAACAATTAAAAATGGCTCAAGAAAATAATATTATGGAACAAGAATTTCAAATAGAAGAAGAATTAGTAAATTCTGAAAATATAGAAAATGAAGAACACATTCTAGATTATTCAAGTGACGAAGAACCAGCTATTCCAATACAAGTAAAGAATGAAGCTGGAACATCTAAGGATAATCAATCTCAATTTAAATGGGAAACAGGATTTGAAAATTATGCTTTTAAAAAGGGATTTATAAATAAAAATTCAAAGTATACAAAAATACCATCAAAGTACGTTCCTAAAATACAGGAAACGGAAGGAGAAAGAATGCTCGATTTAGACTGTAAAAAGAATGAAAAAGAAATTTTTGAGAATTGGTTGAATTCCTTCTTATTAGAAGCTTTTACTAATCCAAAACTTAGTGAATTGTCTGGAGGAGATATCTGGAATTATATAGGGTTTTATACTAAAAGAACTGTAAGAGATTATATGACATCAATAGAAAACCAAATAATAGAAGAATTAGCAACAAAAACAACAATTTACGATAAGATATTACATATAATGATGGTTCTATATAAAGAATTTTTTGGAAAAAATATTATAGATCATAGACAAGAAGTCTATAATAAAGAATATCAAGAAGCGAAAAATCATTTAGCTAATATTCAAATATATGATTTATGTAACGTAGAATCTTACATATGTGAATATAGAATACATTATTATAAACTAAAAGAAGAATATAAAAACCATTATCTTAGTATGTATATAATAAAACTTCCATACCCTACTAATGAATTTATAATGGGAAGATTTATAAGAGAAATAAATAAAGGAACAATTGAAAATAATTTTGGAGGAGCAACCTCTGCAATAAGAGAGGAAATAAAAGAACGTTATATGCAAGAAGCAACTCAAAAAAGATTCGAAAATATAATTAGAATTTGTTGTCAGGATAATGAAAAAATACCTCAAAAATATGGTCTTAATAAAAATTTTTAAAGAAAAAGAAAATATCAATTTAAGAAAAGAAAATACTATCCAAATTGGAGAAAAAATAGGTATTTTAGAAAAAGAAGTAACAATAAAAACAAAAAACAAAAAAATGACTATTGTCCAAATAAAAAAGAAAATTGTAAGTGTTGGTATTGCCAAGAAGAAGGACACTATGCAAATAAATGTCCAAAAAAGAAGGATAAAAAATATCTTACCAAATAATTAGAAATTGCTAAGTCTTGTTTCATGGAACCATTAGAAGAATCAGATGATAACTTAGACTATATTTTTAAATATATCTCAGAGACAGACTCAGAGACTGAGCAATAATGCCACATTTATTACTATAAAAATAACAAAAAAGTTTATAAATGCTTTCATAGATACTGGAGCAACACAATGCTTTGCTAGTACAAATATAAAACTTGATTGGAAAAAATTAAAGAAACCATTAAGAGTTAGAATAGCTGACAAATCAATACATAAAATTGACCAAAAAGTAGAAATAGCTGAAATATTTATTCAAAATTATAGGTTCATTGTTCCATCCATATATATGTTAGATTCTGGGATGGATTTTATCATAGGAAACAACTTCTTAAAGCTATATCATCCATTCATTCAAGAATTAACATATATAGTTTTAAAAGCTCCACACGATTCTTCAATAAATCAAAAATCAAAACGTATAAAGATACCAACTACTACTATAGATAAGATTTTAAAAT
>NC_029774.3:128973878-128993751 GCF_000817695.3 Arachis duranensis
AATGTTCCAAATAAAATTCCTTATTCCGCAAGAGATAGAGAAGAGTTCTCATTAGAATGTAAAGATCTTTTGGAAAAAGGAATTGTAAGATTAAGCAAAAGTCCTCATGCGGCTCCAACCTTTTATGTCGAAAACAATAATGAAATTAAAAGGGGAAAACGAAGAATGGTAATTAATTATAAGAAAATGAATGAAGCAACTGTTGGTGATGCTCATAAACTTCCAAGAAAAGATTCTATTTTGGAAAAAATCAAAGGAGTAACTTGGTTTTCATCTCTTGATGCAAAATCAGGATATTGGCAACTTCGTTTAGACGAAGAAACAAATAAATTAACTGCTTTTACTTGCCCAACAAAAGAATCAACAAGTGTGTTGCTTTATGAATGGAATGTTTTACCATTCGGATTAAAACAAGCCCCAGGTATCTATCAAAGATTTATGGAAGAAAATCTAAAAGAGTTAAATGAATTTATTTTAGTTTACATTGATGATATATTAATTTTTACAAAACAGGATAAAGAAGATCATCTTCAAAAATTATTAATAGTTTTAGAAAGATGTAAAGAAAAAGGATTAGTTCTTAGCAAAAAGAAAGCAAAAATTGCAAGATAAAAAATAGAGTTTCTTGGGTTAATTTTATCCACTCAAGGAAAACTAAAACTTCAACCAAATATTTTAGAAAAGGTAAGTTTATTCCCTAATAAAATAGAAGATAGAAAATAATTACAAAGATTTTTAGGGTGTATAAATTATATTTCTAATCAAGGATTTTTAAAGAATACAACATAATACACTAAAAACTTATTTCCAAAAATAAGTACTAAAAAAGAATGGAAATGGGAAGAAAAAGACAGTATGCGAATTCAAAAAATCAAAGTATTATGTGAAAAGCTTCCGAAACTTTATATTCCAGTAGAAAACGACTACTTAATAGTAGAAATAGATGCTTCAGACATAACCTGGTCAGGATGTCTAAAAGCTAAGAAAGCTATAAAAAGTTTGGAACAAGAAAAAGAATCACTAGATTCTAAATATTCCCCAAAAGAATTACTTTGCATGTATATTTTAGAGACTTTTACTCCAACAGAATAGAGATACACTACTCATGAAAAGGAAACTATAGCAGCAATTAAATCTCTTAAAAAATGAAAAAATGATTTACTACCCAAAGAATTTACATTAAGAACAGATTCAAGTTACCTAACAGGTTTCATTCGATACAATTTAAAAGTTGATTATAATCATGGGCGATTGGTAAGATGACAATTATTTTTGTTACAATATCCAATAAAAATTGAATATATTAAGGGTGACAAAAATATTATTGCAGATACATTAACAAGAGAATGTAGTTCGTATACAACGCATTAAATCAAGAAATTCAAAAATATCAGCAAGAACTCGAAGAATGCAAGCATTGTCAGCAAATAAGGACACAGATCCAATCCCTCAAGAAGGCCATTGAAACAATGAAATCAACACAACAAGTAAAACCATCAGAGTTCAGCCAGCTAAGCATGGTGGACAAACCAGGTGAAGAAAAAATTTCATAAAATAAAACAATTGCAGAAATTATTAAAAAATTCACACAAGACAAAAAATATTATGTGATTTATAATGGCCCCATGAAAGGAGTATATGATGCCTGGGAAAAAGCAGCACCATTCACACATCAATCAAAGATAGTTCATAAAGGAGGATTTTCAACACTAGAATAGGCAAAGGAATCCTTCAGGGAATATGAAGCTCTTCATCCAGAACAAACCCTAAAAAGAGCAGATAAAGCTTCGATTCAAGCCCAGAGAACAGAAATAATGAGAAACATTCCTACAAGGGCTGAAATCAAGGAAAAGAAAAGGGTCTGTATATCAAATCTCAGGGAAACCCTTAATATCGTCCTGAATTGGATTGAAGAAAAAAGGGCAAGCTTGGGATACTATCCTATTGTCAAAGAACAGCTAACAAAGCTGGTTATTTTTCCAGAGGCTTTTTCATCTGACACTTATCAATTTTTCCAATATGGATTAATTGATACAATTTTAATTTTTAATGATCTAAAACTTATTAGTGAGTTTCCTGCAGGATTCGTTGATGCAGTAAAGAGATTTAAAAATATGATTGACAATGTAAATCCAAGGGATATATCCCTAAAATTTACAAATAGTCAACCTATTTTTAATGAAGAAGAAGAATGCTTAGTTCCAGCACACCAAGTAATATTCATGTCCGTCTTCCCAGGAAACTTTCAACCAATTGATCAAATTCAAGATTTAACAATCTACAGTCATGAAGGAAGACTAGCCGGCACATTAGCAAGGGTTTTTGAAAGAACTCAAAAAATAACAAGAAAATCTCACACAAGAATTAATTATAAAAGCAGAAATACTCAGCTTGTGTCCAGTAAAAGAAATGAAATTGAAGAAAGAGAGATGAGACTCTTGGTGGAATTTGAATCTGCATTCTATAATCTATCCAGACTCTTAGAAAAGCTCCCTGAAGGGATAACAAGGAATCTCTGCTATTTGATAAAAGACAGAGAAGACCACAAGTGCCAGCTATGTGTCTCGAAAATATCTGAAGGAAGCAATAATGAAATGGAATCCACCCACATGATAAAAAAAGAGAACAGTGCATCCACCCACATGATAAAAGAAGAGGACAGTGCATCTGAAGCATCCCTCAATATTATTGCATAATGATGTAAGCGCTTAGGTCATAGAGCACCAACAATGTAGCTGGTGCAAGATAATAAACAATGACGTAAGCAATGACATCATAAGAAGGGTAAGGATGGGAATTGTCCATCAGACCCAACCATTATAAATAGATTGCTTAGGCAATTGTAGAAAGGATCAAAAAACAGAAAGCAGAAGACTAAGAGTACTCATATGCTAGGAGAGCAAGGAGGAAGCTGTCGAGGCGATTCTGTAGTCTGACAAAAGAATTCCCTTAGGAAAAAATAGTTTTAAACTCCCCTCTGGAGTTAATATCTACAATCTCCCCTCTGGAGATAAAAACACATTATGTAAAATATACTAAATAAAGGAAATTTTTTTTCTGAAAGGTACGTCTTTGTCCTAATTTCTTAGTTATGAATTATTTAGAAAGCTTAGAATTAACGGAAGAATCTGATTATTATAAATTAACTGCTTTATTAGATAATGAAAAATAGGTTGTTCTAAAAACAGAGCTAAATCTCAAATCAAATGAAAATTTTAATAAACAAAGTCTTTTAAAAGAAGTTTTTAATAGAAAAAATATAATATACTATGGAAAAATTCAACTTGAAGCCCCTGTAAAAATAAAATCTGCTAATAGAGAACTTGAAATAGCTTTGATAAATGATGAAGAATTAAGTAAACAGATTGAGAAAATTAAGGATCAACAGAAAAGATATAAAATTGGATGGATTCATATTAGTACCATACAAGTTTTAATCAAATCTACATATATGAAAGGAATTAATTCACCAATAAGCTTAGCAATCTGTGACAAAAGAATTACTGATGACCTAATAGATCAAATAATTGAAATTGTTCATGGAAATTTGGCAAACGTAAATGTTAAATTTAATGCCCATCTTGGATATGCTATACCTTTATCAACTGAAAATCTTGGTAGATCTATAAGTTTAACTTATAAATTTTATAGAAAAAGTTTAATGGAACAAGATGATGAACCATTTTCAATTACATATGCAATAAATTATGCTTTAACAAATAACCATCATAGTATAATATTTAAAAATAGAGAAAGAATTTATGTTGATGAATTACTTCAGAAAATTGTAAAACAGAAATACCAAAATACAAAGCTATTGAAAACACAGTTCTATTGTTAAAAGAACCATAAAAAAGATCGGTTTCATCAAATTTTCAAATAAGAGAATCTAAAATCAATAGTCCTTTAAGTTTATCTAAATTAAAAATTAAAGAAGAAAACTCTGAAATAAAAGAATTAACAAAAAAGGTCGAAAAATTAAATGAAACCCTAAATACCAAATTATGACAATAAATAAGGAAGAAATATATGTAACTTATCAAGATAAGAAACAAGAGCTCTTTGAAAGAGAGAATCATTTGAAATATTTGCAGTTTTCTGAAATAAATCAAAGAGCATTTAAAGCTCTAAAAATAATCTATAACAAGTTAAAAAAAGAAGTTGAAGAGCTAGAAAAATTAATAGAATCTCTGAAAAATAGTGATGAATCAATGATAGAGTTTGCAGAAATTCTAAAATAAATAATGATAAACAACACTATTTTAGGAATTATAATAAGATTGCCTAATTTATAAGGCATAAAAAGATTGAAAAACCAGAAAATAAAATAAAAAGGAAAAGAGCAAAAAAATTAAAAAATAAAATAGAGGAGTATAAAAAAAATTAAATAATCTTCAGATCGAAATTGATGACCTTATAATAAAAAGGATAGATATAAGAATAAATATAAACAAGTTAAAATTAAATCTAGGAAATTTATAAATGCCTGAAAAACCATATTATGATTTAAAAGAATTAAAACTGTTGAAAAAAATGGAGAATTGAAAAACTAGAAAGATAATTAGAAATAAGAGAAAGTGTAGAAATAAAAGAAGTTTTTGAGGATTTAAGAAATTATAAACAGATAAAAGATTTTATAATAATCCATGTAAAAAAGAATATTATAATTATGATAGAAATTAGAACAGAGTTAAAAAACTATAAATATGAAATCAAAATTATAAATATACGTCAAGGACTAGTAATAAATAATCATTTAACAAATACAAGAGAAATTACAGAAATGGTTAATACTCTAGATTATGAAGTTGCAAATTATTTTTATAAAAATCCTTTAAATAAAGTACCACTAATTGAATCTATACAAATTATAAATTTATTCGAAACAAAATATGTAGAGATAGTAGACATTTCGAAAGAAGAATTAAAAGAAAAATCGAAATTGAAAAATTGGTATCAGAACCAAGTTAACAATCAAGGGTAACACTTTCTCTTTAAGCAACACTTTTAATAATACACTTTTAAATCAATATCAACCACAAAATAAAAAACGTCTTTACAAAAAGATGAAATTAACAACTTTACCGTAGCATCCCCTCCTAATATATAACAATATATAAATATAAATAAAATGTTAACTAAAATATTGATTAATATTAATAAAAATATATATATTTCTTAACATTTTCTTTCAATTATATTTATATGATATTACTGCATTAACAAATATAACTAATTTTAAACATAATACTTAAAAATTATTTAAATCTCTGAATTTAAATTGACGATTTTACACTTTCATTACAACAAAATAAACACTACATATAAAAAAAGAAAAATTTTACCATTTGTGTCATATATAAATGTATTATAATTAAAAAATGTTTATCACTATTATATTTTGTTCGTATTTTAGATGTTCAATTTATCTCCATTTTAAATTATCAAATTTTGATACAATTACACATTTTTAAAATATTATCTTTTATTCAATTTTTTACAAGAGAAAAAAATAAAAATAAATAACTCTCTTAATTTTTTAAACAATTAAGACATAAAAATAAATATTTAAATTAATTAAATAATAATAATTTTTTAAAAATTGACTAAAGACTAAAAATAAAAAAAACAACTAACATTTCTGAATTTATAATAGGTTTAATTACTTTGTTGGTCCATATAGTTTCGCAAAATTTTCAATTAGGTCCCTATACTTTTTTTCCTTTTAATTGGGTCCCTATACGTTAATTTTTTTTCAATTTAGTCCCTATTAACGTTAAACGTCAAAAAAATGTTAATGAATTGTGAAATTACTTTTATACCCTTAGCGACCTAATTAAAAAGAAAAAAATATAGGGACTTAATTGAAAATTCGGTGAAACTATAAATATTCAATGAAAGATATTCCTATTCAATTATTCTAAGACATGAAAAATATTCCTATAATCCCTTTTATTTTGTCACTATCATTCTTTTGCTTATTTATATACAAATTGTACCAAAAATACTTTCTCTTTTTTTTCGACTTTCAAAATACCTTATCTTAAGAACCTAAAAAAAAGAATGGATAAAATGAAATAGAAATAATAGTAATAAGCATATATAAAATTCAGTTTTCATTCTTCAAAGTATTCATTATGATAATGCATCCAGTTTACATAATAAACTTTACATTAATACTTAAGAGCATACTTATCTAGTTTGGAATTGGAGGAATGCATCCACCAATTGATATTGTATACAAATAAATAATAATCGATGTAAAATAAAATACTACAATTTTGTATGTGCCTTTTAGTAAATGGGCAAAAGATTATCACTATAAAAATCCATGCTATGCCTAATGAATGTAAAATTGGGTGACTTCAATTCAATAGGTAATTACTCATGCCTGTCTAAGAACTTCTCTATAACGACTGAAAATGCCGCAAAGCCAACACAACCAGCACATGCTGCTTTTGGACCACCTACAATCACAAAGCAACACCAAAGCATTCTGAAACAAAGATAGAGAACAGATTTTTAAACTAAACAAGAAACATTTAAATCTTAATTGAAAATAGTGTATTCATGCCACATTGCAGCCCAATCTTAATTCATACCACATTGCGCACGGTATCTCACTCGTCTTTCCTCTATTTGGCGCTTTCTCGTCAGAAGTTCATCCTTCGCTCTCTCCTTCTCGAGCTCTTTCCTCTTCTTTTAATGCATTAATCTTTCGCTTCTTTTCCTGGATGAGGTTCAGACAAAACACGAGAAGAAACATCATTCTAAATATTGGAATTCATGAAGATGAGTTGAGATTGATATAGTTTTGTCATCAGTAGATTTACCTATCAAATACTTGTTCGGAAGGAATCATTGCTACATAATTAGCTGCTACCTGTAATTACAATTACAGTTACATTACACAAGGTATATTACCAAAGGAGTGCGTATAAAAATGAAGTTGCATTTTGTTAGATACAAATATGTTTGATTACACTGAGACAGAGATACAGAGAGACACAGCATGACAAAACTATTGTCTACATGTCTTACATGTTGCTTAAAATGCGAAAGTGTTCTAGTTCTATATTTTCTTTTTCAACGGTTAACTTCGAGCAGAATAGATATTATCTATCTCGTATTGCATATAAAAAAGAACTGAACAAATTAGAAAAAAATTTCACACCTGAAATCCAACTGGGGGACTAGGACCTTGTCCAACTTTAATATCCTTATATTGCAAACCTGATTCAGTAGTTACCATAGGCACCTTCATTGCATAAAATGTTCAAAGTCAACATTAGTCATTTAGCTATGGATATTCCAAGTAAAATCCATTGATACCATGGTGGTCATCGATCAAGGGTCTTAAAAATGTGAATATTAAAACTTAAGGGCAATCACATAGATTGGTTATTAACAGATTCTTTGCATGGTGCACAAATTCTTTGAAAATATAAGAATGTCTGCTATTCCTTTAAGAATGATAGATTCTATTATCAAGAAAGAATAACTTAGATACTAATAATGCTTTAAATTTTTAAGATTTATTTGAAGAATTTCTCTTAAAAAATAACTAACATTTGAGAAAGGTGCTGACTAACATTAGTAGAAACAGGAGATGCAATGCAATTACATCAAATATCAAAGTATTATTAGCAATTTACAACAACCAATTGTAATGTCTTAGCAGAGAAAAAAAAAAAGAAACAGAGAAGGAAACAATGTATTCTCACCATACATTTTCAAGCTCCTTCTCACAAGCTTCATCACATAGTTTCGGCTTATCTTTCGGGGGCAAAGCAGCTCCTTTGGCTTCCAATGAACCAACAAAGAGGCTTGAGATTCCCAAAATCAATCCAAGAAAGTCTCTCCGAAAATTGGTATTAACCATAGCAGCACATTCAGTTGTATCTGAGGTCTTTGCTTTTACCACCGATCTTCGGTATTGCGGAACCAAGCATCGAAGCCTGTTAGCAGCAATGCCTTGAGGATTGCAGCCCAAACTTTTACAAGTAGAACCTGTATGCCTCTATAACAATGATCAATTAAACTCATAATCAATTAATTATAGATAACATACATAATCAAAACTCATAATCAATTCAACTCTCTCAAAGGCATTTAATCAAACACCTTATCTCCAATCTCACCTCTTTCCTTATTTCTAACATAATCAATTAATTACAGATAAAATACATAATCAGAACTCATAATAAAATTTTTTTAGCACAATCAAAACTAATTTTAGTAAACTAAACTTCACAATTAGATCAATTGATTCTCTTTGTCATTCAGAATGCTGGTTACCTAATAAAATAAAGTCAAATTATATACAAGTAGCAACAAAAAATAAGCATAAGCAAAATTAGAGGTATTTAACAATTAAGATTTCTCAACATTGAACCTGAAGCATTAGAATCGGGAGAGGATGCCGTTTGACTACTAGTTATTTTAAGCATAACATTTCTCCCGTTCTTAGTGTAGTGGGAAGAAGACATTATTGAGAAGAATTATTATCCAATGCTAAAAAACTAAAACAAAATTCTATCATCACCTGTTGTTGCAGAACCAGTCCAGACAGCAAAACGCAGAGTCAAGGAGCGGCGATTTGAGGCAAGGCACTGCGAGGCGCGGTGAGGCAAGGCGGGACGAGGGGATGCAATAGGCAAGGCGGATGAGCGGAGGAGAACAGAGCATCTGTGGGCGACGCAGAGGGACGACGACTACCCAGCGACGGACGACGACGACGCCTTGGAAGACGCCAGCAGAGTACAACGGAAGAGAAATCCAATTGAAAACTTAGGAGAATAACCTAGGAATAGTTAGAGTTCTCTAATTTTGGGGACAAAAATATAAAAGATAATTTTGTATTTTATAAAAATAGAAGTGTTTTTAATTAAATTTTTTTATTAAATTATGAGAATATTTGATTTTTTAATAAAATATTCTGTTATTTCAAACGGTTTTATGACAGTAATGACTGAATTAAAAAAATTAACGTATAAAAATTTAATTAAAAAAAAATATAAAATTCAATTAAAAATTTTACAAAACTATAAAAATCAACAGAATAATTAAACCTTTATAATACCATCATCGCTCATTGTCGCATACATGAAAAGAGAACGTGTATCACGAACCGTGAATGTCTTGGTTGACTTGCTGGTGATGGAGGGGATATTCCATATAAGACTAACTCTATCTTACTCAAAAATATTATTAAACTAGTTTAATTTAATTCTATCTCCAGTGCAGAGTGAATGGAATTAAAAGTAAACGCAATACGTACGTGTTGTTCCTCCTAAGTCTCTGCAATAATAAGTTAATCAATAATATTAGCTGTACACTTAGTAGTACAAAAATAAAAATTAATTATTAAAATTAACATGCTCAACTTAATATAAAAAAAAAAAAAAAACAAACTGAAAACAACTGAAGGGTATAAACAGTTATACGTTATAGAATCGAAATATCCAATTATATTCCTACACGGAAAGATGAGATTTCCCAAAGTGCTCAAAATGTTGTACACAGAGCGCAACTAAATGTGTAGTTTAAGCAAAGTGCCATCTTATCTATCTATCAATCTATGTCGTCACCTAACCAAATGCACAGTTACTACGTTGCAATAATAACCCATGCCATTAGCCTCAAATTCCACATTCTTCATCATCACCACCACCGCCACCACTAACACTCTCCTCCAAAGAACAAAAGTAATTTTAAGCTTATTAAACAAAAAAATTACAAAATTCACGTGTAACTGAGAAAAAAGAAAAGAAAGATATAGAGACGAAGAAGGTATTACAAAATGTTGGTTATGGATGAGAATTTGTTATTGTTTGATTTTCTTGCGAAAGACGACCTCAGTGTCCAAGCCGAAGCCATCGACGTTGCGAACTTGAAGGAGGCGTGAGTTCTTGAACAACTCCACGAGAGGCTGCACGCTGAAGAGGTCGTTGGCGGAATACTTATCGGCGCGGCGAGAGAGTGCCACGTGGAGGACGCAGATACCGTTGGGCTTGAGCGTGCGCTCAATCTCTGCAACGAATTTGTGAGGGTAGAGAGCGTGGTCGAAGACGTTGGAGAATTCAAAATCGAAGGTGTCGTTATCAAAGGGTTGGTTATGGAAATCGCCTTTTACAACGAGGGGAGGGAAAGGAACAAGATCTATCCCGATGGAGTCGGTGACTCCCACGCGCCGCAAGGCCTCGACCTCCTGGCCGACGCGCGCGCCGATGCAGAGAGCCTTGGAGGCGTTGTGGAGAAGGTGTTTGTCCTTCAGTTCTTGGAAGAAGCGCGCGAAGACGGGGATCTTGCGGTTCCAATCGCGCGTGGTCCATACTTTCCGGAGCTTAGGGTTGAGGGTCTTGTTGAGCTGGTGCTGTATGTAGGCGTCGTAGGAGGTGTAACCGGGTCTGATTTTGAGGCCGGCGGCGGTGGTGATGGTGGTGATGGAGGTGGAGGAGGGAGGAGGGTGGCGGGGTTGTGGTTGGGAGAAGAGGTGGAGGAGGAGGAGGAAGGGGAGGGAGAGGAAGAGGGAGACGAGGAAGCACCTGAGGATGAATGAATTGGCGGATGCGATTTTCATGTCTTTGGTTGGTATTTGATGTTTCTTCTATTTTTGGTGTTTGACATGGGATTGGAGGGGCACTGAATTTTGAAAACCAGAGAGAGATGTTATAGGTAAGAACCAAAGAAAGAAACAAGAAATAAAGCCAAACCAACGGAACTAACTATGGATATTGTAAACGACTCATGCATTATTGTTTCTTTATTAAGATTCTATTCTTTTTTATTCTCTCAATTATCCACATATTCTAAAATTATTTTTCCTTTGATTTAAAAGACTATTTATTTATCATTTTAATTAGTAAAAGAGTGAAATCCGATCCATAATCCATACCGTCTTTATTCTATCACTCATATCGGCTGGCTGTTTCTAGATGTGAAAAACATATATGATAAATCCGCCGTTCATTATGACGAAGAAATGCGGGCGTGGAGGGTAGTGCGCATGCAGTGAATCACGGTGGCGTTGTTGCTTCGCTTTTACTGTTGCTTTTTGCAAGTTTTGTTATTATCAACTAACCAGCCTATTTTGACCTTTTTTTTTAAAGAAAAAAGAAAGAAACGAAAAGAGAATGCTGGACCATGGATGGATTTTAGAGTTAATGACAAAGTGTCCTAGCTTACACCTGATAGTATAGAAAAGGAAAAGGGAATTTAATAAAGTATTATTAATGGGTCCAGTGCTGAGGCGGCAAATTAATTATGTGACAAGCAAGCTGGACAAAGCCATGATTGTAGGGAGTTAGGAGAAGTGAGGATCAAGTCAAAAATATACATGCATGCACTCATTCTTCTGCGTCCATTCAAATTAAAGAAATTATAATGCCATAAGTATATATATAGAGAGAGGTTAACATAATTAAGGTATACAAGCCTTATTCTTGATAGGACTGACTGATCACGTGAGTTTATTAGACTCACTTGTATCTACCAATTAACAGAATTTAGTTGAGCGAGCAAGAACAGCGATAGTTACATGTCCAATGAGTTGCAGCGCAGTCACCATAGCGAAAGGCCAAAGCCAAAGCCAAATTCATAATGAATTCATACACACGTCCGGAGCTAAATTTTTTTATTTTTATTATTACCAAAAGCAGAATAAGATGGAAATGGTCTCGCTCTCGTGTTGAACTTTCGCATGATCTTGTTATGTCACATTTCTTACTTAGCTAGGTCACACCTTTTAAATGGATAGTTAAAAATGCATGTTTGACAAGTAGGGATGGCAATAAATAGAATACGGTAGGGTTTAGAGTCCTCCCTAATCTTACTGCAGGTTTATATTTTTATATAAATTCAATTCTAATCTATTCGCGAATTAAAAATATTTCAACTTTAACTCTATCCGTTTTTAACTTGTAGGTATCCAACTTTATCTGTGAGTTACAAAAAAGATGCAATATTATTATAAAAGTTAACGATAATTTAAAATATAACTAACCTTTATGTAAAAGAAATATTAAATAATCTTTTTTTAGTAGCTATGAATTTTTTATATTTAGTAAAAAGGTCTTTGATTTAACATTCATTTAAAATATAATTTTATATAAGTATATAACATATACATATATAAGATATACTGATTGGTCAAATAAGGTAGAAGCTCAATCCGCACCATATCTGAACCGCACAAAAATTCTATCCGCACCATATCTTATTCGCTGTGGATCGAATTAGCAATCCTACCAGATCAAATAAAATCGAATCGGGATGAGTAAGGTGTATATTGTCACTCCTATTTACAATAGCTTACGTTAAAAAAGACATACATAACTAAGGTCAAGCAAGGGGGCGGAGCCTCATTCATGGCAAGGGGCAATCACCCCCTTAAACTTTAATTTCTTTCTATAAATTATAGTTATGTTCTTTCAATGGCTTTTATTTTATTTGTTTGGTCAGAGCCAACAATTCTCTTTTCACTTTTTCTTCATCATGAAAAAGTTTTACACTCTTTAAAAAGGATTTTATTTTTTTATTTTTTGAAACACGGCTAAACACCAAAAGACACGTTAAAAAAGATTTATTCATCTGTCCATATGGGTTGCTGCGGGATTCGAACTCTCGACTAGTCCAAATTAGTTCTATATCTTCTTTTTTTATTTCTGTAATTTGCACTATTTTTTTTCATGTGCACTACCTTTCTATTTTTGGAGCTTCAATGTATATGCCAGATAACCATGGAGAGACACCAGTGAAATTTATTTGGATTAATATGAGAAAACAAAACAAAAACCAGTGATTCTTAATAGGCGTGTCGCAAAAATCTGTGAAATTGGACTGTTATAGATAGAGCTTGTGGGCCTCCTGTAATTTTGGGTTTGTTGGGAGCTATTTTGAAATTGTTTATTCTGTCTGGCTTTTGATAATAATTTTAGTTGAATTTTGAGTCCATCTAGATTATTGTTATTGCATATTCAAATTTAGTTTATACAATAATTTATGGACAAACCTTTCAATGGAGTTTAAATTACTAATCCTTTATCGGTTAAGAAATCAAAATATTTACATGATTAATGACCCAAAAAATATATTTAAATTAATAATCAAATTAGTCTCAAAAAATATGATATTTTTTAAATTTTTCAAACTCTATTAACAATTTTTAATTTTTTATCAATTGCAATTTTTTTTTTTGTGACAACACATGATGATGAATTGTCTTCAGCCATGAGAACATGCTTATCAAAATCAATAAATAGTACCTGGATGAATTAAGTATAATGTTGGTCTTCTAATAGAGGCTAAAAATTTATTTCGTTTTCGACCTTTTTTTTACTACAAAATAATTTCAAAGGTTTAACTTAATTTTAAAATCGTTATTTTTATCAAATTTTTAATTTTTATTTCAAAAATACCCCTAACTATAAAAAAATAAAAATAAAAATAAAAACAAAAACATTGAATAAGGGAGAAACTGGAAAGGGAGAAAGGGGGAAGGATCTCGCTGCTCATCGTTGTTTGGTGGTTGGATCTCGCCGCTGCTCCTCTAGGTTCGGCAGAGGTGTTCGATGGCAGTGGATTTTGGTTCGAGACAAGAACAGGGCTATTGTTGCTCGTCGTCGTTCAGTGGCTAGATCTCGCCGCTGCTCCTCTGGGCTCGGCGAAAGTGCTCGATGGCAGTGGGTTCTAGTTCGAGGCAAGAACAGGGGAAGGCTTCGGTGGTGAGTCGAGGGAGGAGAAGAAGTCGCGATGTGACGGTGGCACTAAGGTAGCGCGAAGAGAAAAAAAGAAAAGGGTTGCGGCAGTGTGATGGCGGATCGGCACTGTGATGGCTGTGATGGCAATTTCGGGTGGCTTTTCACCACATATAAGCAATTTGTACAACTCTTCAACTTTCAGTACAACAATATAAATTATTTTTGAGAATTATAATATGTAAAAAAAAATTTAAAATTTATCAAAAAAATAAATTTTGATACTATTTTAACTATGAAAATATGTTAACAAAAGTTTTGTCAAAAATAATACTTTTAACATATAAGCGTTGTGAAAAAAATTTAAATCTTATTTTGATAAATATTGGCTGTCAAAAATAATTTGTTAGAAAATTTTGAGAACATATTTTATGTGATACTTATTAATTGTCAAAAATACTATTTATTTTGACACTTATTGACTATAAAATATTCTCAACAAAAAATTTTAACAAAGAATGAGATGTGATCTTGAAACTAAAGAAAAAATTGAGATTTTGAAGATAAAGAATGAGTAGTATAATCCTAAACTGAGAGCAGTGTGATGTCAAAATTAACAGAGCCCAAAGAAGAAAAAAATAGTAGAGTAAATTGAAAACAAATGAGTGTCAAAATTGAGGAGTAATTTTCTACGGTCAAATTTTTCGTCAAGAAAATATAAAAAATTTGACATTTGTGATATTTGTCAAAAATATATATTAATTTTGACATTTAATTATGGTGTTAAAAAATAAAGTGTCAAAATAACACTATTTTCTTGTAGTGCTCGTCGGCTTCTGCTTCTGCTTTCATTTTGCTTTTACTTCTATTATGTTGTTGATTTTTTATTATTGTTGCTTCTGGTTATTTCTGCTTCTGATTGATTATATTGTTTCGTTGTTGTTGTTGTTCTACTCCTACTCCTATTTCTGCTTTATTACATTGTTGATTCATTGTTGTTGTTATTTTTGGTTCTGTTTCTTCTTGTGCTTGATTTTTGAGAAGAAAGGGAAAGTCATTTTGGTCTGAATGACAACTTTATAACTAAGTTAAATTTTTGGGACTATTTTATAGCAAAAAAAAGGTTAGAAATAAAATAAATTTTCCACCTCTATGTTAGGAATCAAAATCATACTGAACTCTATTTAAATGTCTCTCTTCAAGAATTCATGCACGCAAATTTTTATCACCTATTTTCCAATTCATTTTGCATTTTACTACGATTTTTAACCTTCTCTTGCTAAAAATAGTACTCATAACTACTTAATACAATTCGAAAAGCAAAAGTTGCAGCCTCACTCTTTAATTTTTCATTTTAATGGCGATAATTGATGCAAATAATAAAATTTCAGAAGATATCTAAGATTGAGGACTTAATATAAAAACGAAAGCATTATGTTCCAGCCTTAAGTAATACTATGCTAACATACTTCTCATTTTCATTAAGTAAAATCCGGATCATATCCAATATTAAACATTTTCTTCTATAAATATCTATAAAAGTTGTATTTATCTCAATAATTTGACCTATTTAAAATTTGGTTGGATACTATTAAGTCGTAAGAAAAAAAATATTTTTCATTAGTTATTAGAATTTTTTTTTAATAAAATATTTTTGTTTTTAAAATTTGTTAAAAGTTTTAAAATATTCTTAAATTTTATTTTATTTTAATTTTGTCCAAAAAATTTTCAAATTGCACCAAATATATTCTTGACGGCTAATTTTTTTAAAAATTTAGGAACAATTTCACAAGAACAATCTTTAACTGAAGTAAACTAAACATAATTAACATGCATTATTATTGGATTAGTCCTAAACTTTCTAAAAATTTAGCTGTCATTGGTATATTTTGATGGTAATCAATGTCTAAGAGAAGGGGGTTGAATCTTAGCCCCCTTTTTCGCTGAATCTCAATCTCTGATATTTTAAAGGAACTTCAGGAGATATTTCTGTTTTTATCTCATAACAAGTCAAGAGACATTTTCTTTTCGTCTCGTAACGGGTTAGGAGATATTTTTTATTTTTGTCTCCAACGCAACAGAAATAGAATAGGAGTAGAAGAGAAAGAGAGAATCACACCCAAATGTATCATGGTTCAGCTGTTAAGTGCAATGCAGCCTACATCCAGTCTCCCTCACAACAGTGATGGAATTTTACTATAATAATCAGATTACAAACACCAATTCTTTCCTAGGATCTACCAAATCTTATCTGGGACAAATCCAGATTCTATCCCCAAGTCTGAACTTGACTTGGACTCCTATCAAGCTTTCAATCACAAAGTGCTAACCCAACTTGTAAGGAAATCTCCTTAGGATCATGACAACAAAATAGAAATTCATACAATAAATTTCTGAGTTAACTATGACTTTTTCTTTAACTCTCTGTCTTTTTTTACTCGTTGGCGTTTTCTTACAAAATCTCACATTTTGTCTTTTACCAATGAAACACAGATAGACTAACTGAGAAAAAGAAATATTTAATGAAAGTCATGAAGGAGAAGAATAAATAGCTCAAAGAGTTATGGAAACACAAACGTGTGTTATCACTCCTTGATCTCAACCCTTACCTTTCACCTTTATTATAGAAAGGGAAGTTTTCAAGATTGAAAACTTCTTCAACACATGTTGGTTCTCTTCTCCCAATACACATGCAGCAGCGGCGTGACAAAGGAGAGAGAGAGAGGGTAGAAGCAGTAACTAAATCAAACATGCAACCCTACCTTCAATCTTCTCTTTCAACATTTTTCTTCATACATCTTGAATATGAGCCGTTGAACTTTGCTTTGACTCCAAGTCTTGATTCTAATCGTTGATGAGCATCTGACCCATGCTAGCTTCAAACTTTTCATTTTTGCTTCTTCCAACTTGGACTCAGACGCTATCTTCTTCACAAAAATGAAAATGAATCTTTGCTGTGCGTTTAAGATAGATTTGCTTTATGAACCGATACCTTTCTTTCCTTTCATGACAACAAAATTTTAAAGTCTTTCTCCAAATCTTTTCTTCTGTAAAAATAATCTTCTTTTTTCTGTATTTTCTATTTTTTCTTCTTCTATGAAAGAGTGATTTGACAGAAACAAGAGACAGGAGAGAGAGAAGAGATAATAACTTTCGTATGGAGCTTGTGGCCTTTGGTCATAACCCACTTTCTGTGTATTTTATTTTCTTTCTCTGATTCTTGGAAGATGATGTAATTTGACCGAAAGAGAGAGAAGAGAGAAAGAAAAAAGTTTTTAGTGGAAACTTTTAATTACATTAAAGTGAATTGAATTCTCACTTCCTGTGACTAAGAAATTAAATTAAGTTTAATTTTCACTTCCTGTTACCAATACATGGAGTCAGGTTTTAGACTTTTTGATTACCAAGGAATGAATTTAATTGAATTGAAATTTGGGTTCCAGTAACCATGTCATGAAGACTTTCCAATGAGAGACTTGTGGACTATAGGAAGCTTTGGTTTCTTTCTTTAATTCATCATGGGCTTTGATGGATTTGGACTTATTTTGGATTTCTTTCCTTTTTATCATTCAGCCACCTGATTTGATTAATTTTGTCCAAAGCTTAAATTTGTTCCATGATTAAATTGTATTTGTTTAACTTTTGGCCCAATATAAAATTAAATTGCTTGCCTGCACACTTGAATAAAAATTATCAAACAACCTATTAGAAATTATTAAATAAAATACTTAATAATAATTTTAATAATTTCCTAATTTATATTTTAATAATGTTTGATCATCATTTCAGTTTTCCAAACTCAACATATTTGATCTAAATCGAAAATTTTAGGGACAAAATTAAAATAAAATAAAACTTAAGAATATTTTAAAAAATTTTGATAAATTCAAGGACAAAAAATATACTTTACTATAAACAAATTTTATGAAAAATATTTTTTGTTTAGTGTATTTGACAATATTTAGTAGTAAAAGTAAAAGTACTAAAAGAATAAAAAATATCTTTTTTAAAAGTTACAATTTAAATTTTTAAATATATTTTTTACTTAAAAAGAGATATTTTTAACATAATAAATAAATAAATAAATATTTTTATATTATTTTATCTAAATATAATTGTTAAATAATAAGATATTTAAACATAAAATTATTTTTATTTTTAATTTTTTTTTAAAATCACTTGAAAAAATCGTAAAAAATGACCTAAACAATCCCTTATAATATTTAGGTTTAGGTTAGATTAACTTTTAAAAAGTTATTTATTTTTTTAAAATATATTTTTTTATAAACAAAATTATTTTATATTTAAATAGCTAAAAACATCTTTTATTCGTTTTTTTCCTTTAAAATTATATATGGTTGATTTTTTTAAAAAAATATATCTAAATTTATTTAAAATTTAATAAAAATATTTTAGTTTTAATGAAAAATACTTTTTTTTTACTCAAATAAATTAACCCAAACTAACACTTATGTTTATTTATGTTAGATAAGTTTAATCCAACACAATGACGACTCAATTTTTTATGAAGCTTTGACTAGTCATAAACTCATAATTAGATGAGCATTATCTACTAAGTTACTCTCTAAAGGTTGCTAAAAACATCATCAGTTATTACCAACTTGGACTAAGCAAGTAGTAAAAGTTTGGCCCGATAATATTTTCTTAATAATTAAATATATATTTATATTTTTTCTATAAATAAAACTTCATGTATGATATATAATATTTGTGGTGTCTGAGTTTATGATCATATGATATAGAAAGTAAGAGGGAAACAAATTCTGAGATTTAAGTTAACTGAAAGACTCAAAAGTTTGTTGAGAAGTGAGAACAGAACACTAAGTAGGAGGCATGTCCTCCCAAAGACTAGTGTCTAAGTGTGGTGAGTCAGTTACAACCCGTACGTCGCTTTTGATTTTTTGTGTGGGAGTGAGAAATATGTATGATAATAGGGTGTGAGAAAAGAGGTGTTTTATTTGGTTATGGAATGACACAAATTGGAGGCACCGATTTATTTGCATTGTTTTGTTTTTTAAACAAACAATCACAAATCGGACGGTCCGATTTGTGATTTCGAAAATAAAAAAAAATTTAATGTTAAAATCGGACCGTCCGATTTTTATTTTAACAAATAAAAAAAATAAAAAATTTATATAAGAATATAAAGAGACAAAAAATAAATTTTTTCTTAAAATTTATGAAAAAATATATAAAAAAATGAGACACGGTTATTATTTACGACGAAAATTAAGATGGAGACACAAAGATTTTGGGATTTGGAAACGAGAAAGTCATGCTCTGTCAAAGCCCGCTCAAATACAGGATGGATCGATCTATCTCGCTAAATTAATATTGGTTCGACTTACTACCTCATACTGTCAAAAAGTATACTAGCGGGTTGGTGAACTAATCTTTTTTTTTTTTTTAAATACCTAAAATAATATCACTCTAAATCTCAAACACATGTAAATTACAATATTAACCATAATAATTTAATAAATCTCAAACATAACAACAATAAAATCTAAACACATAATTTACACATAAATTTATATCAAATAATCAAACTACACTTAAACTAAATACACAATATAATCCATATAAATCAAAACATAAATCAATTGGCAACTTCAAAATCAATAAAATTTGAATCTACTTAAAAATTGAAATACCACCTCGTCTAACACTTTAAAAAATCACATCTTCACCTTCATCTACAATTAGATGAATACCCAAATTTAAAACTAAAGAAATAGATAATTAAATAGAATTAGTGATATATAGTAATCAAACAGAATCAATAATCAATAATCAAACAAAATCTTCAAGCATCAATGTATCCTTCACAAACAGAAAAATAAAAGAAAAAAATAATAAAATAGTTTACTAGTTATTAGAAGAATAGTTTGCCGTTGCCGAGAGAGGCAAAGACGAGTTATGAGAGAGGAGAGATGAGTGCGCCACTGCGAATATGAGGAAGACAAAGGTGACACAGTCGTAGAGAGAGTCAAAGAGGAGAGGTAGAGACGAGTGCGCCACTGCGTATGTGAGGGATACAGAGACGTGATGCAGTTGTAGAGAGGGTCGGGGACGAAAGGGAGAGCTGCGAGAGAGGGAGACACCTTCGCCGGTGCGACTGTGTGAGAGAAGCACCGATGCCTCCACTAGTACTC
>NC_029774.3:128993825-129008545 GCF_000817695.3 Arachis duranensis
CAGGATTATGGAGACTCTATTTGTATGAAATCCTACTCTATTAGTAGTGATTTTTGACATTTTGTATTGATATTATGTTTAAAATTACTAAAATAACCCAAAAAATGATTGTCCCTTGTCTTCGCACGTAATTTTGACAGTGTATTTTTGACAAATTTTTAAAGTTTAGTAAGTTTAAAATATTGTCTGATTAATTTTTTTGTTTTTGCTGTTTTAATCTGTGTTGCCATTTATAATTTTTAGACTTTTTTTTAAGTTGGAAGTGAGACTCAAATCCAAAATTTATAGATAAGATAAAAAATTATACTATTTGAGTTATAGCGTTTGGCTTTATAATCCCAAAATTAATAAATAGAAAATTTGTATTATATCATTCGCACTATATTATTTTTATTTTGGGCAAAAAACATAAATAAGCCAAGGGAAGCCGAAAATTACGTAAATCCGCCAAGTTGAAAATTGCTTCATCAATCAACCAAAGCACTTCTCTATACAATTCGAATTAGCTTAGTTCGAATTGCATTTGTATATAATTCGAACCAAATCAGCTCGAATTACTTGGCAAAATTCACACTAATTCGAACCAGCTTGGTTTGAACTTAAAACATACATAATTCGAACTAGATGTGTTCGAATTATATAGGTGGAAGCTTCCCAAAGTAATTCGAACCAAGTAGGTTCGAATTACAAAATACTAATTCGAACCAGCCTGGTTTGAATTAGTGAGGACCAGACCTGTATATATATGGTATGAACGTGAGTTTCTCTCATTAGAGGGGTAAGATGGCTAGTGAGGAGAGTTTCGTAGTGTTGGTTCACCACAGAGGATCTATTAAGAGAAATACTCGTTCCGGTGTGAAGTTTACTGATAAGGATCCTCTGTGTATGATCGTCAGGCCTACGACGAGGTATGAGGACCATGTTAGCTCTGTACTGCTGAAACTTGGTCTCGAAGGTGTGAAACGGGTTAAAAAGTTTTTCTATCTCATTCCAATCACGGTGCTCCAAGAAACCATAAGGTATGATTGTTTCACGATCGGGAGTGATGAGGACTTGCAGGTCATGTTTCATTGTCGCCGGCATTTTCCAGAGGTGAGGACACCAGAACTGTTGGCAAAGTTGGTTGACGTGGTATCCAGCTCGGGGAGTTCGAACCGGAATACCACCACTTTAGCCACGGTAGCTGGTTCTAGCTCAAGACCTGTCGTTGCTTCTTCCTCCGTCCCTGCGTATGAGCCAGCCGTCCAACCTGTCGTCTCCCCTTCGTTCGCTGTTGATCTCAACGGCAGTGTAGGCGACGAGGTCGGAAAAGGGGAATTTCCACGGACCTCTTTACAGTGTGCTGCACCGGCTGGGGTTGGAGATGGATTGTTGGATGATCCAGAGGACGATGATGTCGAGCCGGATATGATTTCTAATGACAGTGGCGATGATGTCGGAGCAAATGAGCTTGCTGGGGGCGGGCGGTGGTTCTAGCTCTGGCACACAGCAGTACCCCCCACATTTTTCCTCTTTGAACTTGGATGCCATGAGGCAGGAGGGGATTCCTGGGCAGCCGGCTGGATTTGGCGCTAGAGATGGTGAAGGGTCTGCAGGTCTGACAGAGTTTCAGGTTGGTCAGCAATTTCAGGATAAAGAAGAGGCCCTGTTAAGTGTGAAGACTTACAGCATCCGTTGAGGGGTACAGTACAAGGTCGTGGAGTCTGACTATTGCCGGTATGTGGGCAAGTGTTCTGTGTTCGGGAATGGGTGCACATGGTTGATTCGCTTGAGTCTCCGACAGCGCAAGGATCTTTGGGAGGTCAAACGGTACAACGGACCACATACGTGTCTCGCCACCTCCATCTCCAGTGACCACAGGAGTTTGGATTACCATGTGATATCGGCATTCATTATGCCAATTGTTAAGGATGATGCATCCGTCAGCATCAAGGTGCTCCTAAATGCCACCGCCGCACACTTTGGGTTTAGGCCGACATACAAGAGGGTCTGGTTGGCCAAGCAAAAGGCTATTTCCCTCATCTATGGTGACTGGGATGAGTCATACAACGAGCTCCCAAGGTGGGTGTTAGGAGTCCAGTTGATGATGCTTGGTACTGTTGCAGTCCTTAGGACGAGTCCTGTTCGTGTCGGTGTACAGCTGGGCGAGTCTCAAGCTTATTTTCACAGACTATTCTGGACATTTCCACCGTGTATCGAGGCATTCCATCATTGCAAGCCCCTAGTTAGTATTGACGGCACCCATCTCTATGGCAAGTATGGGGGAACGTTGCTTGTCGCGATTGCACAGGACGGGAACTCCAACATACTCCCTGTGAGCATTAGTCGAGGGTGAGAATGCTGAGTCGTGGTCCTTCTTTCTCTCCCACCTGCGTGAGCAAGTGTCACCGCAGCCGAGTCTGCTAGTTATATTGGACAGGCATAACGGCATCAAGGCTGCGCTTGAGGCTCCTGACGGAGGATGGTTACCTCCGTCTGTATACCGGGCATTCTGCATTCGACATGTAGCGGCAAATTTCGCCCTAACCTTCAAGGGCAAAGACGCAAGGAAGCTACTTGTGAATGCGGCGTAGGCTAAGACTGAGGTCGAGTTCCATTACTGGTTTGATATTCTGAGGTCTGAAGACCCGGCGATGTGTGACTGGGCGAACCGGATTGAGTATTCACTGTGGACACAGCATTGTGATGAGGGGCGTAGATTCGGACACATGACGACGAATATCTCTGAGTGTGTGAACTCAATCCTCAAGGGTTTCAGAAACCTTCTTGTGTGCTCGCTAGTGAAGGCAACATACAGAAGGTTGGCCGAATTATTTGTTCGCAAAGGGAGAGAGGCTGAGGCGCAGCAGAAAATCGGACAACAATTTAGTCAGCACTTGGTGAAGTGTATAGAGGCCAACTTGAAGATGGTTAGGTGCTTCACGGTGACTTTGTACGACAGGGATAACTCCGATTTCACCGTCGCAGAGACAAACTCCGACTGGTTCTTTCTCACTGGGTAGTTACAGAGTCTCGCTTGCATCTCAGACATGTGACTGCGGATACTTTCAGGCACTTCATTTCCCGTGTCCCCACGCACTGGCATGCTGTGCCTACTCATGGCTTACATGGGAGCCTTACGTTCATCAGGTGTATCGTCTTAGGTCGGTCTTCAGTGTGTATCGGATGGGTTTCACACCTCCCATTCCGGAGGGTTTCTGGCCACCATATGACGGGTCGATTGTCATCCCAGACCCGAATAAGAGGCGTGCGAGAGAAGGTCGTCCGAGATCCAATCGGATACGGACCAATATGGACGAGGCAGACCCGAACCGGCCAAAGAGATGTGAGCTTTGTCGGCAGCCCGGCCACACACGTCGAAGTTGTCCACAGCTCGGAGGAGCAGAGCACACACGGGGACATGATTAGGTATATTGCTAGCTTTGGTACTTTTGTTATTTCAATTTCACGTTTAGATTCTACTATTATCGGTTTTCTTACTTGTAGTTGGTAAGTGATATAATTTGTTAATGTTAGTGCGATGTACTGTGAATGAGATCTTAATTAATGAATATGTTTTGTTTCCGGAGTTTTAAATGAAATGTATATTGAATACACATCGGAATAACAAACTCTACGAGTTAAATTAAGACATGACGCAAAAACTATGCTAGTAACAGAAATTAGTGTTTGGAACGAATTTTGAGTAATTCAAACTAGCCCCGTTCGAATTACTATTTGAGGCAAATTGTGAGTAATTCGAACCAACTTGGTTCGAATTAGTTGGAGAGTGGTTCACGTGTGTAATTCGGATCAAACTAATTCGAATTATGCTAGTAGTAGTTCGAACCATGTAGGTTCGAATTATATGTTATTGTAGTTCGAACCAAACTAGTTCGAATTACATAGTAATGTGCTTTGCCTTATTCGTGAAGCAATTTTCAATTTAGCTGATTCAGATAATTTGTTTGCTTCCTTGGTTTATTTTTGTTTTTTACCCTTTTATTTTTTTAAATGTGAAATTCATGTTCGCATAAATTCTAGAATCTATTAAAAAAAATACAGAAAAATATTTTTCTTTAAAATATAAAGTACATAATACATACTACACAGATAAGAAGAGAGGGCCACCGTCTTCTATTTGATGAGAATGAAAGAAAATTATTGATTATTGATCCATCCACTGACTCATTAAACTACTAAAAGTCTAAAACACACAACGAAAATTCCACCCCTCTCTCTCTCTCTTCCCCTCTATTCCAATTTCATCTAAATTCCCACTTCCCATTTGCTTTGTTTCATCCAAATTATGCAACTTTTTATGCAAATTCTCCACCGATGAGGACTCACTTCCAGAAATCCTTCTTCATCATACGTAATCATCTTTCCATGTTTCTCTGCTTTGATCTATGACGATCATAAATGCCATTCACATAAAAAAAAAAAAAAACTCGTTTTTAACCGTATGGTTTTGTTCTGCTTGCCTTCTATTCTTTGTTTTCTGCTTTGCCCCATTTTTTTTAATGGTAGCGTATTCAACAAGTGTCCTTGTTCTTTTGAGGTGACTATTGATTCCCTGATCTGGAAAGTCAAAAAATAAAATAAAGGAGCGATTTTTGGTTTCTGGTCTTCTGGGTTTTGAGTCATGTTGGAAGATTGTACATATGTATTTTTGTTCGTCTAATCCATTTTGATTGGGATGATCGAGCTTTGTTGAGCTATGATGAGTCCATAGGAACGGAGATTTCAGCTTTGATCAGATAATTCTTTTCTTTTCTGGTGTTTGTTTTGGCTGAGCTATAGAACATTTCCATCAGTTTGGAACAGTATACTTCTCAAAGTTTCCTCCTTTGGACTCCTCACCCTATATTTCACCCTTAATCTTTTTCATCCGGATCATCACCCTTAATCAAGCGTTTTGTAGAACGATCGGTCCTGAATTTTGGGTTTGGTATTTGTGAAAGCCAGTGTTTTGTCCTTTTGACTGTAATCGGTCACATCATTCTGTAGGTGTAAATGCATGCCTTATGATGCTTTTGATTTGCAATGCCATAGTCAATTATGTTATTCAGCTATATTATTTTCAACTGTGTGTCACATATTGAGTTCTTATGAGCAATTTATTTTTCTTTATAGGTTTGAGACCTGAGATTTGCTAGTCAATTGTATCATTGAGGTACATGCATTTGCAAGTTACAACATTATGTATAATTTCTTCACTCTTTCAGATGCTTTGATTAGAGAAACATAGTAATTATTTTAATGTAGTAATGTATTTGAACATTTTTTTTGTAATTATCAGAAGTGTTAGGCATTTTATTTCGCGAAGTTCGGGCACTGCATAAGGTTTGGCAGTGCCCATGGATGCTACTACAAGTGGAACCCCAACTATCCAATACCATAACATCAATGACCAGCAAATCACTGCCATTGTTGTTGCCACACCATTACCAATATTTCAAAGGCAGCAACGTCATTGCTTCGGGGGCTCCTGTCCTGGAGAGTTTCCCTTGTCTGCTAATCCCTCAATTGTCCTTCATGTCCTCACAACATGTAATTTGGATCCTCAGGACCTTGCTAAATTGGAGGCAAGCAATGTACTTTTTTGCATTTCGGCTCTCAAGTTTATGCTTGAATGCTACTGATGCTAACAGATTTTTTGCAGGCAACATGCTCATTCTTCAGGAAGCCAGCAAACTTTGCTCCGGATTTCGAATTGTCCTTGTCTGAGCTAGCTGCATTGGACATGTGCCAGAAGAGAGTGATCTTTAAGCCAATGTCAATAGAGCAGAGGCAGTATTTGAAGCAGAGATGTGGGGGTTCTTGGAAATTGGTGATGAGGTTTTTGATAGCTGGAGAAACATGTTGCAGGAGGGAGAAATCACAGGCAATAGCAGGTCCTGGTCACAGCATTGCTGTGAACTCAAAAGGGATTGTTTATTCATTTGGGTCCAATGGTTCAGGACAACTTGGGAATGGCACCACTGAAGACATGTGGCAACCTCAACCGATCAGGTTGGAACAGTTGAAGATTCCACAGTTCTTATTGCATATCATGTAGTTGTAATCAAATATGGAAAGTGAACTAATAGAAACACCATTACATTGCAGAGCTCTGCAAGGCATTCGAATTATACAAGCTGCGGCTGGGGCTGGGAGGACAATGTTGATCAGTGATGCTGGCCAGGTTTATGCATTTGGCAAAGATTCATTCGGTGAAGCTGAGTTTGGGACTCAAGGATCTAAGATGGTTACAACTCCACAGTTAGTTGAGTCTTTGAAAAATATATTTGTTGTTCAAGCTGCTATTGGAAACTTCTTCACAGCTGTATTGTCAAGAGAAGGCAGGGTGTATACGTTTTCTTGGGGTAATGATGGCAAACTCTGTCACCATACTGATCCAAGTGATGTAGAACCTCATCCTTTATTAGGAGCTCTTGAACATATACCAGTTGTCCAAATTGCTGCCGGATACTGCTACCTACTTTGTCTGGCATGTCAGCCCAGTGGAATGTGAGCTCTGACTGTATCCCTTTTAAGTAATATACATATTAGGCAGTCTTTAATCCTTCTTATTTTTTCAGGATAATTTATTGGTATTCTGATTTATTCGTTGATTGGCAACTCTTATATCTCACATTCTGTTATTCTAGCTGGCTATGTACTTGCATTAAAAGTCAATTACTTCGTTTTTGGACAGGTGTTCAAGCATTTTCAACCTTTTTTCTCTTTAGTAAACTAGAATGTGCAGGTCATTTTCATTCTTATTGTAATGAGTATTTGGATTTTTATTGATTATGCAATCGTTCTTTGAAAATTTGACAGGTCAGTGTACTCTGTTGGGTGTGGCTTGGGTGGGAAGCTTGGACACGGCTCAAGAACTGATGAGAAGTATCCTCGTTTGATCGAACAGTTCCAGAAGTTACACCTTCAGCCGATGGCGGTTGCTGCTGGTGCTTGGCATGCTGCTGTGGTGGGGCAGGATGGCCGAGTTTGCACATGGGGGTGGGGCCGTTATGGTTGCTTAGGTCATGGAAACGAAGAATGTGAATCAACACCTAAGGTGGTGGAAGCCTTGAGCAATGTCAAGGCAGTCCATGTTGCTACAGGAGATTACGCGACCTTTGTCGTGTGTGATAACGGCGATGTCTATTCATTTGGTTGTGGGGAATCTTCTAGTCTCGGCCATAACCCTGGAAATGATGATCAGGTCTGCTTTGCTTCTTGATTCCTGTGATATTTTTGTACCTTGATGACATCATGAACTGGTTAGTGCTCTCCCATAATTGGGACTTAAAGAACAAAGGACTTGCTAGCACTATGATCTGAGTATTCTTGGATTCATGTATGAAGTCTGCAATGAAAGTGAACACAATTTTATTGCAAATTCCCTCAAAGAGGCCAGAGCCAAGGAAAAAGTAGCACAAGCCTATATGAGATGTTTGTAGTGTATTCAATTAATATTTATTAAATCTTTCTAACGGCTTAATTAATTCTAAGGAAGCTAATCAACCATGCCGTGTTTCTTGCTTGCAGGGCAACAGGCAAGGGAACGTGTCGAGTCCAGAGCTTGTCGCTTCCCTGAAAGAAGTCAACGAACGGGTGGTACACATTAGCATGACGAATTCCATATACTGGAATGCTCATACATTTGCGCTAACAGAATCAGGGAAGCTGTATGCTTTTGGGGCTGGAGACAAAGGACAGCTCGGAGCTGAGCTTGTTGGCGACGAAACTGAAAGAGGAAAACCGGAACGGGTTGATATCGATCTTGGTTAACTTGCGGCCGCAGGGGCACGCTCCATTGTTCCACAATTGATTTGCACCATGCTGTCCTTTATTTAAGAATCGCCATGCATGGCATTTAGGTGTTTAAATGCCTTTGTTTATTGTGTAAATAGAATCAAAGTATGCAGTTGAAAGGTCTAACTTAGGTAAACTTATACACTCTTTTTTATGTTGTTGATATGAAGTCTTAGGGATTCAGTTTCAACAAGGTGCTCATAGTTTGATCTTCACTCTATGATTGGTTTTTCTAGATCATGTATGCTTAGAGAAATTGTCATGATTCTCATGCTTTCCGCGATCCAGTGCTCGAGAAGACTATGTTCTCGGCTCCATAGCTCTAGTTAATTCGTTATATATATATTGAATAAATAAACAAAAGCATACATAAAAGTGTTTGGAGTGAATAAAAATACACGCCAAAATTCGTAAATATCAAAGAATTAGTAATAAGTAGTGTAAAGAATTAGTCGAATATTGAAGAAAACAAAGAGAAGTAAAGAGTATATGATTGTGTTTTGTTTTGATTTCCGAACAAAACAGTCAATCAAAACAGGACATTGAAAATTGAAGACAAAGAGTAGAGACATAAAAATTATTATTTTTGTATTTTGTTTAATGATAATTGAATATAAGATAGAACAAATAATAAAAAAATTTAATTTATTTTTTTTTCTTCATTCATAATTCAAAAAGAAAAATAAAATGATAAAAAATATAATTATGAAAAATAGATAACGATAACAAAAAAATATAAGTTATATTTCTATCCAATATTTTTATGTTTTAAAATAACTAATTTAATATGGTACGATATGATATCTCTATCCATGTCTTATGAAAAATACGATCTTATAAACAAATATAACCTAAATTAAGAATCTTATTAATTTAATGTTTTCTCATTTTATATTCTATTATTTGGTTTTTATCCGAAGTTAGTCCGCTGTTTCAAATTATTAAAACAAGTCGCTTTGACGTAGATTAAATTTGAAAAATGTGGATTAAAATTGACTTTACTTCCATACATGAAACCAAAGCAGTTCAATATTTGTTGCTCTTTAGTTTTTTTTTTTTTTTCTTTTGAGGAAGAAGGTCAACACATATATGTGGATTATAGTTCAATCGAAAAAAATTAGGTTTAATTATTTTGTTAGTCCTTATAATTTTACTAAAATTTTTAATTAGGTTATTAATTGTGAATACCTTTAATTTATGAATAAATATTCAGTTAATTTTAACATTTTTTACAATAAAAAAGACCTAATTAAAATTATGAATCTAACTGAAAAAAAAAAATCTAATTATAAATTTAATAAAATTATAGAACCAACAAAATAATAAAACCAAAAAATTAAAACAAGCTATATCCAACAAATACAAACACTATTTAGCAGACACAAAGGTATATATCTCTACATCAACACCACACTCTCATAAAGGTTTTCAAATTTCCAACTCTACTGTCGGCATTACTGTCCACAGCCTAAGGAGCTGGTCCTTTGCCACTCTTCGCAGCTCACAAAGGATTTGTGGACTACTCAGACAAATAATACACAAAATACCCAGAATACACCCACTTTATTTTTAATTTCAAGAATACACAGTTTATTATTGGTCCATTATTTCGTCTCCAAAAACACCTCTATTTTTAGTAAATCTCTAACTAGCATCTTAATGTGTACGGGGGACGAAAATAAGTTGGATGGCAGAGTATTGCAATAGTGATCCAATTAATATTTTTAATGCTTTACTGATTTAAGGACACGATGATAGTTTAGGGTTAAACTATTACCGAGTTGGTATATTAATATTAATATTATGCACTAATTTTAGCGAAAATGTAAATTCGGAAGAGAAAAATTTTCAGCTAAGGATTTAATTTAATTGATAATTTTAAAATACAGAATGTAATTTTCAGTTGTCTAAAATACAAATACAAATAACTTATACTTCCTAAAGAAAGGAAAACTAAAATTGATCCTACAAATAGGCGGCAGTCCTCCTGTTTTTCGTTAGCTCCCTGGTGGTGCTTGCTAACAAAATATTATGCCATTAACTAGCAGTCAAATATCTTTGCAACCAGCAAGAATCAATTTCATGTCCTTATACAAAAATAATAAACATATCTAATGTTAAGTAATTATGTAAAATATATCACATTTAGTTATTGTTTCACGGGTAGTGGCTCTGGGGTATGGATATGGAAGAATCCAATAATATGATGAAAATCAGTCAAAATAAAGCATAAGGTAAAACATTGAAAAAGGGAGAGTGGAAGAGAGCTCAACCCAACATGACAGAAGCTAAGGAATGGTTGGGCAAGGACAACGGAAATACGTGGAGAAGAGACAACACCATGCAAAGCATCAAACACTATCGGAATCAAAATATTTTTGGTAAAAGAATAAAAGATTGTAGAGACTGGAGACTCAGGCTAGGACAATAACTTGGGAATTCTCGCGGACGTGTGGAGGTGCTCGACCACGACCATTGATTATTAATTATTAATTCTCTCATATATGAATTTAAAGTAGGGTGTTCGTGGATCTCATCTGCAAATTCGTTCCGAAAAATTGCGGATATTTGCTTTACATTCGTATCCGATCCACGGTAGATCCGCATAATAATAATAATAAATAAATATATATATATGTTTGGTATTATATTTACTTGTTTATATGTTTTAGTTAGTAATTATTATTTATATATTGTATTATTTTGTTTTTGTTATTTAAAAAAATTTGATTAAAAATATTTTAAAAATAAATAAATTTAAAAATGTGAAAAAAATATTTTTATTGAATCTTTTATATAAAAATATGATTAAAAAGAGAAGGTTCAATTATGCGGATATATATGATATCCGATATTCGATCCGATCCGATCCGCACATTTGCAGATCAGATCAGATCGGATCCGACAATACAAAATACAAATATCATATCCAATCCGATTCGATGAAAATTATGCAGATTGGATCGAATTTTCGGCCATATCCAACCCGATGCGATCCGCGTACACCCCTAATTTACACCCCTCATTTAAAGCCAATAACTATGTCTTCCGGACGGAGGCTTCTTTGTAACAACGGCAAAAATGATATCAGGTTTGGCTAATACAGGATATATGTTAATCTTATTATAAAAAAAATTAATTTTTTAAATTTGACATATTTTCATAAAAAATTTCAATTAATAATCTTAACATATATATTAACTAAATATATGATAAGAGAAAAATTTAAGAGCTAATAAAATTTATTATTTTTTATTAACACTTTTAATCATTAGTCTAATATTTTTTAGTTTAATAATCTAACATATATATTTAATTTATATTTTTAAATATTATTAATTAATTATTAGCTAAAAATAATAAATTGTGTTAGTGTCTAATATTTTTTATATAAAAATATAAGCGCAATAATATTAATTGATTAAAGCTCAACACTACATAAATCATAATTTTGTATGGGCAAATTAAATCAACGAACGGTAGTCAAGTAGAAGTATAGTACATGTGGTCAATGGGTAAAAAAAAACCAAGAAGAACACTTGTGTCGGTCGGAGACTATAAGTGAAGAGGAAACAGACTCTTGCAGGGAATCCAAACATATAATAAGTTCCACTGTTTATGCCACCCCTAAAATTAAAGATAGAGACAGTAACCAAATACATACATTGTCTTACATTTGATGCCATGCCATAACAAAAGAAGCTATCATTAGACTAAGATCGGATTAGGGCCCAGCAAAGGAGGGAAGGGGTTCACAAATTCATGGAAATTATATTTGTACGAGACACTGTGCAAGAGCAACACAGAAGCATCTCAATTATTATGGTTCTGCTTCCACCTTATGTGTGTGTACGACTAGCATTAATTGCAATCAATTCTCATTCTTCACGAGCCACGTGTACGGATTACAGTCAACACCACAAAAAAAAGACATGCCAGTCCAGGTTCCAAGGTCCAACAGCCAGCCGGCCAAGCCACTATGGTGTTCATAACTAATGTTCTTCAATAGAATTACTGTGTTCGCATCACATTCAAACATATTTCACTCTATTTTTAAAAAGATGACAGTAATTTTTTTTATATAATGCTTAAGTAGAAAAATAATATGTATACCACTTCTTATATACATTTAAGTAGAAAAATATTAAAAGTATATGATGAAAAATGATACCGAAAAAAAGGCGATAGTATATAAAGAGTATGAAGCTTTTTAAGTGTTTTATGGCAAGCAATAACCTTTTATCTGTTCTATTTATATTGTGGCACATAAGTAATATAAATCAGTCTTACTGTATAGAATTAAAGTTTATCAATTTAAACAAATTCAGCATTCTTTAAATTAATCAATTTCTTTTTCATATTGCTAACATGTCATAATATGGTCTATATAAATTATTAATTTTGGTAGCTGATTTTTTATAAATACTTAGTATAATTGTATATATTTTTTTGGTGTCTTAGTATAATTGTATAAAACAACAAAAATTTTATGTACACAAAAATTCAGCTATTATATTAATTATTATATATTTTATATGAATATATATTATTTAAATTATATTTTATATTTAATATGTATCTATGAAGATAACTAATTTAGTTATTAATTTTTTATATACACATAATAAAATAATTATTTAAATTTGATGCAAAAAATTCACAACATATGAAATATGAGAAAAAACATTTAGGCAATAATTATTCAATAGGCAATCAGTAATTATAACAATTTTATATCTTATTAGAAAATAGATTTGTTACTCTTCTTTTATAAATTTATATAAATATATAATATAAAAATATTATATGTGAAATAATATTATAAAAAGAGTATGAAAATATCATTTTCCATTTTATTATACTCTCTAAGAAAAAAGGGCCGCAAAAGTAAGGAAGTGATCCACATAATAGTAGAATCAAGTAAAGATATGAAAAGAGTTTATTAAGAACTCTTATAACCGTTTTAGTTAATATAAATAGTTTATTGTTTTAAAGTTGAACGCATAATGAAACTAATGACATTGTTGATAAATGTTCTTGATATGGGCGTTGAAGATATAGTAAAGGTTGTCCTTAATATTACAAGGGATAATAAATTTGATAGACATGGTGTTCTAATTTCAATAGAAAGATTGTCATTTTTTTTTAAATAATTTAAATCTTATTATTTTTAAATTAAATTATTCTCTATATACAAATATTTTTTTTATATAAGTTTTTATAAATTATTTATATTCACACACTTTGTACTGTTAATGTATATTCTTTTTCTTCTTTTTGTTACTGCAAGTTTTTCTTCTTCTTTGTTATCGTTATCATCAACACCACTTCTTCTTCCTCTTTCTTTTTTTTTATTGGAATTTCTTTTCCTCCTTTCTTTTTCTTTTTCTTTTTCCTTTCTCCTCTATCATCAGTTATCTCGTTGTTAAAGATAATGAATATTTCAGGTTCAGATTGTCAATTAAACTAAAACAAAATTAATTATTATTTTAAATCCAATCAAGTGGCTGGGGGTATAGTTCAATTCAAAAGAAAAAAATATAGCATTAGAGAAAATATTTTTCTATATTTATAGTAAATATAGGTGTAACACAAAGATATTGAGTGTATTTTTATTATAATAAGTTTTACATAATTCAAAACTCTTCTCCTTTCTCCTCATCTTCTGCTGCTTTTTTTTTCTTATTCATCTTTTCCTTTTTATTTTACCTTCTCAAGTTTTTTCTTGTTTTACTCTCTTAACAAGAATAAAAATAAAAAAATCAAACAAAGAAAAAAAATACATAATGTTGCAAAATTACTTAAAGGATGATGAACTTACATTCATTTAACCAAAAGAAATAAAGAAATAAGAAAAAAAAGAAGAAAAAATAAAGTATTAGAAAAAATATTTTTCTATATTTACAGCACATTTGGGTGTAACACGAAGATATTTGGGTGTAATATGAATATATTTGGGTGTATTATTATTTTGATAAGTTATGCATAATTCAAAACTCCTCTTCTTTCCCCTCTTCATCTTCTGTTGCTTCTTCTATTTTTTATCATCATCACCATTTTTTTCTTCTTTTTTTTTTCTTATTCATCTTTTTCTTTTTGTTTTACCTTCTCAAGTTTCTTCTTGTTTTACTCTCTTAACAAGAATAAAAACAAAAAAATCAAACAAAGAAGAAGAAGAAACACATAATGCTGCAAAATTACTTGGAAGATGATGAACTTACATTCATTTAACTAAAAAGAAAGAAAGAATAGGAAAAAAATGCAACTTTAGATGAAATATTTTTCTATATTTGTAGTAAATTTGGGTGTAACACGAAGATATTTGGGTGTATTTTATTATGATAAGTTCTGCATAGTTCAAAACTCTTTCTCTTCCTCATTCTCATCTTCTGCTGCTTCTTCTTCATCATCTTTTTATTTCATATTCTCATAATTCTTTTTGCGAGGAAAAAATCAAATAAAAAAGAAAAAATACATAATGTTACAAAATCAATAGAAAAAGAAGGAGAAAAAAATGCAGCAATAACAACAATAGTAAAAAAAGACGATGAAGATGAAACACGTGAAGACAAAGGAAGAAAAACGCAGAGGAGGAGGAGGAGGAGAAGGAGGAGGAGGAATGCAAAGAGCGCTATGGAAACTACTTAATAGCGCGCGTGTTGACACGCTCGTATGGATGAGCGTCCTTTTGTTGAGCTTGACTCAACTTGTATGACTTGTAAACTAAAATAACTTATATATGTAGTACTTCTCTTTTAAATTTTAATAGATGATTAGGTTGTGAATTTTTAATAGATGTGTTAATATTAAAATTGGTGATATTTATTTTCAATTATAGATTATGAAATCTTTAAAAATTTATCTAAGAATTTTGTACTAATTTTAATTTTGAAAATATTAATGTTAATTAAAGATATTTAATATTAGATATATTTTAA
>NC_029774.3:129008573-129022955 GCF_000817695.3 Arachis duranensis
AACAAAAATTAACACATTTCTAGGTCTATTATCAATATTTCATGAATTTTATTTTCATAAATCATACATAGTATAATAATATATACTTAGTAATATTATTACAAAAATCATATTTCTAATAACATTCGTAGACATAAAAATTAATCTTCTAATTACAGACACCTTCAATGATTTTATATCGTATATTCACTTTCCATTTCTTTAGCTAACTAGCTCTCAAATCCCACAAAATGTGCGAAAGTATTTAAATTTAAAGATATGTTTTTACAATTATTTAGTTGAATTCTACTAATTATTGATCGAGGATTGGTTATGTGTTAATTATATACAAGAAAAATAATAAAGATCAATATATTTTATCATTAAAAAGATAGACAAAATTAATTAGTATTTATTTAAGATAATATTTAATTTGATTTTAGCATTCAGATAGTTTAAAATAATGTCAGATTACTTATTTTAAAAGAAAAAATTCTAATAAATATTATTTTTATAAAATTGTTTTTAAATATTTGAATGTCAAAATAAAAATGAGATCATTTTACAGAATTTAAAATAATATTTAACTGTTTATGTTAATATTTTGTTAATATGTTAAAAATTATTTCAGAGACTAATGAATCATAATTATAAAATTTAGAGACTAAATAATAGAAATAATTAAAATTTTAAAGATTAAATTAAGATTTGCAAATAAATTTAAGATTCAAATTAAATATTATCTGACGTAATTTTTAGAAATTATTAAATTAATCTTTGAATTTACAAATTTCTTTTTATCTTTAATTTAGCTATGTTAATGCACCGCTAACATAAACTGTTGATGATGTCAATTTTAAGGAGTGTTAAAAATTTGAGAGACTAAATTAGACATTAATTATCTCTAATTTAAATGTAAATAAAAACAAAAAATATTAATTATGTAACCATTTTTTCTTGTATAAAACTCTAAAACGATGAAGTGGGTGCACACTGCACACAACACATATAGTGTATGTCTTCCACTTACACGTAGAAAGACAGAGAGAGACAAAGTGCATTTCTCTCGCAACTTTGGGTTCCGAAGGAAATAAAAGGCAATCACATCAAAGAAACAAGGAAGAACCACAAAACACACACAAACCCATTACCATTTCTTCTCTTCCTTCTTCTCCTTAATTGCTTTTAATTTACACTCTCTAATGGGAAACTTGGACCCCACGGCCCAGGAGTTCAGGCCCAGAAACTATACCCACGGAGCTCCACCTCCAACTCTTCTGAGGCCACCGGCACCACCTCATCCTCAGCCGTGGTACCCTTACTTAGGTCATCAAGTTGGGGTTCGGTGTCCCACGTCATCTCCTACGAGGTCGCTGATGCTAGGCTTGGTACCCTCCGCGACGGTGGTTTCAGAAGCATGGTTGATGAAGGAGCTTGGAGCGTTCGGGGACGTGAGAGGGGTTCGGATGGAAGGGGTTGGTGAGGGAATGGTGATTGCCATGGTTGACTTCTATGACCTCCGACACGCGGAGGCTGCGTTCACCGCCATTCTGGGCCACCACATGAACATGCATGACTACGCCATGGCGGGTGGTGTGTTGTGGGCACAGTACATGGTGCCCTCATGTGATGATGGGGATAATCAAGGGACGCTGCTGATTTTTAATTTGGATTTACATATGGACGCTATCGCTGTCACTAGTATCTTCCAGCCTTTTGGTATTTTCATTATTTTTCTTGTTTTTAGTTCTGATTTAGTTATCAATTTATGAAGCCAAAGGCCATGTTTGTGATGTCTTTTAAGTGGACCGGAGAGGTAGTGTACCATTAATTAGCACGCATATATGATATGATATGGTATGACATGTAACATGTTACATACATACATACATACATATGATAGTGACATGTCTCTATCCAAAATCTTTATGACTACACTTTTAACTTTTGGTGTGTTTGACTCTGATTTATGTTTGTTATTATTTTGAATAAGGTGCTGTAAAGGAGGTGAGGCATACCCCACTGAAAAAGAACCAAAGATTCGTAGAGTTCTTTGACATAAGAGACGCAGCAAGGGCTTTGAAGCACATGAATGGCAACCACATTCATGGGAAACCCCTCATTATTGAATTCGGACGGCCAGGAGGAGGACAGTACCGGAAATCAAGTGTTGTTACCAAGGAGGGTTGTTATGATGATAAAGATAATCCTAGTGAAGAATTAGTGGGGAATAGTGGGGGCGAAGAAGAGAGAAACAACCGGTGTAACGATGAGTCCATTGTCGGAGACACGAAGCAGCCAAGTAGGCGTCATAGGAAGGGAAAGCATGCAAAGAAGCAGCATCATCATGATGAAACTCGCCGCTTCTTAATCTCTGCACATGATGGAGACTCTAGAACAACCGTCATGATTAAGAACATACCTAATAAGTACAGGTAAATTTAATTTCTTTATTCAAATTGAGTGGAGGAGAGGAGGGTTGTTGAGATTGCTTGTTGGATTATTATGCAGCCAGAAGCTACTGTTGAGCATGTTGGATAACCACTGTAATCATTGCAACGAGAAGATTCGGGAAGGCGGCCGTGACCACCAGCCCTTCTCCTCCTATGACTTCCTCTACCTTCCAATTGATTTCAAGTATATATTTATTCATTCACTTAATTTTCAGTAGTCTTTAATTTGTTTGTGTGGAGAATTTGATGGTGAATTGGAATGAAGCAGGAACAAGTGCAATGTGGGATACGGGTTTGTAAACATGACGTCTCCAGAGGCAACAATGAGACTCTACAAGGCCTTCCATGGCCAACGTTGGCAAGTTTTCAATTCAAGAAAAATTTGCGAGGTTACCTACGCCAGGGTCCAGGTATTATTATTATTATGAGCTAGTTGTAGCAGTATAGTAGAATAGAATATGATTTATTTAATAGCTTAGCCTATGCATAAAGGGATTGGAAGCATTGAAGGAGCATTTCAAGAAGTCCAAGTTGGGATACGAGATGGAGAATTGCCTGCCAGTGATGTTTTCACCTCCTCGAGATGGGAGGCAGCTGACAGAGCCACTTGCAATAGTTGCTCATGCTCATCACCAATCACTCATTGTTAGTAGTAGTACCCAAAGTGACGGCGTTGAAGGTCAATCATCATCATAACGCTGACATATATACTCACTCAAACTACTACTGTATAATGGATTCCATTTTGTGTCAATATTTGTAACTTGCTGAATTTCTAGTTTTACTCCATGTCTACTTACTCTTATTAGGAGACCTAGATAATATTACAGTGATTATCTTTAACTTTTATGTAGGGTTTGGGATCAATGAATATAAGAAAAAGATTTGCTAATATTTAGGAGGTTCTATTTTGGTAACATACACTTATTATTATTAAAGAGGAAAGTAGTAGGAGTACCTTCCTAACTTATTGTTATTTATTACCATTGATAAATCTGANNNNGATAATAAATAAATGATGGGATTAATAGAGTGAATGATACCTAAAGCAGTGGCATTAGCATTAGCTCCAGGTGCAGGAATAAAATAGAAAAGAGAAGCAGTGAAAGACAAGACAAGATGGTTGATTGGGAGTGACATGATAATAGAGCATGGTGCACTTATGGTATGGACAAAGGATTTGATGGTCTCTCTCAAGCGTCAACCTGGTTGGACACTCACACCCCCATACCTTATTACTATCTCGCATTTAGAACAAGCAGTGGCTAAGCTAGTTTCCATTAGTACTACTACTAGCATTGCTTTGCATTGGAAACACAATTTTTGTACCCAAGTTTCTGTCTTTAGAATAACTACTGTGCGCACAACAATGAGCCATCTGAAAACTAAACACGCGCCCATAACTTACTGAATTATGTTGAAATGTTGTTTGATTTAATTGGGCTCTCTAACATGCTCCAAACTTCAGCCAACCAAGTGCATTGACTGCTACCCCTGAGCCATTTCTAAGGGAGTACAATACAAAATTGTTTATGGAATGTTAGCAAGTAGTAAGGGTAGGATTTTGGAAAGAGTCGGGCAGGGTGGAGTCTGAGCTTAACCAATAAGAAAAAGTCATTAATTAATGATTTAATATATTTTTTAATATAAAAATTAATTTTATTTTAAATTATTAAATTATATAATAATATTATATCATTTTAATAATTCATAAATAAAATCGAATAAATTAAAAATTAAAATTAAAATATTCTCAAATTATAAATAAAATAAAATTAAATTTATATAAAAATTTCAACTAATCCGTTAGAATTAACTACCCTATCCATTGAGAAACTATTTTTTTTTTCTGTGGCACAAGATAAACTTAACACATGTTGGGACAATTATTGCTACGTTCTCCCGCTCTTTCTAGTTTCTGTGCTTATGCCACGCGGTTTCTCTTCTTTTTAGATGGATAATTAATGATAATAATATGTTTTAGTTGAAATTTAATTATATTTTTCAAAAATGCCATTTATTGGATTCTTTTATTTATCTGAATTATTGGGCTACATTCTTGAAGGTTGTTGGGCTCTTTTGTGGGTGGAGCAAGGCAATACATTTGGACCTAATAATAATAATAATATCAAAAGTGTAGGTGATTTTTAGAAAAATAATAATGAGACATATTTTACGCATAAAAATGTATTGCGAGTTTTTGTTCAATTTCTTTGTCGACAATACTCCAATATGAATTTGAATAAGAAACCATTATAATATTCTAATATCTTTTAATTTTTAGAAAAATTTTTTTAAAAAAATTAGGTAAAATAATTATAATACTTTGTTTCACCAAAAAAATGTATAATAAAGTGATTCAGTTAAAAAACTTAAAAAGTTAATAATTGAAGATAAATTTACTAAAAATTATTTTATAGACTTAATATCATAACTTGTTTAAAAAAAAATCACTCAGCAATTTTGATATTGAGTAATATGAATGATAATATTAATGATAAGAAACAATAAAAAATAATTTATTTTTTTTACCGATTCTTATCGATTTTTATTTTTAAATAGTTATAGCATTAGATCGGACCGATTGAATTCTAGTTTACTAATTTTTTGATCAAATCGAACGATGCAGTTCTTACAATTTTGTTCTCAACAGTATCAAACTCAACTTGAGCCATGTATATTTCTCACCAGTACACTTATGAAGGTGCGAGCTTATATTTAGTTGAGTTGTCATCACTGTCATCCTCATCGTCATTGTAATTATTATTGTCAGTTATCTTTTTTTGTTATTGTTTATTTTTTTTTTGTTCTCTTTTATTATCATTATTATTGTTCTCTTTGTTTTCATCTTTTTCTTTTTCTATAAATATTAAGATAACTAGAATACAAAAATTTTGATATATAATACATAAATTTTGGTATACAGCATAAAAATTTTAATATACAATATAAAAATATTTGAAAGATCATATACTCAAAACATTGGCACCCAACTAATAAAATATGCACAACACATAAATTTTGGTATACAACATAAAATTTTGATACATAACACAAAAATTTTGATGTGCAACATAAGGGTGTTCAATACCTGACCTAGACCTGAGGCATATTTTGCCGGGTTTCAATTTGTCATTTCTATCTGGTGTTATTTTTCAGGTTAGTTTAGGTTATGTTTTGGGCTACTCGACCTAGCCCGAAGTTGCTTTTTAAAATAAAAATATATATTTTAGAGTGAAATTAATAATATCATATTATACTTTTATACTTTAATTTTTTTATATTATTCGGTATTGTTTTTGTTTTAAAAATAATTAATTTTAATATAAACATGATATAATATTTGTTAGATTTAATTTTTAAAAGTAAAATTTTATTACTTTAATATATAAAATTTACAAATTTGTATATTCTAATTTCATATCGGATTGATTTGATTTAACTCAATTTATTTTGGGTCATTTTCGGGTCATGTCAAAATAGATCTGGTGACCTTTTAGGGACATGTTCAGATCTACTTAAATCTAGCCCGGTCTATAAAAACCGCTAGTGCATCACACACATTTTTGGAGGGTTGTACTATATATAGTTAGAACATTGCCTCACCCAACAAACAAAATATATTCATAGTAAAACTTGTATGTTATGTGTAAAAAATTTGTCTGCTATACTATACCAATAAAATATGCATAATATATACATAAATTTTGTTGTGCACAGAAATTTTTAGAAGATTACATACCCAGAACATTGATTTCCTAACTAACAAAATACATTTGCAACAATAATTTGTGTTATGTGCAAAAATGTGTGTGTTATATGTAAAAAATTATATGTTATATCGATAAATTTGTATTATGTGCAAAATTTTATATATTATATTTAAAAATTTCTGTGCTATATCGATAAATTTTAATTTATGTTTTACAACAAAAATTTATATGCTGCATAAAACGCAAAAGAGATAAAATAGTATTTATATCTGTATTTTTTTTACTGAACTTATATCAACTTAATTAAATTTAATTAAAAAAATATTTATACATATAATATTATTTTAAATTTACCATCATACCGAAACAAACATCAACAAACTATCCCCCAATTGATGATGCCAACAATACTTGTAAAATTTATTTGAATAAAGAAACTAAAAGCTCAATCTTTCCAAATTACAACTATAATAAGTGATGAAAAGCAGACATGATAAATTGTATAGCTATCATGGGACGTAATAATTGGAATTTGGAGACAAATATAAATGGTTCCAATCCTGAAGGTATGATGTGTTAAAAAAGTAATAACACTTTATAGTTTATAGTGACTCAATAATGCAACATAGAGACAACGTAACTTGTCTTCAGAGTTGTCTTTAATTTGAACATTAAACTAAGAGAATTATTCAAATGAAGATATAAAAAATATTTTTTTATAAAGATATTTTATAATAAAATTTAATTTATATATTTTGTTGGTAAAAATTTAAGTGCAATTGATTTCACGTGAAGTTGATAATTGAGAGCCGTTAGATAATTTGAATGATTTGACTAAATTTTTATCTAATAACTCTTGACTATCAACTTCACATAAAATTAATTGCACCTGGATTTTTACATATTTTATTATATTTTAAATAAAAATAATATTTTTATAATATATTAAAATTTAATTTTATAATTCATCGTTTAAGAATTAAATTTTTTTCAATATAAAAATAATTATAAAATCTTCCTTAAAATATCCACCTTAAATTAAAAAAGCCTCCTTTTGGATTTAATATGCAATTATCGACGGAGAGGGGACCAAAAAAGTTCATTATTTTGAGTTTTTAACTTTTTATATCCTGCTAGTCAATTTATCCATGTCATGCATGATGCATCAAATTCGCACCATTATTTCTCAAAAGGCGATTTCCCATTGGTTGCTAGTATCACAAAAACTGGCAGAGACTAAAGAGCGAGCTTCAATTGATGGATAAAGCTAGCATCGCTGGAGAAACCAAGAACAATAATAAGACAACCACAAAATTCGCCTTTTTGGCCTACTATATATTTATTGTTAATTATTAAATAAATGGAATTGCGCTGTGCCCAGTCTCACTCCTCTTGTTTCTCAATTGTATCTGCATGACTGCATGTGTGAGAAGTGTTAAAATAATCTCAACTTGGACAATGGAGTTATGGATATTGGCAACGATGATTAAAGAATGCGTATTCTACACTCCAAAACTGTCTACCAAGTATATCTATACTGTACAGTACAAGAGAAATTCTTGGCCGGTGATACTCCATTATTAGTTGGATTTAATCATGCTTAATTAATTGTTAAATTAAATTATATTTTAAGATAAATTAAAATTTTTCAGCCATGACTAATTAAAATTAACTTCATTTATATAATCTTAAGGTTTAATTATTTATTCTACATATTTCTATAATTTTAATGAATTTTCAGTTAGGTTCTTATAATTTTTTTTCAACTGTGTGTTTGCTTATGTTTTCAATTGTTGAATCTATTGACCAAAAATGGCCCAAGCGATGTTACTTTGGTTACTAATCAGTGAAATGGTGAGAATTCTCTTGAATTGATTGACCTGTCTCATGTCCCAACAGTTTACTACATTTCTTTTTCAAATTAAAGTCCCAAGATTTATGATTATGATTTATGAGTCTTTTAAGTATTTGGAATGTTGGCTCTTATGTGGTGTTTTGTTGGTCAGCAATTCAGAATTACTGCACTCATTCTGGATCTCTCCCATCCCTCTTTTTTCTCTTTGATGATTGGGGTCATTTTATTTTCCGCAGTGGTATATATGGTCTATTATGAATGCAAGGGCAATCAAGCTTTTTCTAAAAAATTTGGTATCATGCAATTTTAAAAATTTTCATTGGTTTGCTTCAATAATATGAAGAGTTTAAAGAATCATTGAACAGAGATTATAGAAATATCTTTCATTGAATATTTATAGTTTTATTGAATTTTTAATTAGGTCTTTATATATATATTTTTTTCAATTGGATCCCTAAGAGTATAAAAGTAATTTCACATTTTATTAATATTTTTTTTACGTTTAACATTAATAGGGACTAAATTAAAAAATTATAATATATAGGACCTAATTAAAAAAAATATAAAAACCTAATTAAAAATTCGATAAAACTATAGACTTGCAAAATAATTAAACCTAAACTTAATAACATTTTAATTTTTTAGCTTACTTTTTTATCACTCCACTTATCACACTCTTAACGGGCTCCATATATTAATTATAATATCATATTCCTAATTATTAAGCATCCTTCGAATCATTACTTATTGTTTTTTTTTTACGATTTGAATTTCATATTTAAGAATGTAATAAAGATTAATAATAATAAAGAATTGTAATAATCATATTCCTTAAGTGACTTTAATTGTAATTGGTTTGTATAAGACAAAAGTTTCATATAGCAACTAATTCCTTTGTTTCATTTCATTATCATTGCAGGAGTAGAAGAAAGGTAAAAGTTGCATAGGTTCAGAGGCAAAAATCACTTTAATGTAATTGAAGCACAATCAGAAATGTCAATATTAAGTACCTAAAAATCATGAACTTTAATGCAATTGGAAGCACAATTGGAATAGGGTAAAGAAATTCACAACAAGTCATAGTTATCATCTCAAATAATATGACATTTGAATTCAACCTTAATATCGTGTCTATGTCAAAAGGAATTGAATAATTTGAATAACAGACAGACTCACCCGATAAAATTATTTTTAATCAACCAATTTTTAAGAATATAAAAAAATTATACTACCTCTGATGAGGTACGATAATAAACCGATTTAATTTTTTTATGTGTTTTTATGTGCGGTTACAATTATATTATACTAACTAATGTACTGCCAATTTTAACACTTTATTTAATGCATAACATTTGTAAAGTTCATGTTTTATGTCATCTATAAGTTCTTATAAATTAACATCCATTTTAACATAAATAACATCTATAATGACATGAAATTAATACCCAAAACTACAGTAATGTGTTTTAGTTATTATATTCGACATTAAAACTAGTCCTTGTTGAATAGATAACTATCAGGTTGAGTCTGAATTGTTGTTTTTTTCTTTTTTTTCCTAAGTCATAAACCAAGCTATTGGTGACAAGCAGTTAGTGTCTGAGGAGGGGATGTGTTTCGACAGATTAGAAGATGTGCACACATATTATTACCAATATGCGGCAAGAATTGGTTTTGTTGTCAATATAAGAACCACCGACTGGAAGACTAAAAATGGTCAGAAGGTGCTTGTTAATCAGGTTTTGCATTGTGACAAAGATGGATACCGCACATCTCGTGTAAAGGGACCCAAGAGAAGACAAATAGTGTCCTCAACAAACTACAAAACTTGTTATTATATAGCATTAGACAAGATGACATGACAGTAAAAGATTTTTCGAGTAGAGTTATCCCACACACACATGTTTAATCCGAAACTATCTGGCATATTTTCAGTAAATCGTCAACTAAGTATGCATGTGAAGAACCTGATACAACAAAACGACCAAGCTGACATTAGACTGAATAAGACATACTAGGAACTAGCCAATGCTGTCGATGGCCCTGCCAACCTCACTTTTACAGAAAAGAATGTTAGAATTACATTAATCATTGCTTACATGTTTCAAAGTGAAACAGATCCAAAAGAGTTACTTAAGCACTTCTCACATATGAAGGAGCTAAACTCAAAATTTTTTCTTGAAATAGATGTGGACGAAAACCATTGTCTCAGAAATGTGTTTTGGACCGAGGCTCGGTGTAGAAATGTATGGGAATATTTTAGTGATGTAGTGATGTTTGACACTACTTACAAGACTAATAGGTATAAAGTTATTATTTTTTGTTCGACTTAATTATATTTTTTTTCGGCTAAAACATTTGGATTTTACACCTATGTTACATGTTTTTATATTTTTATTGTTAAGATACGACATATCGTTCGGGTCTTTTGTAGGTGTGAACCAACATAAGATGTCTATACTTCTTAGATGTGCATTATTGCGCAATGAGGAGATTAGTACATTCTAATGGCTTTTTCAGACTTAGGTGAAGTGCATGGAAAAAATCCCGCTTGTGTCATAACAGACTAATGCCTTCAAATGCATTATGCGTTAGAGGCCACTTTGCCAAACACACCAATAGATAAGGCATATGGCATATCCTAAGGAAGTTATCACAAAAGCGGTTAGGTTACCGTCATTTCGATCAACTTAGCACATGCATGAAAAGGATTGTGTGGGAATCCAAATCTAAAGAATCATTTGAGTCATTTTAATTAGCACTTAAATTGTTTTAATTTAGTGCATGTTGCAAGTTCTTGTGCAAGTCTTTTATACTGTAGTTTAGTAGGAAACATGTATTTCCAAAAGGATTTTAGCGCAGACTAAAGTAAAGAAAGAAGAGTAATATTCATAAGATTAGATAGATAACATCATTTGTTGATTACACATAACACCCAAAAAGTTGAAACGAATCAGAAGTAAAAAGACATGCACCTACTCTAAATATCAATATTTCGTATTAAGGCTAAATGCAACTAACTTACCTTTTTTTTTCTGAAGATCCTTCATTAACATTATCATATGTTGTCTTTCCAATAGGTGTGTCGGGGATAATCTCATTTCCGTGGATATTTTCTTACATGTCTTCTTCATATACACTATCTTTCTCTAATATAACTCTTTTTGGAAATTTGATTGTAATTTTTGTTTAAATAAATTGGATGTTGAGTAACTAAAGGAGATAATAAAAATGGCACCTAACACAAAGATCAAGTAAATCTAGTATGCTCAAATGTATACATGATTTTAATTCGAAAGTTTTTCCAAAGTTTCTAGGTGCAAAGTAAAATAAAGAATGAATAGTAACATCCACAATTTCAAATAGTTAAAATCCATAAAAGCACAAAAATAACATCATGTGTCAGGCATACGTAACATCCGAATCAAAATAAAAAAATATTAGCTATTCAAACTCCTATTCAAAATAAGTAGTATTATCAGTAATAAAATCTTTATTCATTTGAAATACCACTAAACAAACTAGCTGAAAAACAAAATATTAAACTATGCATATGAGGTAGAGTAGACATGATATTTTACATATTAATTCATCCATATTCACATAAGTTTTAAAGTTCTTAATTTATGAAGTGAATAATTAAAAAATAAAACAATACATCTAAATGTATAAGGTCAATTACCATGCTTAACATAAATAACTGCAATAGTGTTTTAATGATAAAGAAGATGTTTATAGAGAAAAAGTTAAAGATAAATCTACAAACAAATAAAATGATATCATACTTCTAAAATTAGATAAAAAAATTAATTATAATTTCTATCCTTAGCGACTATGCTCAACATTATATCTAAAAAATGTATATTAAAATTACAAATTAACTATTTTAATATAAATGTCCAAATTTAAAAAAAAATTGATACTAGTATACTATTAAAAAAAGGCATGTTAGAGCAATAAAATTTTGTATTATAACTGAAAAATCATTAATTTACCTTTTCTCTTAAGGATTTTCATCAAATTTATTAGTTGATGCATGTCCAACTCGTGTATCGGTCTCCGTCTCATTCCCGTGGGAGTTTCTTTACATATCTTCCTCTTACACCTTATTCTCTTTCTAACACATTCTCTCTTTGATATGCGACTATACTTTTTCGATAAATCAGACCTCTTTGATATATGACTGGGAATGCTTCATAATTAATGCACAAAAATCCGAGTTAATTTAGCTTATTGAGTTTTTTAATTACGTAATAGGTACTCAAAATTGACATTTTTGCTAATTTATCTCTAATCATTTAATGTACTTTTTTGGTCAATCAAAATTTTTTGGTCGTCTTCTTTCTATAGTATTATGCATATGTGTATCTTTTTGCCTCTTGATATGAATAATTCTTAATGCTTGTTTGTTGAACACCTGATCCAAAGCAGCACAGATATATACTTAATTAAACTATTTAACTTAAATATAACATCCCAAAATTTTTTAATAGCATAACTACAATAACATCTTTGCTTAATATAATTAGCATAACCATAGTTGTAAAAATCGGACCAGATCGATCGGTTCGATTAAAAAACTGATGAATCAAATTTTAATCGGTCTGGTTTAATTCAAAGACCGTTTAAGATCAGAATTAGTGAAAATCGATAAAAACTGGTGAAAATTTGGCCCAACCGAACCGCTTAAGAGAAAATTTTAAAATTGATGAAAATGTGATTTGAACTTAAGTCCCCCTTGTACTGCATGCTTCTCTTACCACTAAGTTATATTATTCTTTGTTATTTCATATGCTAATTTTTTTTTTTTATCAAAGATAAAAACACTCGAACCCGCAACCTCTAAGTGAGTATGGGAAGTATGCTATTGCAAGTCCATAATTAACAAAATAAAGCTCTTCCTTAGATTGAATCTTGGCTCCTCTTGCATGTGCAGTTTGGCTGCTACCAGGCCAAGTTGCCTTCATCACATTTGCCTTTTTTTAAAAAAATATACATATAACATATATAAATTAAATTATATTTTTAAAATTTATATTTATTAATTATAATTTAAACGATTCAACTAATAATTTATTAATTAAATTAATAAATTAATAAACTAATAATTTAATCGGTTCAATTACTAGTTCAATTCTTACCACCATAAGCATAACATCCCTATGTAAGAATTACAAAATGAAATTACTTGACCAATACAAATGTCTTCTTAAACAAGTCACAATTACAATAATGATTCTTCTGTTAAACTAATAAATTAATAAATCAATAATATAATCAGTTTGATTACTGATTTGATTCCTACCACCATGAGCATAACATCGGTATGTAAGAATTACACAATGAAATTACTTGACCAATATGAAGGTCTTCTTAAACAAGTCACAATTACAATTATACCCAAATCTAATTGGCAGTACTTCACCAAATAGCATGATCATACTCACCAAGATAAAAGATCCACTCCAAATAAAATAATGAACTAATGCATAATTTTTAACCAATATGAATCCAATGGCTATTTTTCCATTGATACACTTAACATTATTAATCTCTAAAATATGAATTTAAATGTCACTAAATTCTTTCCGTAAATATAAAAAGTTAAAATAATATAATATAAAACAAAATCAATGTGTGCATATTGTGTGGAACAAATCATCGAAAACAGGGACAGTGTTAAAATACTTTTATGCCAATTAATCAGAACATATAAATAGATAACATACCTCTATAAATAAAAAATAATGCTATGTGATGTTCCGATTATGAGGTTTTGAGATTTTTTTTCTCTGTTTTTTCATTCTTCTTTCTTAATTATGAGATTATGGTTGAAATAGAATTTGAAAAATATGAATGTTTTTCTGAGTTTAATGTGATGAAATTTTTGGATATTAATTTTCTGAAAAAAAATATATTTTAATAGATAAAAATGTAATTAAAAATATTAAGAATTTAATTTGAGAGAAATTAAAATTAATTTAAAAAAATTAATGTCACTAAGTGTTTACAAAAAGACGAGTGATAATAAAATTTATATTATTCACACGCTTATCAAAAAATAAGATTCTTTTGTGATATTTTTATATTATATATAATTCTTTAATTACTTATTAGCATTCCCGTTTTAGAATATATAATTCATAATTTATTAAGCATCATGTCAAACTCTTATCTTGATTAATTTTTATTATATTTGCTGGGCTGCTTAAGTATGAATTGAATAATACGCTTAATATATAGTAAAATTAATTTAGGTTTATGCGGATAAAACAGTGTTGAATACAACGAAAGTAAACTCACCACTTAACTAACCAAGAAAAAATATATATGCAGTTTAAGTTATTTTTAAGGGGTTGGTTAATATGTGTTTTTATTTAAGGAC
>NC_029774.3:129022964-129026169 GCF_000817695.3 Arachis duranensis
AATATATCTTTTTAATTATAATAAATTAATTTTGATAAGCGAATTTAGAGTTTAGACTTTAGGGTATATCTATCTTAGTTGCAAAAAATTAAGTGGAAAATTTGTTATTGGTTCTCCCAACCCTGAAAATATGTCTTTTTGTGATGTAGCTCCGGCAGCAGATCAGAGTAGTTAAATGCTCCCTATTTCTATGCATAAAATAAATAAATAATTAAAGAGGATACCCTTGACTGTCCTATTAGAACCTAGGACCCATCGTAACCTCTTTGCACCTCCATCATCGTCCCATTCTCCAAACCATAGCTTAGTTATTTCCATTGAATTATAATCATCATCATCTGTATTTGTTCTCACCACTATACCTTATCCATTAAAAGCTGACAGCATGAGCAGCATGCGGATTCAATCGTGGCTAAAAACATGCTCCACGGCCACCGCTACGCAGCAATCCACCATCCCCATAGACACAAGTAGCAGCAGGTATTATTCCTCCGGATCCGAAGCTCTCAGTTCTTCCACAACCTCTCAAGAAAGCAGTAGCAGCACCACCCCCACCCTACTCAGCGACCTCTCCATACAGACCCTCCCATCCCTTCCTTCTCTTCAGAAACTCACACCTCAAAACCTTAACTTCTCAGTCTCCCACCATTGCCAAACCACCTTCACACTGCAACCTCAACGGGAACACTCTCGCCCCGTCACCTCCCTCGCTCTCCACGGCCACCTCCTCTACGCTGCCACCGCACACCAAATCAATGTCTACGATCTTAACACGTGCGCCACCCTCCAAACTCTAAACTCAGAATATCCGTCTTCAGGTTCCACCAAGGCCATCACCTTCTGCAATGGAATGGTCTTCACCACCCACCAAGACTGCAAGATCCGCGTATGGAACTCTAATAAACACCGCATGTTAACTGCTCTTCCAACCACCAACGACCGTCTACGCCGTTTCCTCTTCCCCAAGAACTACGTCACGGTGCGCCGCCACCACAAGCGGTTATGGATTGAGCACGCAGACGCCGTTACCGGACTCGCCGTCTCAAAATTTAACGATTTTATATACTCCGTTTCATGGGATAAAACCCTCAAGGTGTGGCGAGTCTCGGACCTACGTTGTTTGGAGTCAGTGAAGGCTCACGAGGACGCGGTCAACGCGGTCGCAGTATCCAAAGATGGAACCGTCTATACTGGATCCGCAGACAGGAGAATAAGGGTCTGGGCAAGAGCCAACGGGGAGAAGCGTCACGCGCTGGTGGCGACGTTGGAGAAGCACCGTTCAGCGGTTAATGCGCTTGCGTTAAACGACGATGGTTCGGTTCTATTTTCGGGTGCGTGCGACCGTTCTATATTGGTGTGGGAGAGAGAGGATAGCGCCAATCACATGGTGGTTAGTGGGGCCCTCAGGGGACACCAGAAGGCTATACTGTGCTTGATTAACGTCTCTGATTTGTTGCTGAGTGGATCAGCTGATCGGACGGTCAGGATTTGGAAGCGGGGTTTTGGTGGGAAGTTCTGCTGCCTGGCGGTTCTTGACGGTCACCGGAAACCAGTGAAGTCGTTAGCAGCATCAGTACAAGTGCGTCATCAAGATGAAGATTCCCAAAACGATATCGTTTCGGTCTTCAGTGGATCACTTGATGGCGAGATAAAGATTTGGAAGGTTTCCTTAGCTTCACTACCAACGGACCTTCTCAGAAAATGAATTGCTAGCTCTACTTAGACAACAAGCTTTTTTTTTTTTTTCAAAAAAATAAAAAAGAAGGGAAAAAATAATCAGCAGAAATTATTTGGTTCGGAGAAAAAAATGTATATGTTGACATCTATCAGCTGTGTCTTGGTTCGGTGATATTAGCAAGGGCTAAGAAAACTCCAACATTTTTTTTTTATTGTGAGATTTGTTAAATTAATATTACTTTTTGTAAAAGTTTCTTAATATTTGTAAAATTATGTTAGAATACGAACAGTTAGTTATTAATATTTAAAAAAAATATATTGTATGTGTTTATAAAAAACCAATTAATATTATTACTTGGATAATGTAACTGTAACCTATTAAATGAAATAATTGAAAATGATATAAAATTTAAATTGGGTTGAGATCAAGTATTAGAACAACAAATTTCACATTGATTTTTAAATTAATTTTTATGATATATATGGTCCAATAAATAATAATTAAATATTTATATGATATTTTGTAAGACTCAAAATAAAATTAAACTAAAACAAAGCATTAATATTATTTTTAATTATTTAATTTAAGAGGTTATTCGAGTAGCAGTATTTAATTAGTCTTTTTTTTAAATAATACCATTTTTTTTATTAATATCGATCTCATTTTAAATATTATATCAAATATAAATTTTAATTTTAATTTTAAATAAATTTAATTACTCTAAATATAAAAAGTATAACTAAATGTTATCCAATTAAAATTGCTCAAAGTCATTCAAACTATTATTCTTGGATGGGAACAGTGATAATGAATAGAACGATGCATATTTTGTCATTCTAAAATTGTATTATATGATTGCATATTCTGTCACAATTACCCTTTTCCTTTCATTTTTTTAAAAACTATATTTTGTTTCGATGAGACTCATGATGGTTGATTATTCAACATAATGATCCAGGCTCATCAAAAGTATTACAACAATTGGCAGACTATTAGCGCACGTTGGAATTTTGGTTACGACAAAAGCTTAGAGCTAATTAGCTACCCTGCCGTACCAATTATGATGACCTGAACCTGATAAATAAGTGTTTTCTTTCTTTCTTTTTTTTTTTTTCTCTTCATACAAAAACGGCTTTTGGGTCCAAAAATCAAACCACCGTAGAGCTGTTGAACTTTCATACTGAAATACTACCAAAAACACGGTCAATTATAGGGATGTAACTTGTAGGATTGGACCAAAATTTATGGCAAACCTAAACTGAAAATTAAACAAATTGAATGAAAAATCGAAAAAAAAACCTTTTTTTCTTTTTTTAGTTTAATTAAATCGATCAATTCGGTTCGATTTTTGGTTGATTTAGTAAAAACTGAACCAAACCAAAAAAAGAATTCAGTAATGCTTCTTTTTACCAATTTATCCTTTAATCTAGTAATAAAATATCCAAATCCCTAATTCCCTTTAACGCAGCACCACTCACATCCATCTTCCTCTTCCATGCCTGAGAGAAAGAGAGCCTGAGAGAACCA
>NC_029774.3:129026196-129028402 GCF_000817695.3 Arachis duranensis
TGCCACCGTTCTCCAATCGCAAGTCGTCCATCGTTGCTCTCAAGGACGTCGTCGCAATTGCAGTAGTCATCTCCATCGCAGGCGTAGCAGAGAGCTAGCGAGTGCCGTTGTCCAGTCCGCGCCATTGCAGTAAATCCTAAACGGAGCAGTTCTTCTCTGTGTTACCGAACAACAGCCTTAATCCGAACTCTCTTTTGCAATTTAACAATGTCTTATTCGAAGGTTAATAACTTAGTATATTCACAATTTTTTGCAAAAAAATTGTTACTGTTATTGGTTCTGTTGAAAAAAACAAAATTTTTTTAACATTATAAGTTGATAATGGTAGAATCTTCAATCTTATTATGATTATAAATTTGTTGTTGTTACTGGTCTGTTGGAAAAATTATTTTTTTTAAATATTATAAGTTAATAATAGAATCTTCAACTTCATTATGGCTATAATTTTGTTATTGTTGCTGGTCAGTTGAAAAAAAATATAAGTTTTGAATGATGGTATACTTTTGATTCATTTGACTTTACACCTACATTGATGAGTTTGAATAAAATGATTGTCGCTAATTGTTGTTGCTGGTATATATGTTCTTGATTAGGTTGATGATCAGCTTGAATAAAATTTTTGAATAAAATTAATGTCTCTATAAATTGTTGTTGCTGGTTTATTCTTGATTAGGTTGATGAGTTTGAATAAAATTTTTTTAATAAAATTGTTGTATTTTGTTATTCATTGTTATGTTTATATATATGCAGCCAACAAGCAATGAATAGGCCAATGAACTAAGCCTGATAGGAATGTTTACGGGTCGAGTTGGTTCGAATTTGGGGTGAAATTAGAACTGAATCAATTAAATTATAATTGGTTCGAATTTATATTTTTTTGTGTATGTGCCCGAACCAAACGAAACTGATTAAGAACGGATTGATTCAATTCGGTAATTGGGTACCCGATAAAATAGAAATTAAAAAAAACCAATTAAAAAAATGAAAATTTTATTTTAAAAATTCTATAAATATAATAATTAATAAACATGTAAAATCAATAAATAAGTCAATAATATGCTAATAATAATAAAATATCTATAATAATCTACAATTATAGCTAAATACTTAAGTTATTATCGTAAATAATCAGTAAAATTATATATATTTTAAATTTATGCATTTTTTTAATTTAATTAATAAAAGTTTGGGTCTACAAGTTAGTTCGGATTCCGTACTTCTAAAACTATTACTCGAACCAATTAACAGAGAGTGTTGTCGATCCGGTTCCGGTTGTACCCGATTACCAATTAATTTTTGAATCAATTTAATTTGTTCGGTTTAGATTTGGACGGATAATTGGGTGCCCGATACCCGTAAACACCCCTAACGCCTGAAGTTGGAGGTGAAAATAGTTTGTGGTATGTTCTTCAACGGATAACGATGTGTTTACCAAACCCCCGCCCCATCCTAGATCAAAGAAGAGAAAGGTTGATTCAACTAATGTAGATGCAACTCTGGTTTGGTTTTTATTTAGTTTTAAAGTGTGTATTTGCTTTGTTTGTTTATTAGACATTTTTAATTGTCTTTGTTTTTATGTTTAATTATTGGGATAAGTTGAAATTATATTAAATTTAAATGTGATATACTCTTGTTATTTTTGTTTATTGACTATTTTACATTTTATTTAATGGTGATTAAAATTTTGGTTATTAATATTTAAAAAACAAAAAAAAAATTGACCAAATCAAACCATTATTAATTCGATTCAATTGTCTTACAAACAACAAATCGAATGACTGATATAGTGAAAGAATCGAATAGGTCAGTTTAATTGATTTTTAGTCTAAAATCAAACCAAATCGAATCAATTACACCTCTAGTTAATTATGAGATTAACACGCACTAAATCATTAAAATGAATAGGCATTCATATATAATTTACTATGTCATCTCTTATGTTTAAGCCAAATTAATGTTTGTATGGAAGTATATTATGTTTCTTGTGTTTAAAAAAAGCCATGCACTAAACGTTTGAATTCCTATTTGAATACTTTTATTGAGTAAAATTAAAAATTAATTTCTAATTTCAATTAAAAATGTTATTTGAATCGATAAAGTTTTCATTTTAATTTATTATCTATTATATTTTATTAATTTTATAATAAAAATATATTATATGACATTTTTTTATTATAATTAAAATTAATTTTTTTAATTAAAAAAT
>NC_029774.3:129028684-129067924 GCF_000817695.3 Arachis duranensis
TAATGTTGTGATAAATAATTAGAATCAATATTCAATTAAAAAAATAATTTTGAGTTAATTTTATAACTATCAATATAAATTTTTTTATATTAATATCTAATTATATATATAATATTATTTTTAAATAACAAACATAAAAATCAATTTTTTTATGTAACAAACTTAATACCTAATCAAATATAAAAATATATACATTAAATTCTTTTAATTTTTAGATAATAGATATTAAAATTAATTATTAGTAAAAGATTAAACTTTTATTTACGAAAACTTGGTCTTCTTAGCCGACACGAATTTTCATCCCCTACGACTTTTGTATAAAAATAGTTTGATTTTATAAATTTTTTTGCCATAATCTATAATATCATAACAAAATCAATATAATTTCAAAAAATTTATATTTCCGTAATGTTATTACGGACAAAAACACTAGTAAAAATATAATATAAAAACCAACTCATAATTAATAATTTGTTATTGCAATTGGAGTATCATCAACGTTAATTACAATTTCTGACTCTGTTCAATTCTATTATTTGTTGTAATGAATTCAGGAACAATTTTTGGATGGTATAAGATTTATAAATAAGAAATTAAATAAATAATTAAAATATAAATTATACTAAACGACAAAAGCTTTACTGTTTTCCGGTTTTTCCAACGGCGAAACATTGTGCCTGGGCTATGTTGGGTGTTAATTATTCGACTTCGTCGCTTCGTCCCAGTTTTAAATTTTAATATCGTTCACACCGGCGGTTTCTTTTGATTGAAACTATGGGCTGCAGAATTTAAAAAGAGAGTTTGGACTTCGGAATGGGTTAAATGTTGACCTTCCCCATTAGCATTAGAAAATAATTTATGGATAATTATTTCATTTTGTAATATAAATTTGTTATTTCAAAATTGTACTCATAATTTAATTAACATGTTTCTTTGTAAGTCGTATTTGACTATATTAAATTATTATTATACTATTTTTTTAAAATAAAATGAATAATAGAATAAAAAAATATAAAAACTCTTAAGAGTCAATAATTTTTATCAATTTTGGTTAATATTTAGTCAGTATAAATATTAAATTATTTTTAATAAAATAATATTTGTTGGTGACGTAGTAGTGAGCTTAAAAACAACTTTCTCTTATCGTTAAACCATGTAAGTATTTCAATTTGTTGAAGGAATTATATTATTGTACTGCTTCCGAGCAAACGAGAGGAGATAAGGAAGCTTATTTTGTCCAATTACAGACTATATTATTGTTCGATGCATTTTGTCCGATTATTTTGTCCAATTACAAACTATACCGTTTTTTTACTCCTCATTTTATATAGTTTAATTGTTGCGGATATTATGAATAAATGATCTCATTAATCACTCGTTATGCTTATAAGTTATAACATTTTGCTTAGTTATTTCTTCATCATTTGGTTCAGGCTGGTTTGTTGAACATGAGGCAGCAGTGGTAGTGGCATCGGCGTAGGCACAGTGAGTAAGAGAAAACTTGAACGAAGAGAGTGAGAAATTGGAATGAGAATGGGGTACAACAAGAGACAAATATGCCATTAGTTTTGTGTCCTTGGCTTTAAGGACTAAGGATGATCAAAAGAGTAAATCAGTAAACAAAAATGTTTGATGCTAAAAAAAATTTAGTTAAAATCAATCAGAACAGATAGTAATTAACGAATATTAAATAAGAAAAACTCTAAGTGTTTTTCTTCCTCTAATATTATTGATTAGTAAATGCCTAATTTATTATTAGCCATTGGTCAAATAACAGTTAGTTAGGGTTATATTTGATCAGTTGAAAAGAAAATTTTGTAAACTCATAAATGCCTGTATTGAAAAAGGTTAATATGTAGATTTTTTTTTTTTAACATTGTGACCTAAATCGAAAAGACCTGAGAGCCATTAGCGAAGTAATCTTCCAAAATCGTCGATAGACACAATCTTTAAAACCTTCTGCCAAAAATCTTTTGTTTATCTCTGCTTTATTTGCTATCCGCATTATACTTTACTAGTCTAGTAAACGTTTTAGTATTAGATTAAATCTTAAGCTTACAAGAACCGATTTATTTGCGAAGCATTATTAATAAAAAAATATAGGTAGACAATAAAAATAATAAATAATATGAATAATAAATATTTTAGATATTCATTTTACTAAGTGTGCAGATGATTATTCTAATATTAAAATTTAAATAAATAATTTAAAGATATAATATGTTTTAATTTGATTAGTAATTATTTATATTGTTCAAAAAAATTATTAGTTACCTAATATAACACTTATTAATATTCCCTACTTAAGTCATATCCCACATACGTACCGAATTGCAGTGTCTTCTACTTACATTAATAACTATCCAAACCGATGGTTAGATGAGATCCATTCCATGAAGTGAAGAGAAAGAGAGACCAAAAGAAGGAGGAAGAAAGAAAAAAAAGACGCATAAATAAAAAAATAAATAATTATGTAAATGCAATTCTGTTAGATAAATAACAAAAATTGTAAATAATATGAATAATAGACTATATTTTAGACTTATTAAACATGAATCAATCTAATTAATTTAAAATTTAAATTTTAAAATTAAAATTAATTTTTTTTAGTCTATTCTTTACATCGTTTAGAAAAAAACATTATTTTTCTATACTGTCTCATGTAAATGGCCAAGATTTTAAAAAGAATAAAATTTAAGAAAAATTTCACTCTTCTTCTTTTGAGAAATGCTAAAATGATACTCTCTTTTTCATTTATAAAATATATACTCTTTTCAATTTTAAATTTTTTGTGTTAATTAATAATGTTAATTTTATCAATTTTTCAAAAAAAATATTTTTTACAAAAATACTCTTTAACAAAAATTTTATTTTTTTGTCATTAAATTTTTCTTACTAAAATAACCTTTAATAAATTATTTTTTATTAATTAAATTGTATTTTTATTAAAATATTTTTTAAAAAATTTAATAATTAAATTATTTTTTTAAAATACCCTTCAATAATTTTTTAATTATTAAATTATAATTTTATCAAATTTTTTTAACAATTATAGTTATATTTTATTATTAATTTTTCAATATCAATATATATTATTTTAACATTAAAAAAATCTTGGTAAAACTATTTTCTGATATTAATATATATTAATTTTTATACATAATTAAAGTGATAAGATTCTTTTATTTAATGTTAAAATAATATATATTGATATCAGAAAAATAATAGTAAAATATAAAAATAATTATTAATAAAAATTTTGGTAAAATTATAATTTAATAATTAAAAATTATTGAAGAATTTCTTAAAAAAACAAATTTAATTATTAGAAATTTTTAAAAAATACTTTAGTAAAACTATAATTTAATCAATAAAAAATAATTTATTAAAGGATATTTTAGTAAGTAAAATTTAATGACAAAAGAATAAAATTTTTTCTAAAAGGTATTTTTGTAAAAAGTAATTTATTTTTTTTGAAAATGGATAAAATTAATATTAGTTAATACAAAAAAAAATTAAAATAGATTAAAAATTTTTTTTTTAAAAGTTATAAGGGAAAAAAATGTACATTTTACAAATATAGAAAAAAAGAGTGTCATTTTAGCAAGATATATCTTTTTATAAAAAAATTGGTTTTTTTTTAACTATTATAAACATTAATTTTTTAAATAATTTTAGTATCATTTTTTTTAATAATTAATTTTTTTAACAGTGTCTTAGAGTATTCTTTTAATGGTATTTTGCACTTGTTAATAGATTATCTAAAGTATTTAATTTTTTTCTTTAAATAAATAGATTACAAAAACATGGAAAATTTTATTTTCAACAATTCTTTTTATATTAAACACCTTAACTAGACTCTAATTTTAATAAGTCAAATTTGATGTAAATGAGTGTATACATGTTCTAGATTATTCCTCAAAGTATACGCATGATCTGCTGACGAGAACTTAGAAGGAAGCTGCTGTGTGAATTGGAAATTCAAGTTGACATGCAAGTTGAGCACGAGGAATGATGGTGCTGTCCTCGTCTCATCAATCATCATCATCACATCGTATAATCTATATAATTAATTTAATCAAATATAATTATACTAATGTTCCCGTAAGATCTAAATTCTAATAGTTATAGATCATTAATTAATAATTACTATAAGTATACTATATATTATTAGCAGCATAGCAGTTGATGAATATGTTTATCTATAATTGAGTGAGATATTTCTACCGAAGACTGATTCCACATTTAAATATATAATGTATATATGTATTCAAATTTGAGTGATGCCTGCTGAATTCAGCAAAGATTCTGTCATTAACAAATTACTCGCTAATGGACAAAAATTTTCAATGCTTTCCTATATAGTCAACTGTGCCTCCGAAATAAATACAAAGAAAACATACTACTAGAGATTAAATTTTGCAATTGCATCAACAGGCCAATAATTGCAAGCACCTTGCGCATGCTTTTATCCCAATAGCGTGTGTTTGATTTAGTTTTTGTAAATTGAAATTAAATTTAATTCGATTATAGTAAAATTGATTTTGATTAAAGTTGAGTTTGTTTTAATGTGATTTATATTTAAATATTTTAATTTAAAAATAATTATAATTGATAAAATATTATTTGAATAATAATGATTAAAATATTTTTAGATGTGAAATTACTAAAAAAGTAAAAATTAGATCAAAATTTTAATATTATTATTTTAACTATTTTTTACATTGCAACATTTTAAATATTATATGCATATTATAAGAAATTACACATAATATTAAATATATATATATAACTGATAATATCTAATAATTATAAACTATAATAATAAAAGGCAAACAGGTTTATAAATTAAACAAAAATAACAATAAGATGTATAAAATAAAATAAAGATGAAAAATAAAAAAATAGTTAAAAAACAAAATAAAGATAATCTTGCATGTAGAAAAGATGAAAAAGGTGAAGAATGATAGTTGAGAAATAAAATGAAGAAGACGGTGTATGTATAAAAAGAAGAAAGTGAAGAAGGATAAATGAAAAAATAAATTTTGCAATCAATTATCAATGATAAAAACTAAAAATAAAAACTACAAAATATTGCTTCAAGTAAAAATACGTTTAAGAGTAAAAATCATGTTAAAAAAAGAATTTTACTAAAAAACTAATTTAGGATATAACCAATTATAGTAAATTAATTGAAAAATATACTAGTTACATAAAAAAAGAGATAAAACAACTTTTTATTATTCCTATCTTTTGGATTTTCAAAACTAAAAATAAAAAAGTTAATTAAATTGGTTTATAATAAAATTAATTTTTTAGAATTTTTTTAAATAAATAATCCAAACAAATTTAATCTAATGTTTAACACTTTTAAACGTGTAAACTTTTTGAACGTTAAACTAAATTACTAAACATACACGAAATTATTGGCAGAATCAAACTTCTGGAGAAGGATGTCATTTTCTAAACTCCACGTAATTCCATCAGCATGTCATCCAAATATTGGAAAGATAATAACTGTTAGAAAAAATGTAAGTCTATATTTATTTAGTAAGTCTAAATTCTAAAATATAACTTTAAATATTCTAAATCATCTAAAAATTGAAGGTTAAAACAATAATTTTATAAATAAAAAATGGATAATATTAACTACTTAGAAATTAATTTTTTATACTGTCTATGTTTATTTTAAATGTTAATTGTATTCTTTTTGTTGGTTTTTCTCTTTTTCTTTTGGTTGAGAGTCGAGGTCTTGGGACCCAAAATTAAACAGCAGATATAGGAATTAATCGGGGTAATGATACCCCTCTGATGTCTTCATCTAAGCATTGCCTAATACTTGAGGGAGACAAATTAAGAAAGATTAGCCCAAAGTCACAAATCAAGCTCTCCTTGGCCAAAAGATCTGCTACTCTGTTGCCTTCTCGGTAGGTGTGCTTGAGCATAACATCCCAATCTTGTCTTAGCAGTGCACCAATAAGTCGCACTAATTTTTCTGGATGTTTACTTTTTTTTGTTCTTGAATGATCACTGTATAAGTTGCTAGGGTGTCTAACTCGACTAGAATCTTCTTCAAACCCAATCGCCAGCCTACTCTAAGGCTATGAAACACTGCCCAGAGTTCCGCTTGAAAGGCTGAGCAACACCCAAGATTGACCATATACCCTGCAATCCAAACTCCCTCTTCGCTTCTAAATAAAACTCCATACTCTCCTTCTTGTGCTCCCTGTCATGAAACTGGCTTTGTTGAAAGCTGTGGTTATCTCATGGGCATATGGAAGGATGTTGAAGGAAGCATTCTGAGGCCTTTTAAACGGTGGGAAAAATAATTCTTTGTTTCGCCATTTCCAAATCATCCAAGTGGTTGTCATGAAGATGGTCAACCATTTGATTTGGCTATTTTGTCCAATTTCCGCAACTAAATTCTAGCAAAACCAGACATCGAAGGGAGCTCTAAAAAAATAACTCAACTTAGAAGGATGAATGAGTTGCGTCCAAAGCTTAGACGCTGCAGGACAGTCACGGATCACATGTTCCATCGTCTCGGGAACACCCGCACACCGATGACAATCTAGAGGAGAGCCAAAGAGTCTTGCCCTCCTGGTTGAGATCATAATTCTCTTATGGGCAGGCAACCAATTAAATATTTTGATTCGTTGAGGTCCCAACCATTTCCAAATCAGGTTCCAGGTTACATCTACAACACCAGGTCGATTTGCTATGGCGTGATATGTACTAGCCACAGTGAAGTCTCCATCTTGTGTTAAATCCCAAAAAATTCTGTCTGCCTCTGTTGGTTTTTCTCTTTATTGTTTTCTCTAAGAGCAATGGTATTGGATATTTTTGATTTGTAGTGCGTTAGACCTGATTAGAAGAAGGGCTTAAGCCCAAAGAGGAGCAGGTAGGGCAAAGCAAGGTTTAGGTAGTGCTGGCAATATATACTCTACCTGTGAGTACTTAATCTGGAGCAATTCGTTCGAGTAGGGTTGTCTACTCGATCTGCTACAGATAAAGTAGAGTATGGTATACCCTACCCTACCATACCCGTACCCCTAATACATTATATAATATACATGTAAAAGTTATGTATATAATGAAGAAAGTGAGTGTTGAACTCACAATCTTCCTCTTATAAAAATTTGAAATAATCACTAAGTTAGATTTTTCTAAGATTTTATTAATTTGAACTTAGTTTTTTATTTTTTATTTTATTAATATGTATGAAATTTGGAATTGTTGAATTTTATGTTTGCTTGAAAATTTTTTATTTTTCTGCTGATAAAACCTGATAGAGTAGGGTTTAGAACTTTAGGGTACGGATATGCTTAGGATTGAGAGATTTTCAATTTGCGAGTAAGGTAAGGTAGAATTTTGAATTTTCAACCCGCGAATAGAATTAGAGTAGAGTCCAAACTCTACCCTACTCATTACCAGCCCTAGGCTTATGGCATGGGAATCAGAAGGAGCTCCAAATTTCACATTCTTTGTCGTCGCTTTTGAAAGGCGTTACATTTTTCGTCTAAATTATTTTTGCAGAAAGACGTGTCAATGAAAGCGTATATCAATCTTCAACAAAAACTTCTTTGAGTCTTTCATGTCTCTACCAATTAACTACGCATTCTTATTATCGTAGTTTCTTTCTCGGTCGTGTTGTTTACACACATTCACTTATTTGTATTTTTACTTTTCTTTTGTATGGTTGCTTCTTTTGGTAAAATCTTTTTTTATATTGAAGTTGGGGATGTTCATGTTTTCGAAGTCTATATCGAATTTTCTTAATTAACCAGTTTTAAACAGCGTGCTGTAATATTTTTTGAGTTACATTATCCTACCTGTCTACTGGTACAATCAAAGTATGACCATTTGCGATTTGGATCCTTTAACTTTTAACTTTTATTTTAGAGAATAAAGTATAATTTTTTATTATTTATTTTATAGTTAATATAAAAAAATATGATTGAAAAAATATATCATTTATTTGATAGGTAGAATCTAAAAAAAAAAGACGAAAAAAATATTTATAAATGAAAAATTATATTTTAATTTTTTAAATAAAAATTTAAAATTTTAAAAAATTAAATTCAAAATTTAAATGCAGAAAAATGTTACTTCTAGTATTAAAAAACTCTAGGGGGCATCTTAATAATTTTGGTCATTATTTAACTATCACAAAAGAACCGAATCGATTTTATTGGTTTATTAGTTCAACCGATAAATCTCTATTTAAATCGGTAAAATCAGTCATATGTAATTAAAAAATAGTCAAAAATCTTAAAAATTTTAAAATACACATCTTCACCAATATTTTAAGAATAAATAAGTCTCAAATTTTAAAGACAACTAATACAAATATAGACATAAAATTAGTTAGTACTACTACAATAGTATTTTAATTTGATACAATAAGAATACCAATCCATAATATCAGTAAATTTTAATATTAGTATCAAAACAAATAACTTTAATCACAATACTAACATTAAAATAGATAAAGATTAATAAATTTTTAGTAAAGTTTATATTTCTATTAATAATAGTACATAATTAAAAATATCATTAATTCAAAAAATAAAAAATACAAAATTAAAATTAAATTAGATATTTATATAATTATTTAATTCAAAAATTTACTATATAATTAATGTTTGTCACATATAAGAATGAGAACTATATTGACAAAGTGGCATTGAAGGTGAATTGCACTCAAGAGGTTTCTGTTCAAACCCTGCTTCTAATATTTTAGAATTTTCCAAACTAACAAATGCTAACAGGTGGACAAGTGGCACGTTGAAGGACCGTAGGATGCCCTGGATCACAGGTAGAGATGCGATGCTATGGAGCACTATAGAGTCCACCATTGCCGAACTAATTGGACCCGTTTTTTTTTTTTTCGGTTTATGTCGATTTTCATCTTTATTACATCACAAATATTAAATTGTTATTTATTTGTGTAAATTTTGATAAATATAAGTGTAAATTATATATTTTTTATATATAAATACATATAAATATAAATGCAAGTTATTACTAGTCAAGTGATGACAAAAAATAATAAATTTTGATGTTCAGCTACTTTTTACTCTTTAGCATTTGACTCTTTGTAGCAAAAGTGACATCTTTCTGATGATTTCATGACACTGGATCCGCACAGGTTCTGGTGACTTAACTGTGAAGAGCTCTTAGAGATTGAAAAGCCACCAATTCCAAATGCATCACCCTCATCGAAACCAAACCAGAAAAGGAAGATTCCGTCGCCAAAGGAGCTGATATCACATTATGAATCCCAAGGGATGGATAGAGGATCCGGAGTGATATGTTACATGAAGCTTGATTCAAAGCCTTGTTATGTTGAGACTGTTGCACTTGGAGTTGCCTCTGCTGCCACACTTAGAGGAATGGGTGCTATCATTGCCCCTCTTGCACAGATATGGAACTCTGTTACCACTGCCACTAAATCTACTCCACAATGACCATTTATTTGCCTTGTTAATCTTATTTTACCATTCTTAATTACTTGTTAGAGCTTAGCACATTGTTCTTTAATGTAAAAGTAAAACAATCTTTTGTCTTGTAAAACCCCCCAAAAAAATGGAGCCATAGATGCAGATGGAATCAAGTATAAACAACAATAGATTGATCAGTGTTTGGAGGTTAAACTTTACAAAACAGTAGGACTAAATGGAAGTACATCTTGGAGTCTAAATTTGAACATGCTAAATTGAAAAATATTACTGACTCACGTTTTTGGAGAGTAGACTTTTATTTTGTATGGTGCTTGGGTCTAAATTAACAAGAAAAAGGGGGTTCAAATGGCGTAAGCATACATATGAAATATGAAGTTGATTTGATATTTCAGTCTGTGCAGCAGCGATACATGTAGAACTTTTCCATGGGACGGCCGCATTCGACACAAACCACCTTATCTGGGATTCTGCCATTGGTTCCCGGCAGTATCAAGCGGTTACAATGATGTGGGGTTTGTAATCCTTGAATATAATCATCCATTGCAGGCAAAACCCCTTTCTCCTCTGCCTTGTCCTTCCATTGATCATAGTCATTGAGGCAATTCAGGAATGTGTCTCCCTTTCCCTTTGCCATCATAGTCTCTGTGCCTCTGCTCATAACAACCCACCCTTGCTCACTGCTGTCAAAGCCTAGAATCCTCATTATCTCATGCATTATCTCATCATTTTCAACTTTCTTTTCCTGCTGCAGTTTTGAGTGCCACATGCTCTCCAGCCTAACCCAGAAGAACCATATAAGGGTAAGCCCAGGGTCAGGGAGTGTGTTGCTTAACTTTTCTTCTTCAATGACCGTGTTGATTTTTCGAACCTTTTCTCCTGGGTTGCTTCTCCCTACATAGATCATCTCCAGTGGTAACTTGAGAGTTTCTGCCAGTGATCGTGCCTTCCTTGTGAACTTTCGAATCCACTCTATGTCGTCCCCTCCATACAAGCATATGTATGTGCCTTGTGCTATCTGGAAGGAGTTTAAAAATCATACATGGAAGTGCATTATGAACTTATCTAAAGAAAGAATGGGAGGACTATACTATACCCAATCATAGAGAGATGGATGAATTGTATCTGCCAACAGTTCAAGCCGCCATGATTCTTGCTTCCACAATGCTTCCTCCCTTGAACTGGAGAAAGGATAAGCCAAGCTTCCCCAAATCCACATCATGTGTATTGCATTCAGGTTAACAACCTTTCCTTGCTGATCCAGAACTACAATTATTGGCTTAGCATTATTGAAAAGCCACACCTCTTTTATGTACCTGATGGTTGCTGGCTCCAACATGGAAGGGTCGTAGAGTGAGTACCAAGTCATCATAGATTGCAGCTTCACAAACTTGTTTTGTTTCTCTTCTGTCCATGGGGTTCCCTTGTCCACAATTGGGATCCAAACTAATTCGTATTGGCTCTCAAACCTGCTCGATTCCTGGCGTGATTCTTGATACATTTGTTCAAAGATCATGATCTCTTGATCAGAAATATGATGGAGGTCTGTTATGTAGAGTAACACAATTTTCTTCCGCAGCACCTCAATGCTAACCTGAAGATGAAGCATTGGATGATTGCATTACTACATCTAATGGTGTAAGAACTAATGAGCAAACATGATCATAAACCAAATATCAGGGTTAACCCGTTGTTTGGTAGAGCCATCAAACAATGGCAACATATCATCCTTGTTGTAAATCAAGGCTTTGAGAATCTTCATGTTGTCAGGGTGAGATGTCTGAAAAAGGATCTGAAGTGTTTCAAATGCTTCTCGTTGTTTGTTATCATCTGCATCATAACATGATCTTTCAAGCGTTTCTTCAACATATGTATCATTGTTGTGAATAAGCAAATAAGACTGGCATACCTAAATGTTGACGACAGAGGTCAAGTTGCTTAAGAAGGTGGCTGTTTATGTTACTGAGCTTATGAGCCAAACTTGAAAGTTCCCAAGTCTCTATTGTTGATGACATGAATCTAAGACAAAAAAGACAAGTTTAATTCAGAATTTGAATTTGATCCCAAAAATCATGAGCTGCTAGGATATTTTATATTGATTAATACCCTTGACCAAGGCCAATGATGCCTAGAATCTGTGTTGCGCAGGCAATGATACTCCGAATGGTCCAATAGACAGCACTTGGAATAAGATTGGAGGCAGCTAGTGTCTCTGGTGCTTCAGGGTCAATGTACTGAGAGGGAAGCTCATGGAACTGCATAATGTAGTTGGTTACATCCAACATGGCCTTGAGAAGGTGGCTGATTGCTTCAAACTTGGGTCCCAATTCATTCACTTGTTCCAGCGTTTCATGGATGTGCTTCAACATTGCAACAGACCTGGCAAGAGGGTTGGTGGCATGAACCTGAGCCAGAAGCCAGAACTTGCCAAAGTTGGTCGCGAATGCCGCCAATGCTATCACCACCTTGGCCTCCCATGAATATCTTGACAGCATGCTTAGTATCCCCATGGTTGTGGCATGTGCATCTCCACCACTCAAACACTTGCAAGATATCTGACACAACCATGAAGGCATTAAGAGATTAGAGTGTATATATAATCATATATGAAACAATTTATTTTTCAAAAATAAAAAAATAAAAACAAAACCTCGCAAGAAACTTTGTTAATTGTGTGGGAGGTGATATCTAGCATGTCTGTTAACTCAGATTGTTGGAAGCTATCCATTAAGCTATCCAATTTTGCTGGCTTTCCCTGTGTGAAGTTTCAGCACAAGTCAAATATTTAATAACTATACTTTAATAAGATGCATCAAAAGATATTCATATATTATATTAGAAAAGTGTCTTTGTTAAAATAAGATAATCTTAAAAGAATCGAATGTATTTTTCTATAACGGAAACTATTTAAATAAGATATACCTGAACAATGCCAGGGATGATAGAAGCAGCAGAGTTGAAAATGTGTTGAACCACATTAAGAAGAGGCCTAACATCAATGCGTTCATCATCAACAGGAGCATGAGTGGCACGAATTTGTTTGGTCATTGTACTGTCATCTGATGCTGAAAAAAAGTGGGATTGCAACTTCCTGGGCACCATTGCCATCTTCAACAAGAATCAAGTAATGCTGCTGCAGCAAAAGGCACAGTGGAATTTAACAGAAGATACCAGTTAGGAGCAATGGTAGCTAGCTACCTCTAAGCCTTATATATAATTATTCATTCATTCCAAATTTATTAAATTTCTACCTTGCTTGTTCTGGGGTTTAACTCCTCTATAAAGTAACCATGGAGAATCTGAGATTTCAGATAAAGGCTCGGCAGTATCGATCACCTTTATTTTATGGCTTTCTTGTAGTTGGTATGTTCTGCTAAACACTTGTAAGATTAATGGATTATCACACGAGTGGTGTAAGCTTTTTAATTTGTATCGTTGTACTTTATGAGTAACTTAAAGTTTTGCTAAATGTTCTTCATTAGTAATCTAGTAACTAAGTGTTCTATATATTCTTCGATCAAACTTTTGGATTCACACCTTGCAAAAGTTACTAGTACTGAAGGAATCATATGTTTACAAGATATATAAGAAAGGTATAAAATTCACACAACTTTTTATGATATGAAGGAATCAGACTATTTAACTTTCAACACTTCAGTAATGATTAGTTAACCCCATTTTTCTGCTTCTTCATACTTTTATCGTACATTTATCATTTGCTAAGCAAGACTCTACATAATTAATGTCATTTTTGTAATGCCAATACACTTGAGTACAAATTGTCAAATAAATTTACAAATATGCCTTTGAAAGCAGGTTTATTAACTCGAATAATGAATCCCATAAAGCATAGGGTAAATTCAACATGGATGAGGTTGTTGACCTTCCAGTGTCAACAAGTTTGAACCATTGGCTTCCAGGGTCACAAGTATGATCTGTGCTCAAGCATTTACAAGCATTGGTCACAATATTATTGTTGGAATCTATATCCAAACAAACCTTAGAACCATCGGTGAGGTTAGAGGAGAGGTGCAACTTTGAGTCTGAGATCATTTCCCATTTAGAGTTAGAAGCAGAGCAAATTATGCTAAGTTTTGCAGGATTTCCTTCTTGATCCGCTTGTAAGCAATAGTAAGTTCCCATTACGTTTAGTATCTTTTGAGGCGTATACTTCCAACCATCAGAGTTAGAACAAGGGCCCAACCTCAATGGGTCTTGTATTGACTTCCTTGTCACACAAAGCCCCGTCAAAGGATGGTAAATTACTTTGTATGGATTACCTTGTGTTATGCCTGGTCCTACATAAAATACAAAACATAAATTAAACACCTAAACAGTAAATACACTTCAATGGGCCAAACAATGGGCTTTTGCTTACCTCGGAAGGGAAGTTGTAGGGAAGAGATCCTTTGCAAGAACGTAGTATTTCTAACATTGGCCCAGTCCCAAGTAAGAAGCCCATAAAACTCTTCCATTCCAGCAACGCCTTGTCTAAAATAGTAACTGCCAACAAGAGTCCAATAGGCCCAATCGAAGTCCAGGTCAGCTGCGAGAGCCATGAAGCAGGAGATGTACCTATTATCATTAAGATTGGTGCCTCTCAAGTCCAACCCAAACTCGCTGAAAAACAAGGGCCATCCTTGGTCCAGCAAGAAAGCAGAATTGGTGATGACGTTTGCAGACACTTGTCCACACACTTGGTTGGGGTTCCCTTGAACCCAAGCTTGACCATCCGTGAAGGCATACCAGTGCGCCTCAAAAACTAGTTTCCCCTTAAAAGACACTTGCACTGCTCTATTCCTAACGAACGATAAGTCCTTGTCAAAACTTAAGCCGGACAAGATTACAATCACATTTGGGTTCGCTGCATGAACCGCTTCCGCTCCTTTCACCATATACCTTCATATACACAAGGACAATAACGTAAATTCCAAATCTCAAAACCCTAAAAGAGAGTTATTTAGAGATATCATACTTGTACCAATCGTTGACATTCTGTCTGGGGCCACGAAGCTCGTTTCTTAAGCTCATGCCTACAACGTTGGTGACTCCGTTGAAAATAGTGGCCATCTTGGTGAGGCCTTGGATCCAGAGGTCTGGGTAGAAATATTTATCGCCGAAGAAGCCATTGCCATCGTTGTTATTGCAGCACCAACCTGGTTCGGTTATGTGGTTGTCCAAGATCACCAACACATCGTTGTCCCCGAGACTCTTCACCACTGCCTGATTTGCAATACATTGTTATTCTTTCAAAACAGTAAATGCATCTATTCAATTTCAATAATTAGTTATACATAAATGACACACTATCTTTTGATTTTGATACTAACAAACTGTTACACATTACTACAATTTTTTTTTTGTTTATTTAAATTCAAAAAATAAGTGTAAGTCAAAAGTAGGCGAAACCATCTTAAGAAATACACGTAATATTTAAATTTAAATGATAAGAAATAAAAAAAATGAAATGGCCTGCCACTAAAAGAATCATGTATTTAATATGTTAGGTGGTTGAGAGAGTAGTCCAACTAATTAAGCTCTTAAACTATGTTACAACACGGTTGAATATAAGCATTAAGCAGGGAGTATAATTGTTGATATATAATATGTTTTTATTAGTGGCCACTTGCGACAAAGGAAATATAATTTATAGTGAATATCGCTATCACATAAGCATCACGCATGTCAGCATGTATTTGTAGCAATAAATAAATAATAGAAAAGCATCATGTGGGAACAAATTAAGGAATATTATAATGGTTTAGAGACCTGAAAAGCTTGGATGAGATTGAGATCGATGATGGAGGGGTTATTGGCTTGGATGCCAGCAACGGAATCAGTTAGGCCAAGGCTCTGAAATGATTGTCTAACGGTTAGAGAAGCGAGGGAGTCATTGGTGACCAATAGAATGGGCCAAGTGAGCCTCACACAGTTGAAGCCCATGGACTTTATCCCCTTCGAGATCACATCCACGGGCTTCTTGCTAAGCCCCTCCGCCACCACGGGTTCTAGATGGGACACCCAATTGACGCACGCAAGCTTCACCCTCTTCCCTTGTTGGTTTACTATCCACCGTGAATTCGTGCTTAGTGGAACCTCCTCCGTCAGAGCCTTCACCACTTGGAGTGTCAATAACAACACCAAAAAGGTGGAGCATCTTCTCCTTCCCATTTCTTCTTTCTTTTCTTTGAGGGAAAATAAAGGACGGATATGCTTCCCATCTATTTATTATGACTTCGATGACTCATAAAACACGCACCATTTGTTTATTGAACTTTATCCTATCATTATTTTCTTACTAGAAAAATAAGAAACTTATTAAGCTACACAAAAGGAAAAAACTCATTACAATCATCTATAAGTTTGGTAGGTTTTAAATCCCGAATCTTTTCTTTTACTAAACAAATTAATTAAAGCCGCACACCGTATATTTGATAAGATGCCGTTTACTACTTACTCTAGCAAGTGCTGCATGGTTTTTCTTAATATTGTTATGGCGTAAAAGCAACAGTTTTTCAAATAGATTAATTATTGATTAACGATGTTTGCCGTCAAAGAAAATATATATAGTTGGGCTAATAAGCTGAAGTGTTTAAGAAAAGAGCTAAGTGTAGTATGTCATGTTAGAACTTCACAGAACGTGTCGTGACTCCATCCAGTTAGTTTTAAGCTTAATAATATGAGACGCAACCTATATATAATTTGTTAAAGAAAAAAGACCTGCATCAACATGGCATCCGTCTCAGAAAATGCCAATATAGTAGTTTGCATCTTATACTCTTAATTGTTTGCTTCAAGAGAAGGAGAAAGATCAGTGGGTTGTTGCTTTTTATTTTGGAGCATATATACGACTATATATTGCTTCTACTACAACGTTCCTTTTTGTCTAGTATTCTTTCTTTCTTACTTGATTTCTACATGCATCCATCATCCGTGTATTTGCTTCTCTGCTGATCTCTCATTTCTCTCTGACCTTTTTTAAAAGAAAAGAATACACCTTTATTTTTATTTTGTTTCCTACAGGGGCTTATGCTTTAAATTAACTTCTTTATTCACAATGATCGAGTAACAGGAGTATACTTATTCATGTGGCCGTTGTCTTTCATGGTTATTAAAGTGCAAATATATATACCCTTTTTTTTATTAGGTTGAGAATGTAGTCCGAGGTCAGTGAGGTGGATATATCATGCTAAAAATTCATGAAATGCAACTAATCAAATAAAATTAAATCAAATAATACAGATCTAGTTTCTGATTCTCTACGGGATACATCAACCAAAATCAGACGCAAGAAAAGAAAGCTAAAACAAATACTATTATACATACGTCAAAATAAATCTAGATGAACCAAGTCCTTTTCTCACAACACACAAATCAAACTTCATATATACAAGGAGGAAACCCACTCTCTCTATAAACAAGTATGATTAAGTTGGAACATTAGTTCAAAATCGTGAACGTAGTTTTGTGTACAAGGCTAACTACATATCGATCAAGGTCCCCTGCATATACTCTGTCACGTTAGTTAACTTTTTTTTACTTATTCAATGCCATCAATAGAAAGCTAAGTTTATGAATGATATATGAGCTAACCTTGTTCTAACAATGTATGCATGTGCCACAGAAACAAGGGTTTGAGCCAAGTTAACTAGTAAAGCTTTATTCTAGTATCGATTGTGCTCCTGCAAATGGGGCAGAATTCAAGATTCTCTCCACAGTTACAACAAGTCTGTCATGTGAGGAAAAGGTGATATGTGAATTAGAACATTTCATAAAGTCTTATAATCAAGTTTACTTATATATATATATCAGTATCACCATATTATATAATTGCTTACCTGATGCCCACAACCAAAGGCCATATCCTTCCCATTAGTAAGACAAATTGGACAAAGCTGCAATTCACCATTAGATCATGAATCATGATGATCAAATCACGAAAATATGCTAGTCAAGTTGAATCTCAGGTTAAATAGAATGATGTTAATACCTTATGATCATATAAGCCACCCGGTGATGATTCTGCACTGGTACTAACTGCATTATCATAGACAGTATGCGAAGGAGTACTCTGCTGAAAACTATTACTGCGAAAAGATATGTTGTTGCTGCTGGAAGCCCTGTCATATTGAGGTGGAGGTAAAGCAACCCTGTCCGGTGAATATCCCCTCCGAGCACTAATTTCATCAATTAAAACAACACAAGATTCAGGGAAACATGTACATACACATATCAAACTAAGACTATGAGGAGTAGTGGTACCATATTTTCATACCCCAATATGCCATGGTCTATGGTTGCCTTATATTGAGAAGGTATCTCCATCAGAGCTGATAGAGCAAACTCTGTCTCTTTCCTTTCTGAATCTACACTCTTTGACATTATTTCAGTAAAATTCACAAACTGGCAGGACATAAAACACATGTCATTATTATCCCATGGTCCATCTCCAACTCCCACCAAAACTATTGACAGTGGATACTCACTGCAATTTGTGAAAAATATAAGAATGGAGAATGGGAATTACAGAAGAGAGAAGGCAAAAATAATCACCTGGCTTTTACAATTGCATCAATTGTCTTCTGTTCCTGTGGACTTAACTGGCCACGCTCTGTGTCAACGCTTCTGGTCACCTGTGCCAACATTTTGAGTATCATCGATGCAAATTGGAGTTTATGCTTAACATTTATAACAAAAAATTAGCAATGGAAGTACATACATACATACATACATATGTATGAAAGATACCTACCTGTCCATCAGCAATTATTAGCAAGACATGATATTGGCCACCACTTTGCTCAACAATAGTCATTGCCATCTCAATGATAGGTGCGAAAGAAGTGGGTCCTGTCACATAATTAAATGCAATGAGTTATACATACTACTTGGCCTGATTCAAAAATGCTATCTAAGAACTAAGATAACTGGTGAGGGCAACACCTGCTAGTTTGAGACGAGGAACAATTTCTCTGTATTTTGACAAAACTTCCTCAAATCCATTGCAGAATCTATCATCTGGGTAGAAACTGAAGACATCTTGATCATGTGTTGATGCTGACAATGGGAGAGAAACACAGGAAAGAAAATCAAGTTTGCAATTTGGAAATGCAAGCAATGGGAAAAACATGAAGATCTATCTGTAAATCTGGGTGGCATTACCATCTCCGAATCCAAAACATGGAATCAAGTTATCCTCGTCAAAGGCAGATAGAGTTGTCCCAATAATGGAGATCGCCTGTTCATAAGGATTATGGCCATTTCCGAGATGATGTAAACTTTTTCGGTTGAATGATCTCTTTCCTGATTTTCAAAGTTAATTGTATAAATTTAGTACCACAAATTACTACAAGAGATTCAATGATCAAGAAGTGAATAGGATATAAAACCTGTCCACTCATTGCTTTTTGTGAAATCAATGCCGACAATGAGATTAGAAGATTCTAGGCCAGCTTGTGAAAGAGCAGCAGTAACCTGTGTGCAATACAATTACATTCAGAATGGTTTTCTTTGTTGAGTGAAATAGATCACCTAAAGAATAGTTGATACTGACAGATCTATAATAATATTTGTTATGAATATGTAAATTAATATATTGAAATTTGAGGGGAAAAGCGATAGAAATTCAGCAGTTAGTTTCATCCATATAATTTATGAAAAACTAACCTCAGCTTGTTACAAGCTAGGACTAGTTTGCTCTAGGCAATGAACTGGTTACTGACTAAAGTTTTTGACCATATGTAAGCCAAAATCGTCATAATAATTGATAACACCTGATACTGATAGGAAATATTTTAGAAAGAGTTCTTAGTGATCCATCTAGCAGCTTTCCTGATACTTGTACTGTCTATAGCTTGAAATTTTGGGTCATGCGAAGTCTCCAAGTGTTATCTTTTAACCTTTTAGTGCTAACATCACAAATCTTACAAAGAAGGAAGTAGAACAGGTTTCACTTTATTTGAAAAAGATTTTAACCTGGGTCCAGAATATTTTCAAAAGATTTAAGGGAATCAACTATTTTTCAATTAACTTTTTGAAATTCTCCTTTTATCCTAAATTTTAAACCCTAAATCTTAAATTCTAAATTTAAAATTCTGAATCCTAAATTCAAAATTCAAAATTGTCCAAAAAATAAAGATTAAAAATATAATTTTACAATAAAAAAGTTAGATAATTTAAACTAATTAAAAGTTAAATTTAATTTTGATGGACTATTTGTATAAAACAGTTTTACAGGTGCATTAAAATTAAACTCTTATAAATTAATTTTCTATACTTATTCTTTTAAAAATTCAGTACTTTAACAAGATTCCATGATCCATGAGAAGATGGCATTGATACTAGCAATCAAAAAATGATTAATCTGACCTCGTCGAGTGAACGGTAATTATCAGCAATCTTGGAATATCTCCTATCCAACCTCCTTTTCGGCTGTTGATAATCGTAATACGGAGCGGCGGGTGGCCGGTGTTGAATTGACGGTTGATATGCATACGGTGGCGGTTGCGAGTATCCATAATTGTCCCAAGATGAAGATGAAGCACCACCAGAACCGTACGATGGCACATGCCTCCTATCACCGCCAGATTCTCTTGAACTCTTACCTCCCATAATTGACTCCTTCAGAATCAAACCAAGGAAACACAATATCACAACCAACGCTGTCCAAGTCTCCGCCTACAAATTCCAAAATCATATGTATCTTGAGCTATAATACAATTCAATACTGCAAATGTAAAAGAACGGTTATCACTTCATTCATACCTCTAGATGCATTGCAGATGAATTGTGATGAAATTAACCACTATCGATTTCTCACGCTAATCACGTAAGATTAGACTTGCTTTTCTTTTCTCCTTGTTCAACTAATTAATAGATCGATCTATCGAGAGAAGATGTAGAAATTGGAAGGAAACTAAGCTAGAGCAAGGTCAAGTCAAGTACAACAAACTTTTCAGCCATTTCCTCCTAATCAAACATATATTCCAATTTATTTATATTTTTTATTTTTATATATACACTAAAATATAGGAAGGTCTTTGAAACCATCAACAATCCCTAAGCAATATTTTGATACAGAATCTATATATAATTATATACATAGGCTCTATCCGCAATAGAAAACAACAATGATTGACTTACAAACTGGCACGCAAAGTTAATTTATTAAAAAAGAAGCGGAAAATACGAAGTATATTTCATGGATCCTTCCCAGTATTGCAGGTGAAAAGGAAATGTAGAAAGACTTATACCATGTCTAAGTTGACCAGTACATTTTCCAGGATGTGTGACACCCAAGAAAGTGACCCATCTCCGGAAACGCCACCTATTGGCTAATATGATTCTACTATACACACTATAGACTATACAATGTCTCGGTCAATTTTTTTATTCTTTCCTTGTTCTTCAACCGCAATTTGTTGACTTGTTTTATTTAATTTTGTTAGGAAAAGGGGCCACACGGTAAAACATCTAGAAAATATAATGAGTAGGTTTCTTTTATGTTATTTTCAACACACGTGGCATGACAAACTTCATTAGAAAACAATATTTGGTCTTATCTAAGTAGATACTATTTACAATCGACTAATTTTTCTATTTCCCATGACCTAATTTAAAAAGGTTCATCGTAATAAAGAGTCATCCTAGCGTCCTTCCGGGCTCAAACTCAATACTTCTCTATTGAAGTCTTTAGTTATATTATATCTTTACTTTGCCATTTAAACAAAGTCTCGGTTTAAAAAGAAAAGGATGCACTAAATACATATAGAATATACAGACAAAATTGATGCAATCTTTCAATGAGGAAGAAGCTAAGGAATTAGTAGGAGAGTAGTGTTAGTATCAGTCAATTTTGTGTTTTGTAATGGTTAATTAATTATTAATAATATTTTTAATAATATGAAATTATATTTAATGGTGTGGGATTATTCACTTTTTTTATAGTTAAATATTGGCCAAATTTTTAAAATAGTACTGACTCTTAGACTTTTTCTTAGTAGAAAGATATTAATAGACTGTAGATCATATCGAAGGACTCTAGTTATATTTCAATTCGGAGGTTAATTAAATATTAGGAATATACTGAAGGAATATAACATAAACTTTATAAAGAGGTGCTGGAAGGAGATTGGTGTGAAATTCACTAGAGCTGTGTTAAGTTTCTTTGAGATGGTGCGGTTACCAGTAGAGTCCAATGTTACTTGGGTAGTATTGGCTCCGAAATTTGCGTGGGTGCAAAGGAGATAAATGATCTTAGATCGATCAGTATAGTTGGGTGCGTCTACAAGGTCATATCAGAAGTGTTGACAAGAAGAATGAGGAGTGTAATGCCAGGACTAGTGGGAGAATCACAAAGTGCATTTGTCAAAGAACAACGGATACATGATGGAGCGTTAATAGCATGTAAGACTGTACAATGACTAAAAGTGAAGAAGAAGGCATCAACAATTATTAAATTGGACTTCCAGAAAGACTATGACAGAGTCAAATAGAACTTTGTTGATATTATGCTAGAAAATATGGAATTCGATAGAAGATGGAGGGCCTGGATCACAGAGTGCGTAAGATCAGCATCAATTTCCGTAATGGTTAATGGGGTTCCATCCAAATCATTTAAGATGGAAAGGGGACTTCGACAAGGAGACCCGTTATCACCTTTTCTATTTGTGCTGGTTGTAGATGTATTGAACAGGATGATCGGGGAGGCTGTAAGGAATAGGAGAATTGCCCCTCTATTAGTCGGTCAGAATAATATAGAGTTATTACATCTCCAGTTTGCTGATAACACTATATTGTTCTGTCCGTCGAAGGAGGAGACAATAAAAAATTACAAGAGACTTTTGAGGTGCATCGAAGTGATGTCCGGATTGAGTATTAATTTCGACAAGTCCAGCTTGATACCAGTGAATTGTAGTTATGAGTGGGTTCATCGGATGTGTCAATTATTAGGGTGCCAGGCGTCAAGACTACCAGTGAAGTACTTGGGCATTGAGTTAGGAGCAAATTTGAGGCTAGTTAAAACATGGAAGCCAGTAATAGATAAGGTAGAGGAGAAACTTAGCTTGTAGAAAGTAAGGGAAGTTGGTCCTCATCAATTCAATGATTAATAGTCTACCTACATACTATTTGAGTTTGTATAAATGCCAGCTACAGTGGCAAAAAAACTAATTTCATTGGAAAGGAGTTTCTTTTGGGGGAAGGATGATGGACGTCTTCGGCTGGCTCTTGTAAAGTGGGAGTTGATACAGGCACCAAAGAAACTAGGAGGGCTAGATGTGGGAGATGAAATGATCTGTAATACAATTTTATTGTTTAAGTGGTGGTGGAGATTTGTAAAGGAGGATTGTCCGTTATGGAAAAAGGTTGTGTGCTCCTGCAATAATCTGAATTTTGGACAATTATTGTCTACTCAAGCTATACCAACAAAAGCAGGCCCGTGAAAAGATATTTGTCACTTGCAAATAAAAGAGCAACATGTCAGACAAAAGATGATTGACGGACTGGCTATGGAAGTAGATGATGGAAAATCAACCAAATTTTGGAAAGATACATGATTACAGTCGAAAAAGTTGAAAGATTCCTTTGCGAGGCTCTACTTGATTTCAAATAACAAATGATCCGTGATCGAGGACTGTGGGTTTTGGGATGGAATAGAGTGGGTATGGAACTTTCAGTGGAAGAGGAAACCACGCCAATAGGAGACTGACAACTTAAACCATCTTTTAGTTATTTTGTAAGCTGTGAGATTGATAGAAGGAGCACAAGATAGATTGGTGTGAAAATTTGATAAGGAAGACGTTTATACTACTAACTCATTTGTGCAGGTTTTGCAGGTGCAGACAGTAACGGAAGATATCCTCGACTATAAGTTCACAAATAGAATATGGAAAAGACTAGTACCACCTCGAGTACAGTTATTTACTTGGTTTGTGCTTGTAGGCCGAGTTAATACAAAAGATCGACCGAGTAATTTGGACATCATTGAACGAAGTAATAATGTCTGTATTATGTGTAACAAGGAAATTGAAACTGTATAACATTTGTTTGTTACGTGTGAGTACACTTGGCAGGTGTGGTACGCATGGATTAGTCATGTGAGTCGTGCATGGAGCATCCCAAAATCCATAAAGAAGCACTTTTAGAGTTGGAAGTCGTTGCCTTTGAGAAAAGATGTGCGGAAAACATGATTAGTGGGTTCTTCTCCGTTATATGGAATATTTGGTTGCGTAAGAATGAGTTTATTTTTTAGAATAAGTCAAGAGGTGTAGTGAACTGTGTTGCTAGATAGTTTTATTGCTCTAAAGACTGGTGTAAAAGTAACCTATATTATTGATGACTATGTCGGAGATAATATAGGTGTTACTAAAATTCATATTTATCTCTTGTACGCTTCATTTAGTGTATTGAGCTTATTTTCTTTAAAAAAAAATACTGAAGGAATATATAGTGCTTTTTTTTGAGACGGACGAATTTACGTTAGGTATGATGGATGATCTTTATCACGAAACATCCATAATTGTGTATGCATATGCATTCTCATATTTTATGTTGTCGACTTGTCGTTTCTTATTCCCTAAGATTAGGTAAACAATTACGTGGGTAACTGGGTTAAGAAACAACCACTCAGTCACATGAATTGTTTTTACCTCTTCAAATGCTTTTGAATATTGCTTTAGGAGAAAAAAAAGGAAGAAATAATAAAGATTAAGAATCTCCTTAGACGTAAAAACAAGTACAGAAATAACTAATTTTTTATTTTAAAAACGGCAAATTCTTATAATGTTGTAATGTTTAAGAATAAAAACAAAATATCCATGTCTATTTCTTTATCTCCAATTCTCCATATTTCTAGTTGAGAGACAATCCTAACACAACCTAACTGTCGCTTTCTTCTTCCCACTTTTCGCTCACATTCAATTTGACCCGTATGGCATCTTAAGCTCTTGGAATTTGGATCTCCAGGACAATTAATAAAAAAATGATTGTTATAGTATCTAGAAATATTTGCCTAATTTATTAAAAAAATTAAAAATTAATATTTAATTTTAAAAATATAAAAATAAATAATTATTAAATATTTAAAATTAATTAAAAAATTAAGTTAGACAAAAGTTACATACTAAATTATAGGTATCATAAAAGGTGAATGGCATAATTGTGATAATAAATACCACATCTTTCACATATGTCGCCGCACAATTGAACCATGAGTGAAATATATTACATCAGAAAATCTCAAAGAATTCAAAACCTCGAACAACCTCGAACTCAAGTCTAATAAAGTCGAATATATACCTAATTACCTATAACCATCCCATCGCATAACTAGTACTTATATACTTGGTGTTAAATGGTAACTCAATTGACATTTGTACCCGGTGCAAGACACAAAAGCTTGACAGTGTTGTTGACCGTTAACTTTGCCCAATATCTTCCATTTGAAGGTTGGTAAACGACATATCCCGTACCAGTCAAAATGAGGGCATTGTCTTCCATCAAAAGTGGACACAATGGGGTAATGTATAATGTGTTTATTGGGCAAACAAGACTGCAAATCTTAGACTCTTCGGTTCGTGTAATGTAATGAAAATGTATGTGCAAATTACTCAAATGAAAGGATTGTACAGGACAACCAAGATGGTACTAAACACCACCGTTGCTGCATTGCGTGTGGGAACCTGTTGCTATAAGCTACGAATTTATGGCATAAACTTGAAGAAATCAACATAAATACACCAAAAAAAGAAAAAGATTGAAAGAAAAGAAAATAAATGAAGATCATAAAAAAGATCCAACTATAAGAGGGGTTCTGAAAGCTCCATTTCGTTAGAAGCCTCCTGTTGCGTTTCAGGCCGATGCTGAACTCCTACAAAGTCCATGCCAAGCCACTGCCATGGCCAGCATACATATCTAGGCCTGTTTTGACCCCTTGAATCTTCCCGGTTCTCAAACTCTTCGAGCTGATGAGTAAGCTCCTCCACTCTGTCCCTTAGTCTAGATGCCCTCAAGTCTGCCAACTTGAGAGATTTCTCAGCCGCATCTCTTGCAGCCATGGCAGCAGCTGCAGTCTCTTCTTTGAATTTTAGTTTCTTCTCTGACTCTAACATGGATTGCTTTGCTTCTTCAAGTTCCTGCTTCAGTGCTGACAACTAGAAATTTGAAACCAACAATTATGACTAGGAATACTAATAGTGGAATACATAGTAAACCAATTACTAAATGGGTCTATACTACAAGCCAAAGAAGAGGATCCTCTCAAATACCCCTGGCTGTACCTATAATTGTCTTCCTCTACGTCAACCCAGATTCCAGAGAACAAATAGGTGATCACATGCACTCATTCTTTTCCCACTTATCTTTTATTATTCTGTGTTAACTCTGAACCAGTACTATCAGAAGATTTGCAGCGTACTTGCTGGACTTTTTACTTATTTGGGTTGATCTTTACTTCGTTTTAAACCCAGTTTGAAAAGCATCATTATTGATCATTGATTTTTACTATAAAGCAATAGTTTTTTGCTTTTACAGTTGGTGTAACATTTATGTCTCGGTCTTTATACCAAAGGTAAAAGATCACTTCAGTTCCAAATAACTTGTATGAAAAATCAACTTTAACAGGGCAAGTTTGCAAATGCAGAACAAAACACAAATAATTTCATTAAACACTGATCATAGTAGGAGGTTTTGTATCGCAACTTAAAATAGCAACCTGCTATATTTACAGTAATAAATTTGTCCAGCATAAGTGTAATGATATTGAATGAATGCACAAAATATGATTCTAGATTGCAGAAATGGAATTCATGGAAACAAGGTATGACTATCAATCAGAATTCATTTTTAATCAACTGCGAATATTGAAATACTCACTTCACCATTTCACAACTGAAGGAAGAGATAGAGCGAGAACTGCTCTCAAAAGTGATTTTTCAACTATGTTCTATGAAACCCTCCACATATAGCAAACATGGAAACAAATATTGCTAACATACCTGTGCCACAAATTCTTGTTCAACACCTCTACCTGCAGCAGCTTCTTGCTCTGCTGCCACTTTCCACCTGTTAATTTCTTCTTCGGCAGCAGCAATGTCCATCATTAGCCCCTCAATCTACAACACACAAATTGACCAACTTGATACTTGGTTAAAACAAATACCAACAATCAAATATCCCTCCCTAATCATCCACTGTAGGGCCAAGACAAGTTCTACGTTCTACACCATATATATATCAGAATAAAACCAACCATTGTCATGGAAACTAGATAAAATTAAGCTTACAGTCACATATCTAAACTTACATTTTCATTAGCTACTCTCTCCTTCTCTTCAAGTTCCTCTATCCGGAGCATTCTATGGTCAAGCTCTTTAGCTTGAGCTTCTATGTGCTGCTTAAGTAAACTCAACTCTGCCCTTAATGCAGTTAAGAAAACACAAAAAATTAAAGATTAAGTCAGCGCAACTAGGAAACCAAATAAGCAAGTTTTTCAGTGAACAATGGGAATAAGGTTAAGATTTTCATTTATCAACCTCCAAATAGGAAACCTAGAAAATAACACCGGATTTGGTTCTGATTAATGTTAAGTACCTTAATTCGTCGACAGTGTGGTGGAGATTAATGATTTCAAGCTGAGATGACTTTACAACATGCTCCAATGCTCCAGCCTGTGCACAATGTAGGCATAAAGAACTCATTAACTCCAAGGAACCTTAAAAGCTGCAAACTGAGATGAAAACAATTTGTTTCACCAAGAATCAAGAAACAAAATGAACACTTCACCAGAGAGTATATTTCGTCCTCCTCTTTTTCAGTTAACTCTGTCTTGTCATTTGAAACTGCATCGTTTCCATCCCCAAGAACCTTACTGAATTTGAAATCTATCCCAGCCTCCCTCAATCCATTCTCTGCAGCCTTAAACAGCTCATTCTTTCTCGAAGATGGATCGGATTTCATCCTCTTTGACAAAGCACTCCTTAGTAAGGAGCCAATTTGATCCTTTTCCTTAACTAAACGAGTTACGGTCTCATCCAATCTCTTAATTTCACGATCCTTATCCTCAATCAAATCCTTTGCCTTTTGAACAACAATCCTAGTCAACTCAAATATAGACTCCATGCCAGCCAAAGAGGCACGTATATTCTCCTCAACATCAGTTTCTTGCGGCACAAACAACGACTCAGAAAGCTCCGAGCTATTCTGATCATCTAATATCCTAACAACATTACAAATTTGATTATGAATCTTTGAAACAAAGCTCAACTGATCAATCAACAATGGCCGCATTGACTCCATCCTCGCCTCCAATTTACTCAACTTATCCTCACACTCAACAAGAAACTCCTTCAACCGTGATGCTTCACCTTGTCCCTCCCTCAACTTCTCCTTCATCTCATGTTCCATCTCGCTCAACTTCCTATCCCTATCAGCCAAGTCCTTCTCCAAACCCTCAATTGAGGAACCTTGCTTTGCAACCTCATCCCTGAGTCCACTAATTGTTGCTTCAAGCTGAGAAACCTCAATGGCAATCTCGTAATTCCGCTGCTCCATCTGTTCCCTAGTCTCGTTCCTAGACTTCAAAGTCGCATCGTTCTGTTTCAAGAGCTCTTCAACGATCTCGTTGGATCTCTTGATCACACCATAAGCCACGGCTGCGAGGCCGGTGTACTTCTGCGACCGTGGAAGCCCATTAGGCCCGAAATTCTTGAAGCTGCTGACCTTGGCGGAAATCTTCTCCATGCCAGTCTCAAGCATGTGCCTTGAATTCCCAATCTCCGATCTTAGTGAATCCCTCTCCCTCGCAACCTCTTCCAACTGCTTTGCAACCTCGTCCTTTGCTTTCTTAGATTCTGCCAGTTCCAAGGAAACGGCGTCGTTCTTCCTCAGCGCCTCGTCGCGCTCGCGAACGGCGTCATCACGGTGCCTGGCGAACTCGTCGCGCTTCTTGATTGCCTCCTGCGCCAGCGCTTTCAGGCGGTTGAACGACACCTGAAGTTCGGACCTGGAGTTCTCAGCGGCGAGACGCGCCTGGCGCTCCCGATCAAGCTCGCCTAGAAGCTCCCGTAGTTTCTCGACGGAGACGTCTTCCGGAGACGGAGCTTTTGTTGCGATCGGACCAGGATCGCCGGCTTCGTCCTCGACGTCGCTGAGCACCGCGTCGGCATCCTCGTTGCCGGCGGCAGCCATTTAATTTAATAACATATAAGAATAACGATAAACCCTAGGAATTGAAGCGAAGACCAAAAACGTTGGAGAAATTATAGTCTGAAATTAAAATCTAATGGAGTAGTGTTTTAGGTTTAGAATTTTAGGTTGCTGATGAATAGACGATGATGCTGTTGTTATTGGTTGCGAATTGAAAGGACATGATCATGGTGTCGTGTAATTGGGAACCTGAAGATGACGAAGAAGAAGGAAACACCGCACCGCACACTACCAACCACTCCGTTCCAGGAATTGGGATTTGGGATACTCGATTTTCTTTCGTTTTCTTTTTTATTTTTAGGGTATATGATTATTTCATTCCTTTTATAATTCGAATAAGAAAAAAAAACTCGGGGGAAGGGAAAAGAAAGGATTGGGTGGTGTCCTATGCAAATGAGTGTGACAGAATTGAGGGGTAGGATGGTGCCACGTAGGCAATATTTTTGCGCAAGCGGCAAGCCTCTCTTTGAAAGGGCAGTTTCGTGAGTTACCACCGTAGGCGACAGCATAGGGGATAAAATTGGAGAGGAGAGGGAAGAATGGTAGGTAGGAAACTTCGTTATACAGACAACAGACAATCGAACAGTGGAGGGAGCAATTTTATTTTAAATTTTTAATAGTGGGGCTGTCTTCATTAAGTAAAGTATATTAAGTTACCCGCTTCTCTTGGTTTAAAAAAGTGATTAATCCTAAGTATACATTGTAATTAACCCATTCGAAAAGATTAGGAAGCTTCTCTGTTATATCAGAGCCTGGTTTCGATCCAGGGACCTGTGGGTTATGGGCCCACCACGCTTCCGCTGCGCCACTCTGATTGTTAATAATAATTGTTCAAATATTTTAATTATTCAGAAGCTACATGACACCATGATCAGCATCTATTTACTTGGTTGTTCTCTGTATGGTTACAAAAATATAAGCGCTAGCTACAAATATCGAGTTGAGTTTCAGTCTGTCGTGTTGTGGATTTCAGATTTATTACTATTGGGCAAGGCGTTCATGTAAAATTTAAAAGCCCTGCATCACAAAGAAATTTTGAACAAGGATACAAGTAATCCCTGATATGTGGACTGGAGAAGAAAAAGAATATGAATGGTTGAATACAAATTTGTAGCTCTTCACTTAGCAAAAAAGAAATAAATAAATAAGACGACAAAGGTTAACCCAATTAAGCTGCTATTTGAAGAAGAATATGGTGAAACTAAGTAGAACCAAAAACACCCCCCAATATAGAAGGACAAAAAAGAATATGGTGCTTCAGCGTTTAGTTCTGCATTTCTTTTTGAGCAAAACCCCATCTGGCGGGCGTGTGACCATGAGATTACAGAGGCCATAGAGGTTATATGAATACCTTAAGATGCTTCCCAGTTTAGACCTTGCTCTGAAAACACCCCTCACACTCAACAAAACTCCATTGTTTTCCATTTGCTTCACTATGCGCTGGCTCTCTCCCAGTGGCAGCTTAACTTGACTAGTTACCATGTGAATATATGCAAACCTTGACTGAGCCCTTGCAGCAGAGAAAGGTTCCACATATTGAGTTGCAATGAGGGTATTTCCGTAATATAGATAGATGCTCACTGTGCTGAAGTCTACATGAACCTTCTTGTTTGGATTTGTGAAGTTTGCAAGAATGGTGATATCAGCATTGAGCATATATCCAAAGTCCAGGTATGCAGCATTCAGGGTGACACCAGATATGTCGAAATGAGGGCTCTGGGGGCGAAAAACAAGGTACACTATTAGGACTATCAACCCTCCTATGATTATGATCAGCCAAAATATTACGCATAACACAGCACCACACCATGTTAGAGGGTTGGACTTTTTCGGCGGAGGCAACCATGGAGGGCGGTGGTGCCGCGGCCCATCATGTCTCTGCTTTTGCTTGGGGCTGTGAGGTTCACGAAGTTGCTGCCGAGGCTCAGGAGAGAGGCTAAGTGGGGGTAGCACTGGGGTGACAACGGGAGGCTTGGAAGATGATGGCTCACTAATTTTTACCTTTTGCTTGCTTGGTGGGTAAGCTAAACCTTCTTGCCGCTTCCTTCGTCCAGATTCTGGTGGTGGTGGTGGTTGTTGTTGTGGTTTGCTACGCTTGTCACGGGTCGGCGCTTTTGAGGTAGGTGGTGGTGGTGGTGGTCCTTGCGTCTGGGGCCGCAATGGATAGGGATGTTCTTGTGATCGCGGTTGCAATGGAAAATGAGGGTGGTAAGGGGGATCTTCTTGTTGCATAGGTGCTACTCCATGTGCCGGTTGTGGATATTGGCCATGGTGTTCTGAGGCTGGTACGAATAGAATAGGTGACTGCCGATGATCTTCGGGATGTCCTCGCGGTGGTGGTCTAGAAAAATGAGGATTGGTTTCTCGGCGAGACATGGTTGTTAACGGAAAATGAAGTGGGGAAATGAAGACAAACACAGTGACAAATACTATGTTATTGCTATTAAGCTAGTGTAAAGGAGGAAGGATTAAACCCAAAACAAAAATCAAAGTTATAAAGGAAATGAGAATGACTTCATCAGAACTTCAAGGATGATTCATGTAAAGGTAAGGAATCAAACATAAGCCAAGTATGTGGGACAGTGTGTTTTTCTCGCTTTTAAGTATTAAGCCGATTTGTGTTTTTCTAACATAAAGTGGCATGTCTATGTTGCATGCTAAAATTTTTGCCAGGCTCGTGAATGGCTTAGATTTATATGGAAAATCAGCACTGGCGAAGAAAAAACCTTGTGCAAGTTTACATGTGGGAAGGAATTTTGGAATAAAAGATTCCGCAATGATCACAAATGAGCCTCATAATTTCAGTTCAGAGATATATTAATTTAAAATTAAATGAGTGCCGAAAGGTCCTAATGAGGCAAGGCTTAAACAATCACGAGCACTTTTGAGTTTCTTTCTTCTATCACAATTTACAAGCCAACTACACTAATTGCAAAAGATACCTTCCCCCTACTATGGTCCAAAATACATGGACCACAAACACGAATGACAAACTCTACAACCTTATTAAGTTTAAAACACCCAATATACCCTACTACCCGAGGAATCAGCACAGTTTTTAAGAGGGAGCATTCATTAATGAAAACACAAATGGAAGCATTCATTCAAGGTGGAAAGTCACATACATAATAAAAGTGTCCATAATATACCGAATGTCTTCTTTAAAAAAGGACTGATATTGATTTCTCTATGTCACTCTACCTCTCTACATTATTGAAATATGTATGGGAACAACCACCTTCATTCAAATGATAAAGAAATAAATATGAATTCGTAAAAGGTAAGTGCCCACATACATATTTTTCCTTTTCTCTCTATCTCTTCACTCTTTTAATCTGTGTTAGAGTACCTCCCTTCGTAAAATACTGAATCGAACAGCTACCACTTTAATTTCCCGGTTCCATGAAAATTGCGGTAAATGCTTCAACAGTTGCAGGCATAAGTTATCTTCAAATTTCTGAACAGAAGACATTACTTCCAGAATTATGTAGTCAACAACAATGCCTTCTACTTCAACTATTCTTCCTCCATTCCCTCCAACCCCCAAACTACCACTCAAAATAGCTGTAAGAAATGTGAGGAACCAAACCCAGAAACTTGGAAGTTCACCCAGACTCACTAGCTGGACATTGATAACTACTAAGCATTCATGCAACAAGATTTGGTGAATAATATCAACAATTCTCAGTTCTCCAATCTTGTACCGAGTTGTCACAGGAGAAATCACATACAAATGACAGTTTGCAGCCGAGGATCTACATCTGTAAATTTGTTCTGCTTCACGCATTTTTGTTTCATACCCGCAAAGAGGAAAAGGAGACACCATAAGAAACCACCATTTTCAAACTTAGCTTTGACGAATAACCATTTATTTGCACCTTGATGCTTACCTAACTGAATGCAACTGCTTCAAGAAAGGAGTCCTTTTTTCCCCCAAAATAAGATTCTCTTGAATACATGGGTAAATAAAATAGTTCATCGAAAAGTGACATTTACCAAATGAAACAAAGATTTGGTGGTTACTGATCATTCTTCATTGCTTCGGAAGCCCTTCAGAAAGTATGCTCTTGTCAAATCATTCGCAAACAAATTTTTCCTTTATTGCCTTATTTTGTTTTGTACTTTCATATAGTCTTATTTTGTTTCATACTTTCATATAGGAGTTGCAGCAGGGACCAAAAAATGAAAAATACAAAAGAGTATCAAAGATCATTAGTAACTTTTCTAAGAAAAATAATATGCTGCAATTAAACAAAAACATACTTGGACAAGTGAAACCATTTGGGTGACGTTTCTTTTAAGAAGCCTGAAGTTCCATGCTGCAGATAGAGACAAAAACATCAAAGATTGCCCAAACTAATATTAGTATAGGTCATCCAAGTTTCAATTTAACATTATAATCTGGGAAAAAAAAGAAAAAGGTTCTTATATGCTAATTCAAAACTATGAATATGAGAAGTAATCAAGTAATAAAGTAGCACATAAATTGGGGCAACATTCACAGTTTTCCATAATCTAAATATCTAATAAACTTGAATACAAAACCTAACAAGGCTACTTAGTGGACCGGATTGTATGTTTACCATAGGAAAAGTCTAGGGAGCCAACAACTTTATTAAATTCTTGCCAGCATGTAACCAGCAAAGAAAAGTGAGTCATTGGATAAAATCTCACACCATTAAAATCATCATTGATGGCTATTTGATGGCTACAAATCACAAAAGTTGCTGACCCCCTAGCACTCCTCGGTTTCCATATTCTTCTGGTGAGTTATGTGAGTCTAGAAATATGCACAAATAATAAACTATCAATTTGGTACTATAAGTCCCAGGACGCTTGGGGTATAAAACTTTGAATTTATTGCTCAACAATTTGCATGGATAACAGGAAGAAAGGTAGCAAGGAACTCAGTGTAGGTAACAACATCATCAATGAATGTGTTTCTCTAATCAAACTTATGCTCTGCAATATATCACAGAAGGCAGTAAAAATAAGTTTTTATTAAAATGAGTGCTATATTGTTGTTCATATGTATAGAGCCATAAAACAACATAAAATGTTCATCATCAACTTTTCTGATATGCAAGGCTGAATATGACTCAAACTGAATTGAATAGCCAAAAGCCAAGGATTTACCCCAATAGTAAAGGAGCAAAGTAAAACTAACTCAAAGCCATCCTCTATCTGAAGGAAGACAACTAGGGGACGTAAGTATGTAGCTAGAGTGATTTCAATCAATTGGTACTGACACCAGTTTGTGGTAGATGAAACCAAGAACAGGTGCATAGCTCCCCATGTATAAAAATGGCCAAAGGGAAACTAACTACTTGCCCTATATCATATTGAGTATTGACAAACAATCCATCATGTAAATAGTCAGTTGGCAGTATGAAGCAAAACCTGCACACCAGCATTTCCATTTGTGGCAGAAAACCATTACTGAACCACGCTTGGTGGGTGGCCTTGGATCCTTTAATATAGACTGGCCAGTGAATCAGTAGTATGTTTCAGTGTCCAAAAGCATGAGCAGCAAGTAAACAGTCATGGTATGGGATTGCACTGTGAGCAACATAGAAAAGGGATAAACAGATTTGCAGGTGCCATAACATGCAGAAAGGGTACCACTTCAACATGTTGCCAAGCTTTCACATACAATTTTCCGAGCAAACGATTAGGCCAGTTTTCCATTAGAAAGGAACGTGTGATGATGGCGTTAACCAATGTCATGTTTATGTGGCATTACTCAATTGAAGGGCACTGATCAGGGTCTGAGAAACATGACTGTCGAGTGTAAAGCCCTTTTCCATCATCTGGTCCCAAACCTTACAGGCATCTGAAAGCTTGTTTTCCCTTATAAGCCCTCCAACTATCAACTTGAAAGTTACCGCATCAGGATGGAATTCTTTCGCTTGCATTTCATCATATAGATGCATAGCATCTGTAACTCGAGAAGCCTTGCAAAACCCATTTATGAGGGCATTGTAAGAGACAACATCTGGAGTTATACCATTCTCCACCATGTCACGGAAAATGCTATGAGCCATATCAATTTTTCCAGTCTTGCACATGTGATCCACTATTGTCGTATAGAATACTTGATCAGGAGCAATATCCATCTTGGTCATTTGATCAAGATGCTTCTTGGCCACAGTAGAACTACCTTCTCTCAGAAATGCTTTTATAATGATTGTGAAAGTCACTACATCGGGTTGAATCCCCTTCCTATACATTTCCTTAAACAAGTTATAAGCCCTCCCAGTCTGGTGTGCCTTACAAAACGCATCGATAATGGTATTGTAAGAAACAACATCACACAACCCTTTAACCTGCATCCTATTTACCATAATCCAATAAGCTCTTTCCATTTGGTTAGCCTTACAAAAAACCTTTAGCAGCTCATTATAACTATACAAATCTGGCTCCACACCACTCGTCTCCATTGACTGTACTAACCTAACTGCCTCATCCAACATAAGCTCATTACAACAATAATTCAACAAGGTATTATAAGTCACCAAGTCCGGCAGACACCCATTCTTGCTCATAAACGCCTTAATCGCGAGCGCCTTATCAATCTTCCCTGCCCTACAATACCCACCAATCAAAGCATTATAAACCAAACTATTAACCTCCACACCACCCTTGATCACCTCAACAACAAGCTCATAAGCCAAATCAACATGACCACCAGAACACAAACCAATCACAAGAGCACCACAAGCCTTAGCATCAGGTTTCAGCCCCTTATCAATCAAACCTCGCCAAAACCCCGCAGCCTCATTGAACCGGCGAGACTTGCACAGTGCATCAATGAGGATAGTGTAACTAACAATATCAGGCTCTCTTCCCTTGCGGGACAAGCAATGGAAAAGTTCCAGAGCATCGTCCAACCGATGATCGCGACACAAGAGGTCCAAGTAGATATTGAAGGCCCATATGTCAGGGATGCAACCGAGTGTGTCCATGTCACGGAGGAGCTTGTTGATGAGGGTGAAATTCCTGACACTGCAGAGGGCAGAAATGAAGCGGGAATAGGTGAATGGGGAGAGGGAGAAGCCCTGGGGGATGACGTGGTGGAAGTAGTAGTGCTCAGCAAGGTCGAAGCGGGACTGGCGGAGGAGGACACCGATGAAGCGGTTGTAGTCAAGGCTGAAGAGGCGGCAGTTTGATTGGGTCATTTCGTCGAACACCTTGATGGCATTGTCAATGAGACCTGCTTTCACGTAATGTGTTATCTGAGAGCGGTATAGGAGGCGCCTTGCCCCAACACTTTGATACATATCAGATGGTAACAGACCCAAATGCATAGCCAAATCTACTAAATATAAAACTATGTAGCGAGGAGGAGATGAAGGTGAGGTGTCAAACTGAGACAAATGGGCAGAAATATTGTAGCAAGAAAACAATGGGATATGAGATGTGCAATGTTGTGCAGTGATGTGCAATGGGATATCAACATGCAGGTAGTCAGTGTTTATGTTCCGCTTTGACACTTTTTTCTCTGCTGCACATTTGAAAAAGCGAACCTGCACATTAATAATAAATTAGCTGAACTACAGTCACCAGAAGTTTGAAATATTAAAATATTAGTCAATATTAAAATTCACAGAAAATTACCTTATATAAGTAGAGTCGACAGTTGGAACTCTCATTATTCTCTTCCAAATTTTCTCATTTCATATGTTTTGCTCTGCTAGGTTTTTTTTAGAGGAAAAGAAGATGGCAAAATTCTGGCTTCATTCAAAAGAGGGAAACGGGCAAGGTTGTGGCTTCATTCAAGGAGGACAAGGTTCTTGTCTCTTTTTGCTCCCTCTCTTTCCTTCATTCTTCTCTTTTAACCTATCTCTCTATATGCAGGAGCTATAGTTATATGCAGACCTAAGCAGAACTATCAAGTTCAATCACATATATAAGCCAGCCTTTAACTAAAGAACCCAACAATAAATAAATTAATAAATTATTTGGACCAAGGTAAATGAGCAAGGTTCTAGTTTCTTTTGGATCCATCTCTTGCCTTCATTCTTCTATTTTAGCATCTCAATTCAAACTTCTCATTTCTCAACATAATAATAATATATGCATACACAAGAGCTAAGCAGCGCCTATCTAGTCTAATCATATATGTAATACATGAAACCTTCATAGTTACAATAAACAAAATTAAAATGATTTCTATGACATTAAGGTAATGCATCTAGCCACTGTTTTTCTTTTGAACAATAACATAATGTAAATAACAAACCTAATATTAAATTTTATTATCAATCATCATCAAGACCAAAAAATTAAGGTACTAGTGAAAGAATACTTCAATACCTGGTTCTAACTAATGTAAACTTCTGATATAAGGTTGATACTCTACCCAATATAGTCCTGCCTTATCATTGCTAATTTCAAACGATTGCTGACCAAACAGAAGCTCTTATTAAGCAAATGTGATTTGAAATCAAGCTTAAAACCGAATCAAAATCAAAGAAGAGAGGGATTTACATGTTGGAAAAGACGACTAAGGCGCGGTGCCAAGTGAAGGAGAAGACGATGACAGTGGCACTGGGAAGAGGAGAAGAAGAAGGTGCTGCGGCGACGGGGAGCAGATGGTGACAGGTCAGCAACAAGGAGAGGAGAAGGCGAGAAACTAGCTGTAGCCGGCGAGAATGGTGAGCAGCGGGCAGGAGCCGGCGAGGATGAGAGGTGATGGGAGGGAAGGTCTGCTAGGATGAGAGGTGATGAGAGGTGAAGTAATTGAATAATTTTTAGGAACACTTTTTTAATGAAAAAATCAGAAACATATCAAACAACTTTAGGTTACAGTTATCACTTATCAGTATATTTATTAGGAAGAGTTTCTAAGTGTACTAAAAATAACCGTGTTTTATATTTTAACCGCTGATTTTAACTAATATATATTATATATATTTTTTGGGCTCCGCTACACATACAAGCAAATAACACAAACAATTCTTACAAGTTGGCCCAACTCAGGTTTAATCCACGCGCACTCCCTCCTTTTAAATGGAGCGTCAATTTCACGCGCGTCACTCGAACGATTACGCTTCGAAAAAACCGCTCGTTATGGCTCACTCTTCCTCTTCTCCTTCAAAGATAACACATCCTCAAGTTTCGAGCAACATTCCAAACTGAAGAGACATTTGAACTCGTCGCGAATAATAGCAGAAACCATCAACAAAATATTATTCAAGGTACGTTATTGTTTTACTCATCTTGTACATTTTCCACATTTCTGTTTCTGATTTCGAAATCGAAGAACTATGTTTTACTGTTCTTCTATGTTCTTCTAGATTTTATTGATCTTCTTGTTCTAAGAAATTGAACACATGGTGTAAATATATTTGATCCAATTATAAGTAAATTTTTTTTCCATAATTAAACTCTCTCTGGTGTATTCAAAATGTCTGATTTACAGGTACTATAATATGAAGTGGTGATCCAGATAGATTGGAACCCATATATGACGGTCTGCATAGAGATCTGCATAATACACCCAAACACAGACTATAAATACACCCGATAAAAAATTAAATTTACACCTCTGCTGCAGATTTTAACCCAACACTACCTGAAAGCCACTTGTTGTCCACAAGACCAAAATTAATTAAACTTTCTCTGGTGTATTCAAAATTTCTGATTTACAGGTACTATAATATGAAGTGGTGATCCAGATAGATTGGAACCCATATATGACGGTCTGCATAGAGATCTGCATAATACACCCAAACACAGACTATAAATACACCCGATAAAAAATTAAATTTACACCCCTACTGCATATTTTAACCCAACACTAACTGAAAGCCACTTGTTGTCCACAATATCAAAATTAATTAAACTCTCTCTGGTGTATTCAAAATGTCTGATTTACAGGTACTATAATATGAAGTGGTGATCAGATAGATTGAAACCCATATATGACGGTCTGCATAGAGATCTGCATAATACACCCAAACACAGACTATAAATACACCCGATAAAAAATTAAATTTACATCTCTGCTGCAGATTTTAACCCAACACTACCTGAAAGCCACTTGTTGTCCACAAGTCCAAAATTAATTAAACTCTCTCTAGTGTATTCAAAATGTCTGATTTACATGTACTATAATATGAAGTGGTGATCCAGATAGATTGGAACCCATATATGACGGTCTGCATAGAGATCTGCATAATACACCCAAACACAGACTATAAATACACCCGATAAAAAATTAAATTTACACTCTTGCTGCAGATTTTAACCCAACACTACCTGAAAGCTATTTGTTGTCCACAAGACCAAAATTGCTGAAAGCCACTTGTTGTCCACAAGATCAAAATTAATTAAACTCTCTCTAGTGTATTCAAAATGTCTGATTTACAGGTACTATAATATGAAGTGGAGATCCAGATAGATTGGAACCCATATATGACGGTTTGCGTAGAGATCTGCATAATATACCCAAACACAGACTATAAATACACCCGATAAAAAATTAAATTTACACCTCTGCTGCAGATTTTAACCTAACACTACCTGAAAGCCACTTATTGTCCACAAGACCAAAATTAATTAAACTCTCTCT
>NC_029774.3:129068109-129069373 GCF_000817695.3 Arachis duranensis
CACCCCTGCTGCAGATTTTAACCCAACACTACCTGAAAGCCACTTGTTGTCCACAAGACCAAAATTAATTAATCTCTCTCTAGTGTATTCAAAATTTCTGATTTGCAGGTACTATAATATGAAATGGTGATCTAGATAGATTGGAACCCATATATGACGGTCTGCATAGAGATCTGCATAATACACCCAAATACAGACTATAAATACACCCGATAAAAAATTAAATTTACACCCCTGCTGCAGATTTTAACCCAACACTACCTGAAAGCCACTTGTTATCCACAAGACCAAAATTAATTAAACTCTCTCTGGTGTATTCAAAATGTCTGATTTACAGGTACTATAATATGAAGTGGTGATCAGATAGATTGAAATTCATATATGACGGTCTGCATAGAGATCTGCATAATACACCCAAACACAGACTATAAATACACCTGATAAAAAATTAAATTTACACCTCTGCTGCAGTGCTATACAAATTACCGCAACAAAATTCAGAGTAATCGTATGTAAATCAAACCTCAGGAACTTCGTTAGATTCAAATTCATAATCTACTTCGCCCTGATTCAACTGACAATATGAAGTTGAATCATCTATTATCTTCAAAACGAGTTCAAACTTTGATTTCAGAAATCAGAAAATCGAAAAGAAAACGAAACTGGAGTTATAGAGAGGAACTAACGTCAATAACGAAAAACAAACCAATGAGAAATGAGAGAAAAAGAACGATCGAAAAATCAAGGGAAGACGTGCGAGAAGAAGAACGATGAAATTCGGAAAGAAGGAAAACGAAGAAGGAAACAAATCTTTTAAATTTGGTAGTTATACAAACGCAGGATCTTTATATAACGCGTGTAAGTGACGTAAGAGTTGCAGCGCGTTTTAGTGGATTAGGCGTTAATGAACTTGTAATAGTTACAAGCCCTAATCGCTTGTATACTAAGCTTTTCTCATATTTTTTATAGGATATGTCTAAAACGAGTTTAAGAATTATGTGCTTATTAAATGAGCCATATTTATATAGCTATTAGATTTTATTAGATAAAAATCAAAGGTTAATATAAAAGAAGAGCATTTATAGAGTCTAATAAATATAAAATATCCTAATACATAAATAAATGTTTTAAATGATAATACTTTAATACACAATACTTTAAACGATAACAAAATATTTTATTCTTAAATAATTAAATATAAAATATATGAATATTTTTTATTTATTAAAATTAATTATTATGCAAAACTTTTTTATAATATTAA
>NC_029774.3:129070970-129075907 GCF_000817695.3 Arachis duranensis
ATAATTTTTTAATATTTTAAAAAAGTTTTGCATAATAATTAATTTTATTAAATAAAAAATACTCATATATTTTGTATTTATATATTTTATATTTAATTATTTAAGAAAAAAGATTTTGTTGTTTTTTAAAGTATTATATATTAAAGTATTGTCATTTAAAGCATTTATTTATATACTATGATATTCTGTATTTATTAAAGTCTATCAATGCTCTTCTTTTATATCAACCTTTCATTTTAATCTAATAAAATCTAATAGCCTATATAAATGTGGCACATTCAATAAGCACATAAGTGTTGAGCTAATTTTAGACATACCCTTTTTTATAATTCAGATTAACGATTAAAACAATTAGAACATAGTATTTTTGATACACCTAAAATTTTTTCTATTTATTATAATTGAGTCACAATCTTAATTTTAATTCATATATTCTTATAATTTTTTAAAAATAAAATTAGGTCATTTTATTTTTATGATCAAATTTAAAATAAAATACTTATATTTAGTTAGTTATTCTAACAATAGCTTAATATTAATTGATTTTATTAAATTTATTATATTCGTGCATACTTCTTAATTTTTTTAGAGGTGAAAACTAAGATGCAATCAACTTCACGTGAAATTGATAATTAAGAGCCGTTAATTTTTTTTTTACTACTCTTATTGTTTCCTTATACTTTTCCTTAATTAAAATAGAAAGTGTAGTCATTAGTTATCTTAAGAGACATTTTCATTTGTATTAAAATAAACGTTAAAGTTAATCATTTATCTAAGCATTTCTATTATTCAAGTAAACTTTTTGATGTAAATAAATTTATATTTAAGTGTTTGTGCTTATTTGCTTGAATTGTTTACTTATAAGCCAAATTAATTCTTGATTCGGTATTCGTATTGTTTACCAGAGGCATCGCCTACTTCTTTCGAGGAGAGCAAGTCACACACTCCCACCACCAAACGCCATTGTTTCATACTTGAGGGAGGCCGAATTCGGTGATGTGTTGCCGCTCAGGGATTTCGTCTTCGACAACTCCCTGATTAGGGGTGTTCGCGGTGCGGTTTGGTTCGGTTTTTGAGGGAAAAGCCATCCGATCCGATCGTTTAATTAAAGTGCGGTTCGGTTTGGTTCGGTTTTTTTGTCAAGGTCATCCGAACCAAACCAAACCAATTAAAATCGGTTTGGTTTGGTTCGGTTTGTTCGGTTTTTTCAATCAAAAAAAATTTCTACCATACTATTATGCAAAGTCGTAACATTGAAATCGACAAACCAAAATACACAATAGCTAAGAAAGTCTTGATCTAATGAAATTTAACGACAACATAATTCAAATACGACAATTAAAGAAGTTCAATAGTTCAACAGTCAACAGTCAACACAACTGAAAATAAAAGTAAATTGTCATTAAACTGATAGCAAAGTTATGGTGTCTTCTCCAACAAAATAGCTAAACTTCTTAATGCAAACCAACCTGAAATAAAAAAAACAATTACATAATAAGAACAACAACGACAATAATAATAATAATAATAATAATAATAATAATAATAATATAAGGAGAATAATTACTACCATAACAAGATGTACTCAATCAGACTCAACACCAGAATCTTCTTCATTGGGATCAGGAGTGGGTGCAACTTCTACAAAATATATAAATCAAGAAATAATCATAACAAATAATATATATTAATAAAAACCATATTAAAGTAAAGAAAATTATAAGTAGAAACTTAATCATACCTAATTCCAACTTCTCCAATTTCTCGATGAGCTCCTCGAGGACAAGTTTTGAAGAGTTTCGGAGCCAATTTTGTGTACAAATTAACGCTTCAGCTGTCATCGGAGTTAGAGAACTCCTATAGTTATTCAACACCCTTCCTCCAGTACTAAATGCCGATTCTGAAGCAACTGTGGAAACTGGCATGGCTAAGACGTCTCTTGCAATATGCCTAAGAATTGGATATTTAGTGGAATTCACTTTCCACCAATTTAGAATGTCAAACTGCACGCCACTCTTCTCTAATGCCTCCATAAGATATAACTCCACCTCATTCTTGTTAGCACTCTCATTGAATTGCATTTCCTTCTCAAATTCCATAGCAAAAGAAGTTTCATGTGCCTCAAGCTCATGTGTGCTAATTTCAGAATGATCTTGCCGAGTAGATCTTTGATAGTTTCCACCAAACAGCCTATAGCTATCAAACACCTTAAAAAGCGTATCCTTCACCTTTGAAGTTAAGAATTCAGCATCTTCTTTTTCATACAACTTTTCAAAACTCCACTTAATCAATTGAAGCTTATACCTAGGATCAAGAACAACTGCAATGAAAATCATCATGTTTGTGTTTTTTATATTTCCCCAATACTTATCATACTTGGACTTCATTTTCTCAGCCATGCCTGAAAGTACCGTATCTAAGCTTCTCATCCAATGCTTAAGTGTAGACAATATTTTACAAAAATCATTAAAGTGTTGAGAAGATGTCACAAACGTTGAACCAGAAACTTTGTTAGTAACCTCATAAAATATTTTTAAAAACTTGACAAAATATCTTGCATTCTCTCAATCCTCAGACTTAGGAATCCCACCAGCCATCATAGCATATTCAGAATCTCTCTCCTCTAAACGTTTAAATGCCTTTTGAAACTTCAAAGCACTTTCAAGCATTAAAAAGGTAGAGTTCCACCTGGTAGGAACATCTAAATGGACAGTGCCTTTTTCCAGAATTCTAGCTTCCTTAATCATAGTTTTAAACCTTTCAGTACGACCCGGTGATGCACGCACATGCCGAACTGCATTTCTAATCTTTAAAATTGACTCATGCATTTCTCTCAACCCATCATTCACAACAAGGTTTAAAATATGAGCACAACATCTAACATGTAAAAACTCTCCCCTTAATGGATGTGAGTTCCAATCCTCCATTCTATTTTTCAAGTAAGAAAGTGCAACATCATTTGAACTAGCATTATCAACAGTGATAGAAAAAACCTGGGATATCCCCCAGCTCAACAAACATCTCTCAATCTTCCTACCAATTGTTTTCCCCTTGTGATTCTTGATAGCACAAAAATTCAAGATTCTTTTTTGCAATTTTCAATTAGCATCAATATAATGAGCAGTAAGGCAAAGATAGTTCAAGTTTTGCACAGATGACCAACAATCAGTTGTCAAACAAACATTTTGATTTGGTTGAGAGAAAATAGACTTCAATTTAATTTTTTCATTCAAATAAAGCTTCCAACAATCCCTAGCAACTGTGAGCCTTCCAGGAATTGGGAACTTGGGTTGCAAACAACTCGTATAATAACGAAAACCCTCCCCCTCAACATGCGAAAAAGGCAATTCATCCACAATAATCATTCTAGCAAGCGCTTGTCTACAACGATCAACATCAAATGACACGGCAGAAAGTGAACTACCTATCCCTTTCCTATCTTCTTTTATCACATCTTGAAAACAAAGAATCTTTTGGGTAGGATCTAATGCTTCCTTCGAAAATTTTTTGCATTGCGACAACAAGTGATTTTTCATGTTACTAGTGCCATTTTTATGTGTATCACAAGCATAACTAGCCCCACACCAATTACACTTAGCTCTAGGATACTGTGGATTACTAGTTTCATCTCTAGTGAAGTGATCCCATGTCCAAGACCTAGGCCTACAAGGTTTTCTCTTACCTTCGTCGGTCTCAGTTTCAGCGGAGTCATCAACGGGAGCTTCTTCAACAGCCCGCCTTTTCCCTCGGCCTCTACTAGCAAGCTTCCTTGTGTTTTGATGAGGAGCTGGGACAGGAGGCAATGCTGTCGGAGATCTGATGCTTGTTGATTCATTCGCAAGAGGAACTGGCGGCAATCCGAATTCACCCATATTCTCATTGGAACTGACGTCAAACTACATAAATAAATACAATAAGTCAAGGCCAGAAACACAACAAGTTATCAACCAGCAGCAATCCAAGAATACAATAAACCAGCAGCAATCCATCAATACCAATTACCAAGTTATCAACATTCAACAATAAATCAATAACCATATTAAACAGCAACTATATTATCAACAAGAAATAACCAGCAACTATATTAAACAGCAACCATAGTAAACCATAGCAACTCATACATATACACACACAAAAACACATACTTGGGGGTATCTTCTGTTTGCTACTGGCTTGAAATGAACGCAATTGCTGCCTCTTTCAATTTAAATAAGAAATGCACTCATAGGAGATTAGGTAATAAACGACTCGAACTGCTTACATAATACATAATTGAATATTTGAATATATTATATGAATGGCTAATATGTCAGTAATATCTTTTTAAATGTATATTCAGACTCTGAGTATTAAACAGCAACCATGTTATCAACTGGTTCAAATTAAACAGCAATAAACAGCAAATTAAACAGCAACCATATTCAGGAATAAACAGCAACCATATTTAGAAATAACCAGCAAATTCAACAGCAATAAACACTTAAACAGCAACCATATTGACTTGGAATGGTTCAAATTAAACAGCAATAAACACTAAACACTAAACAGCAACCACCAGTAAACAGCATATTGACTCGGGCTCCATGTTGGAAGTAAACAGCCTTACAGCCACCAATAAACAGCCAGTAAACAGCAATAAACAGCAAATTACCTGAATCGGTGGCTCGGGTTCCATGTTGACTTGGGAGGAAGGCTGATTGGGAGACTCGGAGGTGCTGTCGTGCTGCCGTGCTGGACTGCTGGGAGTGGGTTGAAGTTGAACTAATGATTAGTGGCGCTGAGTGGGAGAACCCAGAAACACTGCTGGCGCTGGGTGGTGGCGTCTCAACGGCGACGTCTCTAGTGCTGTGCGTGGTCGACGGCGTGGTGCTGTGCGTGGGTGACGGCGTCGTGCAGTGGGTGGCGTCGTGCGATGGGTGGCGTCGTGCGGTGGGTGG